>NC_134273.1:47491424-47806611 GCF_031893055.1 Leptodactylus fuscus | reverse complement strand
GGACCTCGCTATGCCGTCCCTAGCCGTCACTACTTTTCCCGGTGTGCTGTCCCTACCTTGCACCAGCATGTGCCGCGTAAAATCCGGCGTGCCCTTAGTTCCGCACTTTGCACTAAGGTCCACTTGACCACCGATACCTGGACAAGTGCATGCGCACAGGGACGCTACATATCACTCACGGCACACTGGGTGAATGTAGTGGGGGCTGGGACTGGGTCGCAAAGTGGGGCAGCTAACCTCCTCTCCCCTCCCAAGATTCCTGGCAGGGGTTCTGAACCACCTTCCCCCTCCTCCTCCTCGGCCGTAACATCAACCCCAGTTGCGAGCTGGAAACGCAGCAGCACTGGCGGGACAGACAGCATAATGCCTCCGAGGTGAGGGATGCCATCCTTGATGAGACAGCAATGTGGTTTGCACCGCTGCACCTGAGCCCAGGCATATAATGGCCAGAACCTGGTAGCGGCTCTGGAACAAAAACTATGCTGGTTAGAGGCTCAGTTTACCCAAAGGGACAAAAACTATGCTAGTTAGAGGCTCAATTCAACCAAAGGGCCAAAAACTATGCTGCTACAAGGCTCAATCCACTCAAAGGGATAAAAACTATGCTGGCTAGAGGCTCAATTCACCCAAAGTGGCAAAAACTATGCTGCTACAAGACTCAATCCACTCAAAGCGCCAAAAACTATGCTCGTAGATGCTCAATTCACTCAAAGGGTCAAAAACACTGCTGTTTAAAGGCTCAACTCACCTCAAGGGCCAACAAATCTCTGCTGGTTAAAGGCTCAACTCACCCAAAGGGCCAAAAACTATGCTGGTTAGAGGCTCAATTCACCCAAAGTCCATAAACACTGCTGTTTAAAGGCTCAACTCACCTCAAGGGCCAACAAATCTCTGCTGGTTAAAAGCTCAACTCACCCAAGGGGCCAAAAACTATGCTGGTTAGAGGCTCAATCCACCCAAAGGGCCAAAAACTATGCTGGTTAGAGGTTTAGTTCACCCAAAGGGCTAAAAACTATGCTGGTTAGAGGCTCAGTTCACCCAAAGGGCCAAAAACTATGCTGGTTAGAGGCTCAACTCACCTCAAGGGCCAACAAATCTCTGCTGGTTAGAGGCTCAGTTCATCCAAAGGGCCAAAAACTATGCTGGCTAGAGGCTCAATCCACCCAAAGGGCCAAAAACTATGCTAGTTAGAGGCTCAGTCCACCCAAAGGACCAAAAACTATGCTGGATAGAGGCTCAGTTCATCTAAAGTTCCAAAAACTATGCTGCTACAAGGCTCAATTCACTCAAAGGTCCAAAAACTATGCTGCTACAAGGCTCAATTCACCCAAAGGTCCAAAAACTATGCTGCTACAAGGCTCAATCCACCCAAAGGGCCAAAAACTATGCTGGTTAGAGGCTCAATTCACCCAAGGGCCAAAAACACTGCTGTTTAAAGGCTCAACTCACCTCAAGGGCCAACAAATCTGTGTTGGTTAAAGGCTCAACTCACCCAAAGGGCCCAAAACTATGCTGGTTAAAGGCTCAATCCACCCAAGGGGCCAAAAATTATGCTGGTTAGAGGCTCAGTTCACCCAAAGGGCCAAAAGCTAAAACTCTGCTGTTTAAAGGCTCAATTCACCCAAAGGGCCAAAAACTGTTGGATTTCCCATTGCCTATGCCATCTGTGGTTGTCATTGGCAACGTGATTTAAAGGGGTGCATTGTAATGTTTCTTTAGCTTTAAATTTTTGTTTCTGTCCATACTATTGTGGAGGAAAGAAGATTTCCAAGTATTTTTCAACTTTCATAGAGGTTCTATGGAGTGTGGAAAGTGTCTAGTTGATAGGCTATGATAGTAGGGTAAACCTGGGACTTGGGCGTGTTAGATGCCCCCAGGCATGCTTCCCCTGCTGTCCCAGTTGCATTCCAGAGGTGTTGACATCATTTTCTGGGGTGTCATTGTGGACTTGGTGACTCTCCTTAGTCGAATTGTGGTTTCCTCTGAAATGAGCATTTTCTCCCCATAAACTATAATGGCATTCAATATTCGATCGAATAGTCGAATATTGAGGTCTACTTGAAACGAATATTGAATATTTCACTTCTCGCTCATCTCTAAATATCACACCAGGCTAATAAAAGCCTTGAAAGGCTGCAATTCACATTCCTTGCAGGATGACCGCACATGGACAAATATAGCATAGTTACCATATCCCTTTATGTTAATTTATCATAAAATCATAGAAAAAAACATTATGCAGCACACATAGCAAGTACCATTACACTGTGTAGCATACAAGGTCCAAATAATAAAGGAGGCAGGGGAGAAATACGTTAGATAATGTCATTCATTCTGTGCCATGCATTCTAATGTTCTTTGCAGCACTCTCTGGGATCTACAGCATGTAGTGCATTCTCTATATAACTAAAGTGTTTCTCTTATGACTTCTGTGGTGGGTTAGATATTTGAGGGCTTTCTATCTCAAGATAGAGAACACTGTCCCTACACTGTCCCTACTGTGAAACATAGAGGAGTCTCTGTTATGTTTTGGGGCTGCTTTGCTGCATCTGGCACAAGGTACCTTGAATCTGTGCAGGGTACAATGAAATCTCAAGGCTATCAAGGCATTCTAGAGAGAAATGTGCTGCCCAGTGTCAGGAAAGCTTGGTCTCAGTCGCAAGTTCTGGGTCTTGCAACAGGATAATGACCCAAAACACACAGCTAAAAACACCCAAGAATGGCTAAGAAGAAAACATTGGACTATTCTGAAGTGGCCTTCTTTAAGCCCTGACTTAAATCCTATTGAGCATCTTTGGACGGAGCTCAAACATGCCGTCTGGAATAGGCACCCGTCAAACCCGAGAGAACTGGAGTAGTTTGCTCATGAGGAGTGGCCAAAATACCTGTTGAGAGGTGCAGAAGTCTCATTGACAGTTACAGGAATTGTTTGGTTGCAGTGATTGCCTCAGAAGGCTGTGCAACAAAATATTAAGTTAATTAAAAGCTCCCACAGCAAAACATTGCAACTCCTTCAGTGTATGAAAGGCAGAACACTACCCAACATTGATGGCAGTGTTGTATGGTTTCTTTATCTATTTTGAAGTTTTATCATCATTTTTCATCACTTAATTCTTTCTATATGGGCTGAAGGCTGGGAGGGTTTGACTATATTGAATATTACATTTATTGGTGTTTCATTGAAATATTACCGATATTTAGATTTTTTTCCAAAAATAGCCCAGTTTCACAGACCTATGTGTATTTTAGGAACTGCTCAAGACTATATTGCAATGTTTACAAATCTGTTCCGCATCCCATATAACACACACTGCATTAAGTGCGACTCTTTGTTATCAAATGGTCCATTTATCAATGTGGTAACAGTCTTCAATTTATCTCCTGCAAAGCAGCTGCAGGATAAAATGCTCTTAGGATTGTGGTAGACAAGCAAGATATTGACCTTGTTCCGCTGTGTTAAATCACTTTTCTGAGTGCCTATCAAGAATATGAAAGTTTATGTCACAGTTGCACTGTGGCACCATGCCAGAGGACTCCAAAATCCATATGAAATAGGTCACAGTGTCAAAACTATATCATAAAGTACTTAAATGTCTTTTAACTTGAAAATATGAGTACATTAATTGAGAAATTGCACGTTATCATGAACACAATTTTACTATACATAGACACAGTGGTGAACCTAGCCTAGCTGCCTGAGGCGGTCGATCAAAAGACGCCCCCCGTGTTGAGTCTGGGGGGGGGGGGGGGGTGTTGTTTTCATCTTATGATCATCCGCCTCAGACAGTGGGGGGGTGGGGGGACTGTTTGGAGTGCTAACGGTAACATAACAATAGATACAATCCAGTAATATTTTGTGCAGTAATATCCACAGGAAACGTCTTCTCACATTTCCTGTCTCTTCCCTTTGGACCGCCATTGCCACTTCTTCCAGTTGTGACTTGACTCTGTAAAATTTGAAACACAGACATCTTTGACTCCTCACTTCTCCACGCTTCCCACATCGGCCCCTGTAGTGGCACAATAGACTGTGGGGTATAATAGAGGTTGCAGGGGGGGCTGCTGTGGGGCATAATAGAGGTCACAGGGGCCACAGTGGACCCTTCAAGCTCTATTATGCCCCATAGTTGCACACCCATGAACTATTATTATACTCAGGGGTCCTTTCAGACCCCCAAGTATAATAATTGGAGCCCCAGAGCCCCTTGCACTGGTTCAGAGAAATAAAAAGTAAAAAAAAACAAAACAAAAAACAACGCCCGGGCTGCCGCCCCCCTCTGGTCTGCGGCACGAGGCGGCAGCCTCACATCGCCTCATTAGGGGTTTCAGCGCTGCATAGACACATGTTTTATATACTGTGTACTACTATACTGTGTGTTACATTAAAACCTCTGAAATACAAGTATATATTTTCTCTTTATGTTTTAGAAATTGTTTTCTGAAGAATGTTGTGGGTAAGGAATATCTCAACTGGTCTGAACACAGGCAGAGATTCTTTGATGACACATTTTGAAGCCGGCTACCACTTTGCGTTATCTCCGAGTCACATAGTTAATTGCTCTCCTTTGCCTTTTTCTGTTTTTACCATTTTGTCAGCTCTTTTTGCTTGAGTTGATGGTATTTGATAAAGAATGTTTTGTTTCCTTTGTTGCCAAATGAATGAAGATAAAAAATGGAAATTCACAACTACTCTTTTATAGGTCTGTATTATTGTTCTTTTGGCAATGACCACATTCTTTGAGGCCGGGACCCCATTTTGCAAACACATGGCATTCTGGCCGTGGAAGAAACGATGAGGCAAAGAATGTCACATATTACAGTACCTGCAAAGTGGATGGGATTCTGATTAATCCCATCCACCAATTGCAGAGTTAAATCCACAGCGGAAATGCTGTAATTTCAAAAACTATTGCTTTTCTGAAAATCACAACATGTCAATTATACCTATAGTAGCGCTGCTGGTTTCCATATACACTCACCGGCCACTTTATTAGGTACACCTGTCCAACTGCTCGTTAACACTTAATTTTTAACCAGCCAATCACATGGCGGCAACTCAGTGCATTTAGGCAGGTAGACATGGTCAAGACAATCTCCTGCAGTTCAAACCGAGCATCAGTATGGGGAAAAAAGGTGATTTGAGTGCCTTTGAACATGGCATGGTTGTTGGTGCCAGAAGGGCTGGTCTGAGTATTTCAGAAACTGCTGATCTACTGGGATTTTCACGCACAACCATCTCTAGGGTTTACAGAGAATGGTCCGAAAAAGAAAAAACAGCCAGTGAGCGGCAGTTCTGTGGGCGGAAATGCGTTGTTGATGCCAGAGGTCAGAGGAGAATGGCCAGACTGGTTCGAGCTGATAGAAAGGCAACAGTGACTCAAATAGCCACCCGTTACAACCAAGGTAGCCAGAAAAGCATCTCTGAACGCACAGTACGTCGAACTTTGAGGCAGATGGGCTACAGCAGCAGAAGACCACACCGGGTGCCACTCCTTTCAGCTAAGAACAGGAAACTGAGGCTACAATTTGCACAAGCTCATCGAAATTGGACAATTGAAGATTGGAAAAACGTTGCCTGGTCTGATGAGTCTCGATTTCTGCTGCGACATTCGGATGGTAGGGTCAGAATTTGGCGTCAACAACATGAAAGCATGGATCCATCCTGCCTTGTATCAACGGTTCAGGCTGGTGGTGGTGGTGTCATGGTGTGGGGAATATTTTCTTGGCACTCTTTGGGCCCCTTGGTACCAATTGAGCATCGTTGCAACGCCAAAGCCTACCTGAGTATTGTTGCTGACCATGTCCATCCCTTTATGACCACAATGTACCCAACATCTGATGGCTACTTTCAGCAGGATAATGCGCCATGTCATAAAGCTGGAATCATCTCAGACTGGTTTCTTGAACATGACAATGAGTTCACTGTACTCCAATGGCCTCCACAGTCACCAGATCTCAATCCAATAGAGCATCTTTGGGATGTGGTGGAACGGGAGATTCGCATCATGGATGTGCAGCCGACAAATCTGCGGCAACTGTGTGATGCCATCATGTCAATATGGACCAAAATCTCTGAGGAATGCTTCCAGCACCTTGTTGAATCTATGCCACGAAGAATTGAGGCAGTTCTGAAGGCAAAAGGGGGTCCAACCCGTTACTAGCATGGTGTACCTAATAAAGTGGCCGGTGAGTGTATGTATAATAGGAACAGAAAGTCTGCAGGGGAAAACTCTGCAGACTTTCTCTGAAAAGCACCACACAAAAAAAAAAAACTGTGATGTATTTCCGCCGCAGACTTTTCCGCAGTGCTTTTTGGCTGTGGCACGCTACGTGGGGCATTAGCCTAAAGGTGCATGCCTTCCACATGACATTTCTTAAAATATGACAAATGCAGATTTCTGATCCCCTGTTTTGAAGCTTTCCACAAATTAACATCTCTCTTTCCATTGGTATCATCAGTATCATCAGCTATTTGAAAAACTCCAATAGACAGTAACAGGTAAAGCATGTGCCACAAATACTCCTTTCTCAGCAGCTCTTCTAGATATAAGTAAATGGATCCAGAGGTGGCTCACACTGCTGCAACGTGGGGCCTCAGCCTTAAATGGCACTAATGATTTTCTTAAAGAAGTACTTCTACAAAAATCGTTATCCTTTTGAATGTTACCCTGTGTTTATATCAGATGTGAACAATATCTTAGTAAGGTAAATAATGTAAACATTTTTGTAAAAGTGCAGATATAACTATGGAAATTTATCTAGGCATTTAGACAATGTCTAGATAAATATCCACTCCTGTGAATATGTCATTAATATCTTTTGTGGGAAACCCCTTCAAGGGTATCTACACCCCATATTACAGCTTTCTAAATAAGTTATACTCTAAAAAGGTGATAAATTATACTATACGTGCATATGCCCCAATTTCATACACACAGGTATGCAAAAGTTTTGTTTCTAGTTGAGAATTATATCTCCATAATATGAGACTGTGAGGCACGCAGTCCCAATAGCTGCAAAGTATGGAGCTACAGGGATTCATGCACTCCATCCCAGGCTCTGCCATGTGCATGAGAAATATTTACTACATATAGTAATTTTAGACTAAAATATATCAATCCAACATAATAGTTTCTATTTCAAATTTGGGGGGGAAATAAGGGTGCGTCTTATAGTCCGAATGTGGACGGGGGGGGGGGGGGGGGGTAGTGGAATAGCAGCATCGCTCCTGCCGCTGCTAGCTTCTTGCAGGGCAGGAGTGTAGCGATGCCGCAGGCCCCGGCACCTGTGTCGGCGTCTAACCCTCCCCGGCATCTGCCTTTCTATTACAGCGGATGCCAGGTCTATATTGGCGGCCGCTCTGCAGCAGAGCGGCCGCCATAGCAACCAGGCTTCCGCTATACGCGGAGTCCCGAAACTAATGCCCGCAATCAGAATGCATTCTAATTGCAGGCATAAAAACGGAACCCCCCCTTCACCCCAAAGTGTAAAATACCCCTCCCTCCGGGGCCAGTCCCCACCGGCCCCATACCTGTAAAGTTGCAGGCCAGTTCCTGACTGGCGATATCGCAGGAGCCGACCTGTTCTGGTGACAAGGCCTGTCATTGCTATATTACCATTGCAGCTAGTCTATGACCTTCCGCAATAGTAATATACAGAATGTCCCATAGATGGCAAGACAGTTGTAAAATAGTTTTAAAAAAAAGCTTTAGAAATATATAATAAAAAAATAAAATAAATAAAAGTTCTAAATCACCTCCTTTCCCTAGAATACATATAAAAGTAGAAAATTACTGTGAAACACATACACATTAGCTATTCCTGTGTCCGAAAATGCCCGGTCTACTAATAGTTTCCCTGTACGGTGAACGTCAAAATCAAATGTGCCAAACCGCCGGGTTTTTTTTCACCGTTTTGCCTCTGTTTTAAATAAAAGGTGATCTAAGCAATAGACATTCCCCAAAATGGTATAACTAAAAAGTACATTTGGCCCTGAAAAAAAATGCCCTATACATCCCCGTACAGCTGCAGGGTCACCTGTCAATGTGGCCTAGCAGCTGTTGCAAAACTACAACTCCCATATATTAAATATTTTACCATCTTTTGCTTCAAAATTTTTTTACCCTCTTTTCCTCCTCTAAAACCTAGGTGCGTCTTATAGTCCAGTGCATCTTATAGTCCGAAAAATACGGTAGTGGCTGCCATATTACATATTTATACGTTATTCTCAGTTCTAACATTTTTTGGATCAGGTGCAGAAGCTATTCTAACTGTGCAAGTATTTGGCATGACAGGAAAGCTTTCCGTGCTATAATCTGCACTATATAACAACATTCTGTACTAGCCCCATAGGGGTTAAATTGCATTACTGTAATAAATGTTTCACAGCTCATTAGGCCACAGGGTGATGAGAAGGTTAATCTGAGAGCATGCAGGAACAGAGGAGGAACGTTGTCCAAGCCTGATGGATTCTGGATTAGATCAGGGGAGGTGAAGTGACCTTTTCCATCAGGCTGAAACAAATTTTCATTCTCTGAGTCAATACCATGATGCTGGCCCTTAAAAAATTGCCAGGAAAGTGAAGTATGTTCATTACAATAGGAGCAAATGTGACTACAGAAACATGATGTTTCACATACAGTAAATGTTTGCGGTCACAATCTCCACCACCATCGATATAACACAAACAGATAGTCACACTGCTGCAACGTGATAATATCCCAAGAAACAGATAGTCCTAATAGTGTTAGTAAATGTTGACCTTGTGTCTGACATTGCAATAGCTATATAAGGTCTGTTTAAAGGGACTCTATCAGCAAAATTATGCTGCATGAGCACCGCTAATCTTATTTTACCCCCTCCCCGTTTTAAAATAATACCCTATAAATGAATGTGCAAATGATACTTACCCGTGCAAGGTGGGCGGTCGTGCACTGTCCGATGTCATCTTGCTGTCACGCCTTCCTCTTCTTTCTTCTTCCAGCAACGCCATTCTGTCCTGGCTCTTCCACGCCTTGATCTTCTGTTCTTCCGGAATGAAGAGGTTCGCGAGCATACTGCGCATGCGCAGTACGCTCGCGTAGTTCTAAGAGGAACTTAGAACTACTACAAAAATGGCCCTGGAGCGTGCGCAGTAGCGCTCCGGAGGGAGCAATACTGCGCATGCGCAGGATTTGAACCAAACTCGCCGGAAGAACAGAAGATCAAGGTGGGAAGAGCCAGGACAGGAGGGTGTCGCTGGAAGAAGAAAGAAGAGGAAGGCGTGACAGCAGATGATGTCGGACAGTACACGACCGCCCACCATGCACGGTAAGTATCATTTGCATATTCGTTTATAGTGTATTATTTTAAAACGGGGGGGGGGGGGTGTTAAAATAAGATTAGTGATGCCTGAAAAGCCTTTTTAAAGGCTATTCAGGCATATGCGGGGCTCATATAGCACAATTTTGCTGATAGAGCCCCTTTAAGACTAACATATTTTCTACTTCTTTCACTCTAGAAGGCACACATTCAGCTACAATGCAAGCTGGCAGAGAAAATAGCTGTTTTCTTAGAGACTGTCCAAGTAGATTGGAGCCAGGAAACGCTGAGGATACACTGCCTTGCAACCTTCAGCTACAAAACAGAAACACAGAAATGAAGTCTTCTGCAAGCTCATGCAACAGCTTCAATTTACATGAACCCACGACTATGGCCCGGTTCACATCTGTGTTCAGGGATTCCGTTCACCTCTCCGCATGAAAAATGCAGAGAGAACGCTGCAAGCAGCACTTTTCTCTCCTCATTTTTCATGCAGAAACCGAGCAGAAGTCACACAGACCCCATTCTAGTCTAAGGGGTCCACGGGTTTCTTAAGGTAACTGCTTTTTCATGCTGATTACGTCTCTGTTCAGGGATCCCCAAGCAGAACCCCCCACCCCCAAAGGAAACCCATGTGCAGAGGTGAATCAAGCGTAAGTGACCATGATAAGCATTTGTAAGCCGGTTTGTACAGGAAGGAGTATCTGCAGATATCAATCCTGTGGGCCTCAAATGGCCATTGATTTTGCTCTGCACAGGATGGGGAGCAGCCAATAAAAAGATGATAAATACCTTCTAGTGAAAACAGTACCTGAATAAGTATCACGGTCACTATAGATAAATAATAAATAATATATAATAAAAAGAAGCAGATTGTATGTATAGAATTATTCTTGAAGCAAGTGATAAAAATGACGTAAATCAGTACCTACAACGGATTATTACCTCTTATTTACATTCCTCAGATCTTGCTCTGTGGTGGCTTTGTATCACAGATATGTTAAAGCATGGCTATGATCTGTCACTACAGTTTAATGTGGATATAGTCTCTATAGGGAATCTGAAGACGTCTGAGATACACCCACTGTATGATCATTGGCTAAGGCTATTAAGACAGATAGGTTTCATGGAATAACAATATGTAGCTGATGTTGGAAATAAAATTACAAGGAAAGAACAATAAATGTCTACATTTAGTTTTGCGAATTCTAGACCATTCATTAAGAGAATAATATTTTAATTAACTCTGTATGTACATTATGCTCAGTATAATCATGTTCCAAATGATCATTTTTGTTATTTTGCCAGGTGAAAAATTCCTGCATAAAGAACTTTTTTTTTGTTAATAGATTTAACGGGATCTGTGATCAAGGCCTAATAACCCAGACCAATACCAAAAAAGCAGATGAGAACATTCAATAGTCTAATACAGAATCCATAGAGTAGCCAAAAATCTACTGTTTATTCTGTGCTGTTAACTCTCAGCAGCAAGTTAAAGCTGGTCATACACATTAGATGATTGTTAGCTGAACTCAACAATTGGACATGCATGTGCATGGAGATATCAGATGAGATATCAGTCACAGAATTAGTGTTCAGCCAGTATCTGTCCTACGTGAATGGCCAGCCTTAGATCAAGAAATTATCACAACACTAATTACTTCATGCTGTAAATTGGCTTTATATATATCCTACTAATATTATAAATGTGGAAGTGTGGATGTTTGTGTGTTTTTATGTTTGTTACTCGATCACACAAAAATGGATGAACGGCTTTAGATGAAAGTTGGCATAATAAATAGTTTGTAACATCGATTAACACATAGGCTACTTGATATCCCAGTAAATGACATGGCTTCACGACTGTTATGAATTTATGTTCATATACTATATTAAACTGCTCTTGGCAGCAGCTTATCTCAGCTAATTGAAGGTTGCTGATAAAGCCTGGTCTGATATCTCTTTATGTAAACACACAGATAACAATGAGTCCATTGTCTACAAGCATTTGCATATTATCTGATCTGCTCCAGGCAACGTGCTGACTAACATTCCAGGAAAAAGAAAATCTAATTTGATGCAAAATTCTAAAACAACAAGAGCTATGAAGGTAGCCAGAAGTCAACAGACTTCTCCTCAAGCAGAGCTCAGGGGGATCATCGATGCCAACAACACGCTCATTATATGCCATCCCAGCGAGCTGCTGAGATGCCGGAAAAATCACAGGCACGAAGCGAGGAGCAAGTTCAGCAGCAGGCCAACTTGAGAGCTGCCAAAACGCCGGAGCAGGCGGATCATCAACGCCAACAACACGCTCATTATATGGTGTTCCAGCGAGCTGCTGAGATGCCAGAACAATCACGAACATGGCGCGAGGAATGAGTTCAGCGGCAGGCCAGATTGAGAGCTGCCGAAATGCCAGAGCAGGTGAACCATCGACGGAAGCAATTTGTTGAATATATGCAGATCATCGACACCAAGAACACGCAGATGAAGTCGTGGGCAGAGACTAGTATATACATATGTGTGTATGTATATATCTACAGGCTCGGGCTGGCCCAACTTTTGGGGGCTATACCGGATCCACACTGGTTTTTTAATAAGCAGTAGAGGTCCGGTCCCTATTAACTTACCTATCCCGCTCTTGCTCAATACAGTCTTCCTCTTCAATCTCCAGGAGACCCTTAATGAGCTACATATTATGTCATCACAACATGATGTGTGGTGCACAGGGCCCATGGCAGGCTGAAGAGGAAAGAAGGGCCACACGCGGGAGTGGAAGCAGTAAGTGAAGACAGCCACTTCTCCCCAGTTCTACAATCTGGTTGTTAAAAGTACAGCTGGATTACAGAATCAGGTAGAAGTGGTGCCCCTGCTGGGCACAGGCTTCCTACTCTACCACTCTCTGACTTGTAGGCCACATTAACCCTGTAGGCAGCATTTTTGTCCAGGACAAGCTGTCCTGGACTGGCTTAGGGTCACCATCACTGAGCGGTGATTGGGGAGGCCGCTGGAGCAGCGCTGCTCCAGTGGCCTCCCCAATCCACCGCTCAGTGACGGTGACCCTAAGCCAGTCACTCATGCTCAGGCAGAGAGCAGGTCCTCTCCTTGCCTGCTCTCTGCCTGCTAAAGATGATCGCTCCGCTCAGCCCCGCCCCCTCCTCCGGGGTGGGGGGGCGGCTTTCTGATGTCCGCTTCAGGCGGCAGAAAGCCATAGTTCACCCCTGAGCAGCATGGCTCCCAACATGTTATTAGTTACCTGTAGCTGTGCTGTCAAACAGTCTGACACTGTAGATATATATATATATATATATATATATATATATATATATATATATATTACCAAATTCTAACTTTCTTAAATTATAACTTTCTTTTATTGTCCTGTGAGAGGGCCATCTTTTTTGGAAAGTGAGCTGCAATTTTTGTTGGTACCATTTTTACAACTTTTCTATACAATTTTTTGAACACTTTTTCTCTTTTTTTTACAGAGCTTACTATTAGGATAAATAGCATGATATTTTAATACATTTTTTATATTGTTAAAAACTTTATTAAAATTTTACATGGTTTTTACTTTTTGTTTAGTTGCTCTGGGGAAATTGCACCATAGTGCATCATGTACATCTGCTATACATGTAAGATAGATGCCACCAATGGATTACATTATATTGCACCAAAATCTCTTATATAAAATAATACATTACAAGCCAAATATTCTCATTGAAATCTATTACCCATTATTGCAGAATCTGAAAATATTAGTACTGTAATTAAAGAGTTTTTCAGTTTTATAAAACTTTAGATCAGTGCGTTGGAAATGCGTTAAAAATAGCTTCACCAATTCACTGATGTTTCAATTGTCAGGGTCGCAAATGCTCTTCACTTCCTGCTCCCATCCTAATACAACAGGAAATGGATGGAAAAGGTCATTCAGCCAATCTCTGGCCACGGCAAGATGGGTGCAGGAAGAGGTACACTGTTGTGACCTAGGCAAGTTTAGTATGGTAGTGGCAAGCAGATCAGTGAGGTAAGTGGAAGCTCTTACACTTTTTAACCCATTTTCAGCTCAATGACAATTTTTACAAAACTGGAAATCCCCTTTAAATCCATTACCACTAATGAGAAAAAGATTGCCAGGAAACTCTTAATTGCTGTAACAATAACAGTGCCATATTAGCTTATCATCATTGGCACCACTAATCTCTTATGTTCTCACCAATATCTAAGTCTCTTTGAGGCCTGTACTATCTTGCCTTTCCAATCAATTAGCTTAGTTACATTTAGCCTGATGAGTGATTAATTTTCCCAGAGCTTCGCAGGAAACTATTACTTACTGATCACAAGCCACACTTCAAGAGAAGAAATTCATTTCTGTTGCATCTTCCATACACTTTTTCCTCCCATGAGGTCTGAGGCTCAAACAAAACTGACAGCGCCACAGGGATAACTCTCACAAGTCACATCTATACACAAGTAAGCCAGGAATTTTGATTTCCAAAAGCGCAAACAAATTTTGTGGAAAATTAGATCTTTCCACCTGTTTTCCTAATATTTCCCATCTGTGACCTGCTGCACCAAAAACAGTGCAGAGGCTTCTCAACATGTTATGATCAAAAGATGGTGCCAGAAAAAGGGCCAAATTTTTCTTAAAAAAGAACCAGTTGGTTTTCACATTATTAATTTTTTTACTACTAAAAATCTCTCTGGGAACATAACCAAGTGAATGTTTGCCATTTACATGATAGATCATTATAGAAAATTTCTGAGGCTTTTATATACTGTATATCATATCATATCTATCTGTCTATCTATCTCAGATCAATCGAGTCTAGCACCCTCACTAATCAGCTGGCTAAAGGGCTTCAACAAATGCTGTAGATGCCTCATTGTACAGTATATTAGGCACATATTACATCAGAATACATATTAGGACTTATTATAGGGGCTCTTATACCTCTTCAGAGGGTATATTCAATTAGTCTAGATGTGTTTGAGAACACAACTAACAGTAGTTATTTTTATCATAGTGACTTGAAATACAGGGACATTCTTCATAATTGTCCCTATTAGGAGAGGGAGGGGCGAAGGGGAGAAAATAAAGCAGAAATAGGGGGTGGGGTTTCAAATAATCAGGAGGTGAAATTATCTATACCTACTTATGTATAAATTTATATATTACCAGTAATGTATGAAATCCGGCATTGTATAGCATAATCCGGCAATGCCTAGGCATTGTATAGAATGCCTAAAACTAGCCGGCAAAGTATGAAACGATTCATCATTTCACACATTACCTATATAAAAAAACAAAAAACTTAATAGTCTTCAGTAGTTGATACCTTTTTAACCCTGCTGTTCTGTTCGGGTCAATATGACCCGAAATGATTTTTCAGACCCTGCAGATTTTTTTTAATGAGGATTTGAAACTAGTGATTCCTTGACTTTTCCTCATTTGTGGAGCTCTACATTTTTTATTTTTTATTTTTTGTCTTTTTTTTTTGTTTACTTTTTGCTACACGCTGATTGTTACACTTGTACTGTTCGGGTCAATATGACCCGATAGCATTTTATACTGTTCTACAGGTCTCTGATTATTTCTGACTGCAAAAGTTATGTTTTTTTATGTGTACTTCATCTCCAAATGGTGGTGGTTTCACTGTTCTTAACAGCAAGCAAGTAATTATTTAGTCTGTTTGTGAGAGAGGAGACTGGTTGTCTATCATTCAAAGGGTAAAAGTTTGTGGAATTGCGAAACCGGTCGCCACATATTTAGAGCTACAATGTGTCTTGAAAGGTTTCATGACATTTCGAGAGTACTGCGGTTTGATTCTAAAACAGATAGAATGGAAAGAAGAGCTAAAGATAAACTAACCCCTATTAGAAATGTTTGGAATTAATGGGTAGAGATTCTACCAAAATTGTATAACAGTGGTGAAAATGTAACTGTTGATGAGCAACTGGTGGCATTCCGAGGTAGGTGCCCATTCAGACAATATATACCAAGTAAGCCTGCAAAATATGGCATCAAGATCTGGACACTTTGCGACAGAAAAAGTTCATATGCTCTAAATGTTCAAGTGTATACAGGAAAAGCCCCTGATGAAAGACCTGAAAAAAATCAAGGTATGCGTGTTGTTCTAGATTTGACTCATGGACTAAAAGGACAAAATGTCACATGTGACAACTTTTTTACATCCTATCAACTAGGCCAGATGTTGAAGAAAAAACAACTTACCATGCTGGGTACTATGAGAAAAAACAAACCTGAACTACCGCAAGGTATCCTTAGCAAGAGAGAGGTGTACAGTTCAACTTTTTATTTTTCTGGAAATACAACTGTTGTTTCTTATGTTCCGAAAAAAACCAAACAGGTAATTCTCCTGAGCACAATGCACCATGACAATGCCGTAAGTGATAGAGAAGACAGAAAGCCTGACATTATTTTGGATTATAATGCCACAAAGGGAGCAGTTGATACTTTAGACCAAGTAATATCAACATATACATGCAAACGCAAAACCAACCGGTGGCCAATGATTTTATTTTATAACATACTGGACGTTTCTGCATACAATGCATTTGTCTTACGGAGAGAAATCGACCCCGATTGGAACCGGAATAAGCTGCATAAAAGAAGATTATTTCTTGAGGAATTGGGAAAATCCCTGGTGAGGCCATATATTGAGAGCAGAAAAGTGACCCCCAGAAGTGAGGGAGCAGCAGCCATTGTAAAAAGTGTCCAGCATGCTCAAGAAAGAGACGCCACATCCACGGCCTCCACCAGCACAGCTACCAGCAAAAAAAGGAAGAGATGGAGCTTCTGTCCATCTTCCTGTGATAATAAAACTAATCTGACATGTGCTGGATGTTCAAAATATCTGTGTAAAGGACATGTGTCTTATTATTGTGCTCAATGTAAAAACGCATGAACATGTTCAGTTTTTTCTTTTTTCTTTCTAAAATGGTTGAAGTTTTTATGATTTTTCATTTGTTGATTTATAAAAATTGTTTTCAAAAAGATAAATTTCATGTTTTAGTAATAGTAATGTAAAGCTTCTTTATTATTTGTGTGCAGAATGTCAACAATCGAAGATAATTGCAAAAAGCCTGTGTAACCTTTTTATGAAAAAAAATAATAATAATTACCGTATTTTTCGGACTATAAGACGCACTTTTTTTCCTCCCAATATGGGAGGAAAATGTGTGTGCGTTTTATAGTCCGAATGCAGCGTGCGCAGCGTCTGTGTCCCGTCTGTGCGAATGAAAAGAAGAGCAGCACGGTGCCTGCCTGCTCTGCCCCTCCTTCCCTCCTGTGTCGCGTCATACCAGGAGCGAGATCTGAGAGGCAGGGAAGTAAGGGCGGGCCAGACAGGTGAAGGAAGCGTGGTTTCAAGCTTGCCGAGAAAACCACGCCTCCTTCTCCCGTCTGGCCCGCCCCTCCTTCACTGCCTCTCAGATCTGGCTCCGGCAATGATGCTACACAGACAGGGAAGGAGGGGCGGGCCAAACGGGAGGAGGAGGCGTGGTTTTCTCGGCAAGCTTGAAACCACGCCTCCTTCACCCGTCTGGCCCGCCCCTATTTCCCTGCCTGTGTGGCATCATTGCAGAAGCGACATCTGAGAGGCAGTGAAGGAGGGACGAGCCAGACAGGTGAAAGAGGTGTGTTTTCAAGTTTGCTTAGAAAACCACACCTCCTTCACCCGTCTGGCCCGCCCCTTTTTCTCTTCTTACATAGCTTCACTGCAGGGTGTCTCTTTCCATCCATGGATGAGATTAGATAGAATAGATAGATAGACAGATAGACAGACAGACAGACAGACAGACAGACAGACAGACAGATAGATAGATAGATAGATAGATAGATAGACAGACAGATACACAGATAGACAGATAGACAGACAGACAGACAGACAGACAGACAGACAGACAGACAGACAGACAGATAGATAGATAGATAGATAGATAGATAGATAGATAGATAGGAGATAGATAGATAGGATAGATTAGATAGATATGTTCAAATCACCCCCATAGCCCTACAATACATATAAAACAAAAACATTACTGTGAAACACATACACATTTGGTATCCCTGTGTCCGAAAGCCCCCGGTTCTATTTACATTGGTGAAATATTATATTATTAGGTTATTAAATATTTCACCAATTTTTTTTCCTTAAATTTTTTTTTTTCCCTATTTTCCTCCTCTAAAACCTTAGTGCGTCTTATGGTCCGGTGCGTCTTATAGTCCGAAAAATACGGTAAGTTTGAATTTAAATTTTTCTTTTGTTTATGATCAAACATGTTCACATACAGTATTTCAATGAAAAAAGTATTCAAATAAAACAATTAGAGTAGCTAAAAATCAAGAATTAATAGGTCAGGTCATATTGACCCGGGAACAGTACAAGTGTATAGGAAATGCGAACAGAACAGCAGGGTTAATGGCTAACTAATAATGATGACAGATTACATCTCAAGAAAGGACCCTAGAGTTCCAAAACATTGTAATCTGTCATCATTATTAGTTAGCCATTAAAAAGGTATTAACTACTGAAGACTATCAAATTTTTTGTTTTTTTTTATATTTCCTACCCACTGGCTAACACGGTACGAGAACAAACATTTTCCTTACACATTACCTAGGCATTCTATACAATGCCAAATGAGAAACCATCAAAGTGTGAAATAGGTGACATTCTCGCTTCGGCAAGGCACTAGCAACATCTCCGATCACTCGCTTCTAGCATGAACCTATTGCCCATGCACACGCGCGATACAACGGTCTCTGCCATTGCCTCAGGCTTAGACTTAGTTTGTTTTGTTCGGGAGTGTCCATGAAAATATGGGAGGAGGAGCAAGCTTGAGTGTTGGAGAAGAACATGAAACAAGAATTCAATGAGGAACTGTCCAAAATTCGAGAGAATGCTGCCAAAAATAGTATTTGCTATGGCCCTTAATAAATTTGGGGTTTTATACAACTTTCATTGTATTTTAATACATTTTTTGGAAATGGAACTCTCATTCCATGTTTGGATTTTTCATACTTTGCCTAACTAGTATTTGGCATTCTATACAATGCCTGAGCAAAGTATGTAATGATTATCCCATTTCATACATTGCCTAAAAACGTCAGACATTTTATACAATGCCTAGGCATTCTATAGTATGCCTGCTTTTCATACATAGCCTGTAATATATGTAAATGATAACTCCAATCATATGATAATATATAGAAAGGTTTATTTCTACAATGAGCCCTACATAGACAGTCATAGGAGCCTTAACCATACTAAAGGCCAAAAAAGGTTTACAATAATTCTATAACAATGTGCAGGATGCTGAGAGATATAGATAATGTATAACTAGTTAAAGTGTGCTAGATGATACCTCAAATGATGACTTTATCATCTGATAGCCATCCCCAATACTGCGAGAGAACTCTCCAGTGCCGCCTCTATCTTCTTCTGGAACGCCTTCTCCCTGAGTCTTCTTCCGTCCTGGGTTTCAATCTTCTAGGCATGTGCAGTCGGCTCTGCCATTGGGCCTCGGGCAGAGCCGAATGTGTATGCACACGGCCACAAGAAAATGGCCACTTACACCGGCTTACTGTATAAGCGGCCACAAGAAAATGGCCGCTTACACAGCTTACTGTGTAGGCCATTTTCTTGTGGCCGCGGGCATGCGCAGTCGGCTCTGTCCGAGGCCCGATGGTAGCGTCCACTGCGCATGCCTAGAAGATTGAAATCCAGGACGGAAGAAGACCCAGGGAGTGGGCATTGCAGAAGAAGACAGAGGCGGCACTGGAGAGTTCTCTCGCAGCATTAGGGACACCCCCAGTGCTGTTTGAGTGCTGGGGACCGCCCCCAGTGCTGTGAGAGAACTTATGTGCATACCAAAGAAAACCTGGATTTCTACCGAACGGCGGTGCGGAGAAGACATCTAAAGGTTGGAGAAAAATAGCCTTTCTTAAGGCTATTGCTACGTGTTAGTCAGAAAAAAGGGTATCCAATGATAGGATCCCTTTAAACAATGGAGTGCTTCAAAGTAGCAGATGCAGCTATTGCTAGAGTGCATTGGTAGTGAGGATTGCAACCAACTGTCTTAGGCTGGTTCCATGCACAGTCTCTTTGTAGCAGTTTTTGTAGCAGACATAGATCCAATTACCAATGTAATCTACCCAAGGCTTTGGTTAAAAAAAAAAAAAAAAAACTGCAGCAAAAACTTTGTTGGTGAAACCAGCATTACCATAAAAGACACAATACAGCAGAGACCTAAAGTTCTCTAAATGTTGCTCTTCCACAAACACAGCAGGAGTCTCTGTCTATAGCATCACTTCCATATTTTTACCATTTCTCCACATTTCTTTGTACACGTTTTTGGTTTAGTTTATATCTTTTAAGCAAGAAAAATTTGGTTTTAATCTTTTTGCCATTTAGCAATATGTAAAGTGCTCACCCTTGCCATTTAAAAGATCATTATGGGTTTTATAGTTATAATATATTTACACCATAAAAATGATTACAGAAATAATGAAGGACACAAATGGATCCTTAGGTGGGACCTGTCGGTGGCCCCTTTTTTTTTTTTTTTTTACTGAATTCACCAAACAAGAAAGTCAGACTTGCAGCACTTTTTTTGTCCGGCAATGTCTGATTAATCTATGCCAGACAGACACTATGAACGTAGCCTTATATACTACCAACATACCTTGTATATAGTCTGATAGGACTAGATTAGCTGCAAACACAAAACTGTAGACTTTTTCTTTATGAATTCAAGATTATTTGCAATGTTGAATTGCAAATAACAAATGGTTTGAAAGTGCATATAGCTTGATAAGGTTTTAGCCACAAATGTGCAAAAATGCTCAGATATAGCACTTGAGTACACATGCGAGGGCAGAGAAAGGACAAAGATCAGCTGGGATTTGACCCATTTTTCAAGCTGAATAGAATAGAAAAACCTTAAACGAAACTGATATTAAAATATGACACATGGCCCCCCAAAAATAGTAACCGCCATGAAGCAGGCAAGCAATTGCAGCAGGGTAAGTAATATAAATGCTGTAAATGACAAGGACATCACACATGCCCCATTAGTCACACTGCTGCCTGTTGTTTCACAGCGAACGACACCAGCGCAGTCAAACATAATGAACTGATGTTACAATCTGAACAGGCAATTTGACATGAGCAGTGATCTCACAGCAATGCCAAAAATAGAAAGATGCCGGAGCTTAAACTAAGAGCCTAATGCTGTGTCCTGTTGCTGGGATTCCCTTCTACGTCAGAGGATACTTAAAGCATGGTCTTCCATTTTCCTCCCTCTCACAAGCACACACACATTCATCTGCCCTCCCGCATCACCATCTCTTGGTGTCACTAATTCCCACCTGTTTCTTCCTCTCTCTCCCTCTTTTTTTCTCGTTTTATGTTTCTCAAGGTCGCCCACTCCATTCCCACCCCCAGCCTGTCTTCCTGAGGAACGTGGGGTTTCCATGGCTACACAATCAGTGTTTCCTGCTAGGACGATAACAATCTATTCAATTAGCAGATAGTGGATGCTCATGCTGAAATAGAAGGGGAATCATGTCTTACAGGAAAAAGTGGAAAGAAAACGCCACCGTATTAGTGACATTCTTGTCTGCTCTCCTCAGGACCACTCGTTCTATTGTTCTTATGTTTCCATAGATCCATAATGGATCCATAATGGAAAGAACAGCAAAGAGTATATGATGTAAATCTGGACACCACCGACTGGGTGACCTGGATGTAACGACATGTCAGCCAGCCAACACATAGTCACTGGCACCAAGAGGTTAACACTGGCTTCATTTATTCACTTGCCTGCTTGCATTTTTCTGATCCCTAGTGTGTAAGATGGTAGGACCTGCCACCTTCCGAAAATGGTTTAGGTGGGCGATTCTCTTCAGTCCTTACCAGGACTGACTAATGTAACCGGTTTTTATTTATGTGCTTTGTGTCTCTCAGGGCTCGTTCACATCTGCGCCCGGCTCCGTTCTGCAGGTTTCCGTTTCCTGCACAAAACAGAGGCAGGATACGGAAACCTGCAGGACTCTTTCATACCCATTCATTTGAATGTGTTTGAAAGATGTCCGGCCATGAGCGGCGGTGAACATTTTATGCTCTCCAACGCGGAACCATTTTTTTTTTATCGGACACAGAGTCAGACATACAATAGTCTGTGAATGCACAAGAAAAAACACAGTCCACAGCTCACCATAAATCTTGAAGAGAATCAGCTAGACCAAGAGTGCACGAAAAAATACACCCCCGGCTGGGGTGGAACAATGCAATATTCCTTCAGCACAAGAGGTCTATAGTAAAACTTGACTTTTATTGGAAAAATATAAAAAATAGGTACCAGACATAGGAAAAAAAGATGTAGAAAAACTTACATGGTCAATTCCAAGTATGCATGTATGGTTGAAGACAGACAAGCCTACGCGTTTCGGGACATCCATCCCTTACTCATGGCAATACCATGGGACGGATGTCCCGAAACGCGTAGGCTTGTCTGTCTTCAACCATACATGCATACTTGGAATTGACCATGTAAGTTTTTCTACATCTTTTTTTCCTATGTCTGGTACCTATTTTTTATATTTTTCCAATAAAAGTCAAGTTTTACTATAGACCTCTTGTGCTGAAGGAATATTTTTCTACTGGGTTAATACAATAGTCTGTGTCAGATTTTAAAAAAACGGTTTAGCAGCGGAGAGCATAAAACGCTCACCGCCGCTGACGGCCGGACCCGGTCTGACAGGTTTCCGTCTTCTGCATGCAGAAGACGGAAACCACAGAACGGAGATCGAATGCTAGTGTGAACCTAGCGTCACGCTGGTTTCACACTAGCATTCAGGTTTCCATTCTTCGCAAACCCTATCCACTTAAAAAAGCGTTTACCCATGGACCCCACTTTTCTCTTAGCAAATTTTAAGTGAAATGGAGGTTGGAATCTCCAAATAGTCACACAACGCTAGCATAACCGTAGTCTGATAGAGGATTTTATGATGTACATCTTGCCAAATATGCTGATGATTTAATGCATTGTATGATTGTTTTGCCAAGTTTTATCATCACAGGTTCTAGATACGCTTTAAAGAAGGCCGGTCAATTAGGATATAACACAATTTTATTTAAAACAAGTATAATGACGAAACATTTATGGTATAATGATAACATATAAGTAATATAATACATTGATTACAAGTGATAGTGTGATGTTGCGTACACTTTTGTAAAATGCTAAATACAAAGATTAATATACAAAGATAATGACACAAATATCTTAATATACAGTATATAGGACTTTACATCATCATCTGCCCGGAAAAGAAAATCATCAACCGTGGAAGTGACCGGTGAAGGCAGAGAACCCTTGGGAAATAACACCATGAGGAGCGTCCTCTACACACGGGTACAAAGCTTCTGACTTCATCAGCGCCCCCTCAACTTCTTTTACACATTAAACAAAATGGCTACAACCTACTGTTGCACAAGCTTGATCTGTGCAGGTGCTGTTTGTCTACCTGAGTCTGTACCATGGAGTGGCCAGTTCCAATATCTCAGATAAGGTAGCCAAAACAACCTTCAGAAAACGAAAATAGGCTCCTGTGTGAGAAAGAACTCCTACCTTTGTTCACACAGATCTGTGAAATAAACAAAATAACTAAGATATCAAAGGTATGCAAGCCTGTGCAATCTAGTGGAATAACAGAGTTCACAAAAACAATGAGAAATTTGGCTTGTGGCACAAAATGGAGTCTATGATACAAAATGGAGTCTAAAATATACAAAATAAAGCCTAGGATATACCAAAAAAATGGAGTCTAGAATATTCTTCAAATACCCATCAAATTTACTAGCTCTACAATGATGTAACACATTTTATTTTAATTCTGTTCTGTTGTTGTGTCATCACATCTACTTCGGTGTGGTGTTTTTTTCGGAAGAGGACAGCGTGATGATTTTCCAAATAGAAGTAACCAGGTTGCAACCACTTGCTGTACAGAAGACACTATTCGCTAAGGCGCTCAACATAAGTCCCTGCATACTACTGCGTGACATCATGTCAGGCAGAAAATCTCTCATATAGAAGGGAAGTTTTCTCACACCTTTGGGTCTTGCGTCCAGACCTATGTTGCTATCATCCAGACCACCAATTAGTGCAATTCTGGAGTCAAGCCTGTTGTTTATGAAGACTAAAGCTGGGGCCCTACACTGCGAAAAAGTAGCATTTTGGCCATGGCAAAAAATGCTGCACTTTACAAAAAAGAGTATGCTTACAAGAAAAGAGTATGTTTTCAAAAATTCTCAGGTTTTTAAAAATTGCAGCATGTCAATTAGGCTTACGAAGATGCTGGTGTTTTCAAAATAGGGGCAAAATATCTGCTGAAGAAAACTCTGCAAACTTTTTGCAAAAAACGCAGAAAACAACGCAATGCGTTTCTACCACAGTCTTTTTTGTAGCATTTTATGCCTGTGGCTCACTATGCAGGACCTAATGTGGCAAACCCATAGTGTTACTGAGAATTGGTTACTGTGTTGTAAATAGTGTTGAACACAAACCCCTGTGATATATGGGCAGCCACTGTTTGCACCATGTTACCTTCATTCTCATGTTAAAAGAAGTCTACTGATCCTGTCATACAAACTGCTGATATTGATCCTGGCTGTACCTCAGTAAACACTGGTAACAACTAGCATGTTCGAATTACTACATTTACCGTGTCTTTCTGAGAATAACACAATTTTCTGTTCTCTCAAAGGGGTCACTATATTGAGCACCAGACCTTCCTAAAATAATTACACTGTCCCTAGCTAGCAGAGATGGCATTGTCTCTAGCTGGCCATGTGATGCTGTGCTCATGGGATTGATAACATAATACAAAGTGACATTTAAAATGTAAGCTAGAGCCTGATCAAAGCACAGAGGTTGTGAACTGCAGGAATACAAGTGCTGCAAAATAACATGCAGTTTGTAAAAGACAGTAAGATAAGAGTACAGGTGTTCACTGTACTACTTCTTTAATTCCAGTAGTAACAAGAGAGAATTTCATTATAGGCAACCCCTTTAATATAAGAGTCACAGACAAGAATCCCAAGACTGAGTTCCCCAAACACAGAATAGCTTTCTACTCTGGTTCACGAAAATGGACATTAATGCCTCCCCCCTTTATAAAGTCCGTAGGACTCCATGGGGCAAAACTCCCTGATATTCTGATATATATCTCTCTATCTTATAAAAATGAATTTCTGTCTGTCTGTCTGTTCTTTATGTGCGACCAAACGACTGGACCGATCTTCACCAAATTTGGCACACAGATACTTCAGGTGTCCGGGACGGTTTAAATCGAGAACCCAACTTGCTCGGACATACCGTTCCACATGCCGGCCGGAGGATTAGATACACGCATCTGCACACAGTACCACAAGACAGAGGGTTAGATATGTACATCTTCACACAATACCACACGCGAGAGGATTAGATTTGCGCCACTGCTCACAATGCCAGATTAGATATGCATGTCTGCCCAAAGTACCACACGCCAGAGGATTAAATACACAAGTCAGCACACAGTATCACACGTCAGATGATTAGATACACGTATCTTCATACAGTACCACACAGTGGTCGGAGGCTTCGATATGTACGTTTGCACACAGTACCACACACTGGAGGATTAGATACGCACGTGCGACCACCTCGGGAGTGCAGGAAGCTGGACTGTCACAATGACCTTATAGGCACCAGAACTCCGAGGAGAGGTGCACAGGGTAATAGGCAGAGTCAGTTAAATTTGACGCCAGTTGGAGTATTGAGACACCCGCTGGTCCCTGGGCTGAGATGATGATGTGGGTGCCAGTGCTCCACTCCAACAAAGAGCTTTTGCCCAGGGCTTAGCTGCAAGAAAGGCAATGTCCAGGCCAGAATCAGTAGAAGTGCTCACTGCTCAGTGAGCTGTGGCACAGTGGCTTGTAGCTGGCTGACACCTTCCCATGCATTAGCAAAGAGTTTAAGATGTCTGCAGGTCCAGCTTCTGGAACTTCTGCAGGAGTTCAGTTACCTTGTAGAGGTAGGTGCAAGCTGCCAGGGTTATAGCTCTGCTTAGCCTGATATAATCCTGTCCTCTTACTGATGGTGATGGGGGCGCTGTCACACAGCTTCTTTGCTCTGCTGCTGCTGTGGCAATCCTCACAGCACACAGTGTCTGAAGCACAAGATGGCTACTGCCACATGTCTGCTTGCTTCTTCTTCCCTGGATGCTTACAGGATACTACTTCCTCTCCCTGCTATGACTATTTCCTGTTCTAGCTACAAATTCACCCACTATAGTGTGTGTTGCTATGGAGATCACAACTCACCAGGACAAATGAAACCAGGGAACAACATCTTGAACATGAATACAGAATGAACATGACAACATAGTTAGATGAGGTTGGATAAAGACATTAGTCCATCAAGTCCAACCTATAACCCTGCAATCCCTACAGTATTGATCCAGGGAAGGCAAAAAACCCCATGAGGCTCGTGCCAATTGCCCTATTTGAGGGGAAAAAATTCCTTCCCGACTCCAAATCTGGCAGTCAGTATAAAAACCCTGGATCAACATGTCCTTAAAATCCAGAGTCCATAACCTGTTATATTTTTCTCTTCAAGAAAGGCATCCAGGCCCTCTTTGAACTTGTGTAATGAATCCACCATCACCACTTCCTGGGGCAGAGAGTTCCAGAGCCTCGCTGTTCTTACTGTGAAGAATCCTCTTCTATATTTCTGATGAAACTTTCTCTCCTCCAGACATATACAATCAATCATAACTTGTAAGGCACTTTTATGGCCAAATCATTAGTAACTCCTGTGAGGGGGTTACACACGTCTTCACACAGTACCACGCGTCAGAGGATTAGATATGCACCACTGCACACAATACCACATGCAGGAGGATTAGATACGCACATCTGCACACAGTTCCACACGCCACAGGATTAGCTATGCGCAACTGCACACAATACCAAATGCTGGAGGATTAGATATGCAAGTCTTCACAAAGTTTTACATGCCAGAGGATTAGATACGTGCATCTATACACAGTTACACGTGCTACAGGATTAGATACGCCCATCTGTACACAGTTTCACATGCCGCAGGATTAGATAGGCCCATCTGCGCACAGTTCCACACTCCGGAGGATTAGATACGCACATCTTTACACAATACCACACAGTGGAGGATTAGATACACACTACTGCACACAATACAACACAGGGAGGGTTAGATACATGTGTCTGCACACAGTAACATATGCCAGATGATTAGATACGTATGTCAGCACACAGTACTACACACCAGAGGGTTAGATACGTGCGTCTATACACAGTTACACATGCCAAAGGATTAGATAGGCACGTCTTTACACAATACCACGTGCTGCAGGATTAGATACGCATGTCTGTACACAGTTCCACATGCCGCAAGATTAGATACACCTGTCTGCGCACAGTTCCACACGCCGGAGGATTAGATACGCATGTCTTTACACAATACCACACAATGGAGGATTAGATAAGCACGACTGCACACAATACAACACGGGGAGGGTTAGATACGTGTGTCTGCACACAGTACCATATGCCAGATGATTATATACGCATGTCAGCACACAGTACCCCACACCGGAGGATTAGATACATGCGTCTATACACAGTTAAACATGCTAAAGGATTAGATATGAACGTCTGTACACAGTTCCACATGCCCAAGGATTAGATACGCGCCACTGCACACAATACCACACGGGGAGGGTTAGATACACGTGTCTGCACACAGTATCACACATCAAAGGATTAGATACGCATGTCTGCACACAGTACCACACACTGGAGGATTAGATATGCGCGTCTGATCAAAGTACCACATGCTGGAGGATTAGATACACAAGTCAGCACACAGTATCACATGCCAGGGGATTAGATATGCGTGTCTGCACACAGTACCACACGCTGGGGATTAGATACACAAGTCAGCACACACTACCAAATGCGGGAGGATTAAATACACATGTCTGCACACAGTACCAAGCGCCAGAGGAATAGATACACGTGTCTTCACACAATACCACACGCCGGAGGATTAAATACACGGCTCTGCACAGAGTACCACATATTAGAGTTTTACTCCAGGTTTCCATAGCAACCCTGCCATTTTTCTTCACTGCCTTATTTTAGCTTTAAAGCGGCAGGGCGCTGTGGATGACACTGATACACAAGGTCTTAACAGAGGTGTTGGTGGCACTGGGTGCCCAAATAAACGGCAGATCAGGTGGTAGAATCCAAAATAAGTGGCTTTATTCAGCTATAACAGGAACAAAACAACAAACAGTCTAGTGCACATACAGGGCAATACCTTACTTCTTGAACCCTGTATAACCTATAGAGGGCAAGTCTTTACTGAGGCTTTTTCTCAGCGGTCTGGCTCACGCCGAGCCTAACCAAGTCCTTTACGGATACCAGTTCTCAGGGGACAGACCGCCTGCCTGTCTCCAACTGGTCCTGGTTCCACCTGCTCCTGCAGGTCACTGGCAGCTCTCCCTCTCTGGAGTGTGACCCTTTCTCTCTGACTCAAGGGTGTGGTCCAGGTCCTTTTTAACCCTATCTCTGGCTGCTCCAGAGCGCCCTCTAGGTTCACACCCTCACAATATATATATTCATATTAGCTGTGGCCAACAGCATACAATGTAATTTAGGTGTCTTTTTGAGTTTTTTTTTTAAATGATTACTTTCCAGAATAAGCTTTTACTGTATGTGTGTGTGCATGAGGTATAACACCTTTTCTGGTCATTATATGACTTATACTCAGCAAGTCTTCCCTCCATAGGCTCAAACTGTAGTTAGCAGTTCTTTCTGAGCTGGTGGATGGAGATTAGCTGCCAAACACTGCTCACAGCAACTACCAGGGAATCTGCTCTGTTACTGTCTCATACACCCAGAAATGGCTCCAACAATATTTATAGAGAATCATTGACCTGTATTATTGTAATTAAAGTGCTTTGGTTGTTTTACTCCGACTCTTTCTTCTCCTTTCTCCTGTACTTCCTGTTCATACACCCCCCCCCCCCCCCCCACACACACACACACTTCTTCCTTAGACTCCTATAGACATAAATAATCTTAGTCATGTGACTTGCAGTCCAGCTATAACAGAAGTTTCAGAGTGTAACTCAGTATATCAGAGGTAAGTGGAACAGTTAAATATCCTGATAGGAGTGGAAAGCAGCATTTCCCTCTGAAGATGTATTACAGTTTCTTATAATCCTCTGTACTATTTATCTATGCAAATTTTTGAAATGACAGTGTCTATGTATAGAAACAAACAGTATTACATTTTACAGGCTTAAAGATAAGAAAAGCAAAATGGAAGAAGTTCTGACTGGTAAGTGATGTGACTGATAATTCCCTGCAGAACATGGGGCTGATGATAACCTGCTATTTATTTTATTGCGGATTGCTTGACTCCTCTTTAGCTTTGCTCCATTAACACGCAACTAAATTCAGCAACTACAATGTAGCTGCCTGTCGAAAAGGAGCCTGAAATAATCTGACATCCTCCTTATTAGGTTCAGATTGCTGCTTTGTCCCTCCCCCATGCTTTATACTGCTATATACAAACACAATAAATCATATACCGAACATGTCTACAACATGAGATGCATGAACTTCAGTAAAGGTACTGTGGAGATTTGCTTTAGTTAAACACAAAAACATTATATGACAACGTACAAGAGGTCTCACATCATTCATGTACCCGGTCTCTACATCACTGGTGTAACGACGCTTCTGTCGGTATTTATTTACTGCCATATGATTACTGCTTTTTACTGACCTTGACTTTTCTTACTAACTCATAAAAGCACTCTTTGTTCTTTTAATGATTCTAATTAAAATGACTAATGGTTGCTTCTTTTTACATACAATGACAGATACTAAAGCCTCCCACCGCCATTTTTAACAAATACGACTTATGTGTCCTTCTGCTAATTCAAACCCTGTGTTCATTTAAGGTTTCGGCCTCCTAAAGATGTATTTAGATAAAGTAGAAATTGTTCAGACTGTATTTTAGAGGAAACAATTCATTGCTGCTCTGTTTGATGATACCTCAATAGTAATATTTTTTGGAGAAACTACTCTAACGTTGGCCATATACAGTAGATGTTGATTTGGGTTTGGTGGACTATCCAATTTATATGGGGTCCTCCTGAAACTTCCTTTAATGCAGATTGGGAGATAACAATCAAACAGGTTTCTAGTTTAGCATGCATATGTCACTGGGTGGTGTGATTATGGTGGCTGCGTTGACTCATTGAGGTCTATGGGAAAGCCTCTATATATAATCTGTGCAGGGAGGGGAGTAGAAAAGCTGCTGGCTGTGACATCACCTATTGTCAGTTGTTGATAGATATACTGATGGATCACTGGTGTTATCTACAGAAGTGTTATCCTCCATTGAAATCCTGGCTGCAATGTCCAAGAGGTGACTGCTGCAAAGAAAAAAACCTCTATAGAAATGTATTTTATGCCAAGGTGAACATTGCAGGAATTTGTTCTTTTTTTCCCCTAATATGTAGAGGAGAAAAAGCCATTGCAAGAAAAGCAAAAGCCAATCTCCTTCTGAAAATAAAGGGATGGACATTTAGCTGAGGGTATGTTGGGATAACATTGTACACATTAAATGTTTGGTATGACCCACCAAAATTGGAAAGATTGGTCAGCATTGATCTAATGTACATGGCAACTTGAAACCATAATAATTGTAGTACAAAAAAAGTTCTGTATTGTCAATGCAAGACATATATTATATCCTCAGTTCAAAGTAACCATTTTGGGGCATGGCTAACCTTAGATATGCCAAAACAATGGCAAAGTTACACATTGGTTCTTCAAAGTTCTTTGAGAAAATGAAAGCCACTCTTATTTTAGGGTGCTATAGATCACTTTCGACTGAAGCCCCATTTTGCAGTGCTCTTGTAGTGGCAGAAATGCGGCTACAAAAAACTATGCATTTTACAGTACCTGCAAAGTGAATGGGATTCTGGCTACTTTAATTAATATGGTTTGAGTTTAATGATAAAGAAATAGGAAATTTGGTGGAAATTTTGAAAAATATGCAGTGATCTGCTTTTCAAACAGATAGTCATACCACCAAAATTAGTTCATAAATCTATCATCTATCATTCTGCCAATCAACACTGGTTCTTCTCTTACGTTTAGAAGTCTTCTTAGTGCAGCGTCCCCGCGGCGTCTTCCAGCTGGAATTCACTCTGCCTAGGCATCCGGCCTAGGCAGAGCCGACTGCGCATGCGCGGGCATGCCCTCGCATGCGCAGTCGGCTCTGCTCAGGCATCGGGCCGGGCAGAGCCGACCGCGCATGCACAGTCGGCTCTGCCTAGGCCCCGATGCCTAGGCAGAGTGAATTCCAGCCGGAAGACGCCGTGGGGGCGCTGTGCCGGGAGAAGACTATAAGGGGAATCCAGCCCGACCATCACTCGTGGACTTGGTAAGTATAATTTTATCGAATTGTGCGTACCCCTGAAATGAGCATTTCCCCCCATAGACTATAATGGGGTTCGAAATCCATTCAAACAGCCCAACAGTGTGCGGCTGTTCGAATCGGATTTCGAACCTTGGACATTTTAGTGTTTGCTCATCTCTACTAATTTACCATATCTCTGCTTTATGTTGGCACCAAACTTTAATCATCCTTTAATTGTACGGATGTTATATGGTTTACAAGTCAAACAGCAATTTTCAAAATTTTCAAGAACATTACCAAACCGATTCAGTTCTGAAGGATATTTTAAAGGACTCTGTATTAGAAACCCTCAAAAATTACCCCATTTTCAAAACTGCACCACTTATATAAGTCAAAACAGCATATGCAAAGTATCTTAGCTCTATAAGCTTGTGACAGGTATTAAGACAAAATAAAGATGAAATTTACACATTTCAAAAGCTTTTACTAATATTTTAGTAAGGGGTTAAATGAGAAAATGCACTGCATAACTTGTTATGCAAGTTCTCCTGACTCCCATAGTACTCTACATGTGAAACTGATATATGGGCATACAGCAAGACGCAGAAGGGAAAGAGTGCCAATAAGGGCAGATTTTGCTGTGATCAGTTTCAAGCACCATGTTGTATTGACAGATCCCTGAAGCTGCCAAAACAATAGAAACCCATAGAAAGTGACCACATTTTGCAAACTAGACAACTCAAGGTATTTATCAAGAAGTATAATGAGTATTTTGACCCTACAGGTTTTTCACTGACTTTATTATCATTGAGATGTGAAAATGAAAATTGACTTTTTTTCTAATAAAATGTTGCTTTAGTCTCAAATTTTTCAAATTCAAAAAGGGTTAAAGGAGGCTTAAAGAGGATCTTTCACCGTATCCGGGCACAGGCAGTGTTATATACTGCCGGAAAGCTGACAGTGCGCTGAATTCAGTGCACTGTCGACTTTCCCGATCTGTGCCCGGTGTGAAGAGCTTACGGTCCTCCCTGCTCTACAGCACAGCGTGATAGGCGCCGCGAGGCAGATGGACGTCTCTGGCTAATGGTCAGAAACGCCCTTCTGACCATAGAAGGTACAGGACCGTAAGCTCTTCACACCGGGCACAGATCGGGAAAGCCGACAGTGCACTGAATTCAGCGCACTGTCAGCTTTCCGGCAGTATATAACACTGCCTGTGCCCGGATATGGTGAAAGGTCCTCTTTAAAGGAGAATTACCAACAAGCGTTTTTCTCCTGAATTCGACAATCCCCCTTATGTGCTGGGACACTGATATATGGGCACATGGCAGTGCTTGAAATGAAAAGAGCGCATCTTGGTTTTCGAAGGACAGATTTTATTGGAATCGTTTTCAGGTACCATGTCCAATTTTGGAAACTAGACACCTCAAGGAATAAGAGAAGATATTTTGACTTTACAGGTCTTTCACAGAATTGATCATAAAAATGGAGAATTACATGCTGATTTATAAAATGTAGCTTTAACCCAAAATGTTTCATTTTTTACAAGGGTTTAAAGGATAAAATGTACCCCACAATGCGTTAAGCAATATCTCCAGATTACAGAAATGCTTCACATGTGGAATATGGATTTCTGTATTGAAAGGAGCACCAATTCGGTTTTCAGAAGGCAGGTTTTGTTAGAATTGGTTTCGGGTGCCATTCTGCCTTTGCAGAGCCCCTGAGGTACCAGTGCAGTGGGCAACCCCAACAAATGACCTCATTTTGGAAACTAGATCCCTCAAGGAATTTATCCAGGTGAATAGTCAGTATTTTGCACCCACAGCTGTTTCACCAAATTTACTACCAGTGGGATGTGAAAATTAAACATAGCATTTTTGCAATAAATTGTCACATTAGGCCCAACACAACAATACCCCATATGTGATCAAAAACTGCTGTATGGCAGATCATGGAACAGAAAGCGCGCTATTTGGCTTTTAGAGCGCAAATTCTGCTGAAATTGTTTTTGGATGTCATGTCTCATTTGTAGAGCCCCTAAAATACCAGTACAACAGAAAACCCCCAAAACATGACCCCTCAAGGAATTTATTAAGGGCTATACTGAATATTTTTATCTCATAGTTGTTTCATAGATTGTTTTTTTTTTTGTTTTTTTTTTCATATATTTTATTAACATTGGGCAGCGAAATTAAAAAATTATATTTTTTGCAATAAAATGCATTTTTAGGCAGAAATTTTTCATTTTTTACGAGGGTTGAAAGGAGAAAATGTATCCAACAATTTGATATTATCCTTTATTAGTCCTCCAACACAATATAATGCTAAATATACTATGTGGAGGCAGCAATAGGACATTATACTATGTGGAGGTTTTCTTGTGTTTGAGCAACTTAACTGTTAGCTAATAACCTCCTTTATCTTCCCTAGCATACCAGTTAGTGACATTGACCCCTCTACTCTATTTGTCACCTGGAGAAGGTTATTAATATGTAATATTTTTTCCTATTTTTCTTGTCTAAATCTGAGGCCCATCTTATTATCCAAAATATACAGAATATTTGCAAAAATGTTTAATTTTTAATTGTCTACAAATTTAAATATAGTTATGTTCCTTGGAAAACCTTAATCTGAAATAAATGGATGTCTGATTTTAATGGCTGGTCCTCCAAACCAAAGAAGTTCATATGATATGTGTCAGCTATGACTAAATGAGGAGAAACCTGACTTAGCTCTTTATGTGATTGCGTAAGGCAACTTGTAAATGAATGATATTAGACAATGGGTTTTCTTAATTGTTTTTTTCAGACACAGTGCCACTCTTGGCCATGTCTGGTATTGCAATAAAGGGGCTGAGTTGTCATTAGCAGACACTGCCCACAGACAACAGTGGAGCTGTGTTTCTTATATTTTTTTTTAATCTCTTGCAGGAGATTATAGGATATATGTGGGCATTGTGCCAGCGAAATCAATGACATTTTGTGATGGGAGATTCTCAGTTATGACATTTTCTGATCAATATACTTCACTGTATGCTTGTGTTGAAGAGAAGATCTTCACTGTTATTAAAGATAGCAGTTATTGATCCATATGGTACTGTAGCAATACTTTTGCCCTGACGTTATTCTCATTATTCTCTTATTTGGCTATGTGTAACACATTTCATATGAGCAACATAATCCTGAGGATGATAAGAGAATAAACAATTAGCACAAAGTCACATAATTAAAAGATAAACGTAGCATTGTTAATTGGAGATAAGGAAATTTCACTCACATCAAAGCTCTGCCAGTGTTAAAAGTTAATGTTACTGAAACTCAATTAATAGCGACATTCCTGCAATGCAAATGAAGTGATATAAAAGTGCAGGTCAACCTGGGATCTGGCAGAATTGAGCACTTGTCTGGGATCTATTGGGGATTTTTAGTAACTGCTGAAAGTGATGATCTCCAGAAATATAAGACCACTATTAGTGTGCTTTCACACAGAGGAAAATGGCACAAATTTGGTGTGGAATCTGCGTCAGATTCAGCGCTGAAAAAAGCTTTCCATTGATTTCAATGGGTTCCTTTTTCTACTAGCGTTGAAGCAGAAAAAGGAACCCATTGAAATCAATGGGAGGCGCTTTTTTCAGTGCCTTATCTGACGCGGATTCCATACCAAATTCAGGGCCATTTTCCTCCGTGTGAATACACCCTTAGGCTAAGGCCCCATGTTGCGGAAATGCAGCCTTTCTTGTTGCGTTATTCATCTTTGCAATAAATACAGTAATACTCACAGGAGACATCTCCCCACATTTCCCGTCTCTTCCCTTTGGACTGCTATGACCACTTCTTTCACCTGAGACTTGACCCCAGCGCCCGAGTATAATAATTGGAGCCCCAGGAGAGATGAGGGAACATAATAAACACTAAATACTTTTTTATAACTTTTTTTTTCTGTCCCCATGGGGAATTGAAGCAGTGATCTGCTGATCACTGCTTCACTAGATGTAGCTACAATACACGTGTTACTCGCATATTGCAGAGCACAGGAAGCTGTCATCCTGTGCAGACGCACGGGATGACTGCTTCCATTCCTGGCAGGATCAACCAGGTAGGTGGAGGGGACGGCATGGGGCAAACCCGGGGTCACTGATCAGACTCTGGGCTGCCCACTACCAACATTGGCACCCCCCGAAACTGGCACGGGGGTGCCGATCGGCAACATAATATACAGAAACCCCGAAGATGCCGGCGGTCATGTTCCACCGCCGGCATCTCAGGGGTTAACACCTGCAATCGGACCCGGTTCCGACCACGGGTGTTATAGGGCATTGTTAGCCGTAAGTTACGGCTGACACCCACAGGGGATGGTGCGCACACAGGTTCTGTGTGCGCACCATGCAGCCGCCGTAGTACTATGGCAGTTTGCAGGAAGTCCTTCCCGGCAGCGCCGTACTATTATGGCGGGAAGGGGTTAAATAAGACGAAACTTAGAGACTATTTAAGTGGTATTAATGAATATACACGTTGGAACAGCTGAACGCCATTGACTATAATGGGGTAACTTTGTTATATGTTATGGTGCCCAACATTTTGCCAGATGAAAAAGTCCTGCATGAGGGACTTTCATCCACAATTTTAGACAGATTCTACAAAGGAGGCACCTCAATAGATTCATATATTATATGGAGCAATAGATTGGAATTCACTCATCGAGGTCTATAGGAAAGTTTTTAGACATGTACTATGCATGGAGGGGGAGTGGATAAACTGCGACATCATCTATTGTTAGTAGTGGATGCAATGATGAATCGGTCATGTCTTTTATAGCAGCGTGATTTTCTATTGTAATTCTGCCTTGTCTGTGATGTAAATGAGATTACTGCTGCAAAGAAAACACCTACAGAATTGGCAAGTGCCATTCTATTTTTAGGCTAAATGGTCAGAGTTTTATAAAATAGCCCATATTCTAGCAAGACATTTCCTATAAAGTGGTCTGTTCTGATACCCTTTGGCCATATAAACTGTTGGGAGCTATTTTTAGACTACTGTATATAAAAGGAAATATTGTGGCATTTTTATCAATACTGTCTATAAGTTAGACTGTGAAAACTTAGACTAGACAGTCTTTAACTGCGGCAGATTTATCAAAGTGTCTAATGCTTTTTGATAAATTTGTCATATTCTTCTAATTTTACAACTACTATTAATTGGCTTAGTTTACGCCAGAAAAATGTGTCAAACTCTCCAATTAGGTCACACACCCTTTTCCTGAAGCCATATCCTGTACAGGTCATAAGTGTGTCTAAGGCTGAGGCTCCTTGTTGCAGAAACGCACCTTTTCTTGTTATGGATTTTGATACACTTTTTTGAGCCAAGAGTGGCTACAAAAGGAATGGGAAAAATAGGAGTATGAAAAACCTATACTCCTACCTTCTACTCAATCCACTGTTCGTTTTTGGGTGAAAAAAAATCAGAAAAATCTGCAACAGAAAAAGCTGAGTTTCCGCAACATGGAGCCTTATTCTAAGATACAAGATAAATTTGGTGCACAGCATGTTAGACATGTGTTTGGCACAAAATACACCCAAATTCCGACACTTTTTTTGTTGTTTTTGCAGCTCACAGATTTAAAAAGTTGCAAATTTTGAGCAAAAATCCTATTTACTCAAAAAAATTGTGACTTTTTATGCCTTGTATGCCATAAACCTGCTGTACAAGGCATTATAATTGTGCCCCAAGGGCTTTAACGGTACCATTCCAGTATAATGATTTCCTTATTTCTATACAAGTAGCAACCATTTTGACACTATGAAAAAGCTCATTTCCTCTTTGTTAAATACGAATGACTGTACATTATGTAGGGCTGAATGCCTTTGGTGTATTCAAGTCAAATTCACTGAAGCAAATCACACAAAATAAGAAGGGCTAAGATCAATGGCAAAAAAGGTCAAAACCTGCATGTTTTATTTTACAATACTAATGCAGACCAGCAGCATTTCATGAGAGATATAGAAAAGAGATGCAATGGGATGAACTGGACTCCAAATCCCTATGCTAATATGTTGGTTCTTTAAAGTCAGACACTGTAGACTAACAGATGAACAGACTTAAATTACACCACATCTGTGTCTGAGATGAATGAAGTGTCACATAAGACAGTGCATGATACACTCTTTTGGTGGACCCCGTTATATTTATTAGGGTTCGTCTGGAGTTGTCAGTCATATGACTGATCTAACAGTGGTGTTATTTTTTTCTGTCCCTAGAACAGTACAGAAAAATGGGGAAAAAAAACTTAGTTGATGTCAAAATAGCCTGTAAGCCTAGCCTGCATTTTTATACCAAAAATATGGATCTTGTATTATAGAAATGAACATCCAGCACACAATGGCCCAGATCTGGTGTGAATGCGGCGCACCGTGCAATGTGGCTCATCTAACTTGGACTAACATTTTTCAACATGCTAGACATGTTGGTGTGGATTCTCAGGAAAAAGGTCTATGGCTTATGCATCATGATTTGCTAAACTAGTGTTGTAAAATTCTGCCTGAAAGTAACCCAACTAAAAGGCAATATAAAGTTAGACTAGTCTAATCTGCTGCATTTTTTGAGTCTAGCCATGTTCCTTTAGAATAAAAGAAGTTTATGAGTGATGGGGTATCAAAATAAAGTCTAATATTCCAGTACTAGCAAGAGTCCTCTTCTATAAAAATGCCATTATGTCTTTCATTCTTGACCCCAAATGCAAGATAACATACTGCTTTGTCCAGTATGCTGTAGGTCCATGATACACCAGGAAGTAACTACAGCTGTATATTAGAGACCTCTACCATAGAAGTTGCGAAAATGACAGCCCTTTTTCCAATACCGCTCAACGTCCTATTGCTATTGGCTGAAACAGTATCTCACAGACTTCCTGCTTTACCTGTCCACTACATGAGAATAATATTAATATTGGACAGCGATATTTAGAGCTCTCTGTTACCTATCAGCCACCTTCCCATACTTTCTGGTCAAAATACTGGAGGAGGTAACTGATAGGAAGCAGCGAGTCTGCATTGTAAAACCTTTGTGACCATATGAATGGCATGTCCTGTCAAGGTTCAGTCATGTGACCACTGAACAGTCCTGTTGGCACAGGAGTTATATGAGCATTGTCTAAACCACTGGGAGAAGTTCATATAGAACATAGCTTTGAAACAAAGTATTCAGTTTACCTTATCTTTAGTGCAGGACATGTTTAGTACATTTTTAATGAATCCTATTGCTTTGAAAATGTTTTATGATGGTGCTATAAGCCGACATTACAAGGATAAATAGAGACGCTCTGTCCTTTCAGTTCTATTCTCACCTCCCTCTAATTGCCATTTTACACAGCAGGTAGTCGCATCTCCCACAGCGGTAAATACTGTATCTATACAACGTCTCCTATGTGCTTAACTATTATGTTAGCCCTTTCACCTGCTGCTCCTTTCCTCTCAAACAATGTCTGCTTTTCCTACATCACGGTTTTTCATGTACATTTTATGCAGCACCTTTAAAAGTGAGGTCTATATGTTTAATGGATCCATTTATTTTTTCTATTATACAAAAAAGTATATTTGTATGCTGTGAGTTTCCGATTAAAAATTCACTGAGCATAAAACTTAGCAGCCATAGAAATAGTTACAACTTCACTGAAAGAATCAAGTAAGAATATTTCATTTTCTATGTATAGAAGAAATAAAATGTTAGAAATCACTTATTGACCGCTTCCAACTTTACACGCTCTATGGGATATGCTAGAACTAGGAAATAAATTAAATTATTGTTGTATTGTTTGTTTACCCAGCTTTATAGATTTTATAGACAGTGCTCACACCCAACTCAATATCATCCACAAATAATATGATATTGCTGATCCTTATGTCAATCTACAAAAATGCCATAAGAATTCTATATATGCCAGGAAATAGCAATATGTGCCGTCTATATAAACCTGTAGTTGCGAGTTGGTTCAAGGAAGTGATCTGTTAGGATAAATAACACCTGTCCATGACCAGAGGTGTACATAGATATTATGAGGCCCCACCACAAAAGTTTCTGGACTGAGTTGCTCTGTATCGCACTTTGGCGTTTGGGGGGATACACCGTGCAAAGCTGGATTGAGTGTACATAGCCTGAATGAATTTCTGTGTATCCCACCTAGGTATTGGGGGTACACACCATGGATATCTTGATTGAGCGTACATAGCCTGACTGAATTTCTGGGTCTCCCGCCTGCAAAGCTGGGTTGAGCGTATATAGCCGGACTGAATGCTCTGTATCCCTGTTAGGTGTTTGGGGGACACTGCCTGCAAAGCTGGGTTGAGCGTTTTTTCTGGACTGAATTGCTCTGTATCCCTGTTAGGTATTTGGGGGGACACTGCCTGCAAAGCTGGGTTGAGCGTTTATTCTGGACTAAATTGCTCTGTATCCCTGTTAGGTATTTGGGGGGACGCGGCCTGCAAAGCTGGGTTGAGCGTATATCGCTGGACTGAATTGCTCCGTATCCCTGTTAGGTGTTTGGGGGAACACTGCCTGGAAAGCTGAGTTGAGCATATATTTCTGGACTGAATTGCTCTGTATCCCTGTTAGGTGTTTGGGGGGACACTTCCTGCAAAGCTGGGTTGAGCGTATATCGCTGGACTGAATTGCTCTGTATCCCTGTTAGGTGTTTGGGGAGACACCGCCAGCAAAACTGGGTTGAGCGTATATTGCTAGACTGAATTGCTCTATATCCCACTTTGGCGTTTGGGGGGACACACCGTGCAAAGCTGGATTGAGCGTCTATCCTCTCCCTGCAGTATATAGCTCTGAAAAGAGCTGTTGTTCTTCCGTTTTTCCCTGCCTATCTGAAGCTAATCCCTATCTAGCCCTCAGCAGCATGTCTGTCCCTATGTCTGAAAGCCGGAAAATGAAACGAAGATGGCGGCCGCTATTCTTATAAATCAGAGGTCACATGTTTTCGGCAGCCAATGTGTTTTTAAATTTTTTTCAATGCCTCCGTTGTCGTAGTTCCTGTCCCACCTCCCCTGCACAGTTATTGGTGCAAAAAAAGCGCCAGAGAAGGTGGGAGGGGATATGAATTTTTACTGCGTATGCCGCGTGGTATTCAATTGGAATCGAATACTTCGAACAGCCTGATATTCAATCGAATACCTATTCAATCGAACGGCATTCGCTCATCTCTAGTAATCACCTATCCTGCTTTCATGGTAGGTACTCAATTGCCATACCTATTATCTCATATAGACTGCTAGTATAATTACAATCACAAAGTCTATGCCCATTACATAGTTGCACTTACTGTCAACCCCTTTTCCCTCAAAACTGACTGTGCTGACAGAAACCATCTTACCACTTCAGGGTTATGGGCTGTGGATAAATTTGGCACATTTTGTCTTTAAATGAGTTTTCCCATCTCCCTCCCTGTCTCACTTCCTGTATTCTCCATAAGCTGTTAGGTAGGCTTTGACTGTTTGATGGACTGGGCACTATGAAGCATCTCAATAGATATAGACATTGCCTTTACCATGAGAGGTTATTATGATTACTAGAAATCTAATAAAAATGCAGATCAAATAATATGCATAGTAAAGGTATATTACATTACACAGGGTTAAAGAGAAAAGCAAACTTACATGCTGTACAGGAGAGAACAGACTTGTAGTAAACTCAGTGTTATCTTCATGTTTACATATAGAGATAACAGACACTTTCTCAGAAAACTGCAATTAACTGACTTGATTGTAAAAAAAATTGGTATATGAAGTGTGTATTTAGAAAAACTCTTGAATGGATCCTTGAGATGGGAATACCCCTTTAAACTGGAAAATTATTTGGAAATATTTCTAACTTAAAATGTAATACATTTGTTCCTGGTTTTATCCTTCATCTAAACCCCTCATAACCCCTTCTTGGTTTCTCTTGACAAACAGGAAATGACTGGAGATGTCTTGAAACACCAGAAATTAAAGAACAGCAGGGATCTAGACAGCATCGGAGCTGGAGTGACGAGAATCAGTTGGAGGTGCATATGGCTTTTTATGTTAAAACCCTATATTTATCTGATAAATATCCCTGGAAGTTCCTTAAGCTTCTCAGAATATTCCATAATTACCAAATACTTTAGTAGGGGTCTGTTCATCCACAATGGCACTGTTATTATAACCTTAGTCCAGTCCTAATGTCCTCAGCGCCAGTTGAGAGCACGTTTATTTCATGACGAGGCTGTGTGTCATCCCTCCTGTGTCATTGTGCCCTGGGATTATCATAGATTCTGGCAGTATTTTCACCAATTTTGAGGCATAAATGTTCATGAGTATTGCACAGGCAGTGGCTGCTTCCACATCCTGCTCACTGCACTGTACTAGCCTGGGTGAAGCATCAGATGATGTGGATATCGTTGCCACTATTTCTGCTGTGACTACTACTGGCCCTCCCCCCAAAGGGCTGCCGTATAGTGGCTGAGCAGGCATTTATAGTAAGTAGGAGGAGAATAGGAATCAGAACATCATCAGAACCTGACCAACAGGGGATAGTTGGGATTGTTGTGTTATGTTATATCTCCATTCTAATCTCTAATAAATATAATGTTTAAAATTCCCTTTAATATTGTAATAAAACTTTGGATGGTGAAATCTTTCCGTCAGTCTACCAATAGGCTGTAAAGTATGGCTAATACAGATAATTGGGCACATATGTTACTCAGCATACAAGTTCATCCCATTATGTTTCTATTAATTTCCAAGATAATCGGTTTAGTGGTGCTGTTTCTATTGATCTTATGGAAACACTCTACAAACCTGCCTCTGGCAAAACATTATTCCTGCTTCTTTCTGTACATTTATTCTATGGCATTGTTCATTGATTCATCTCAAATAATTCTATTAGGTTCTTAGATGCAAAGAAAAAAGGCATAGTCATTTATAGAAGGTTGTCAGGTCTTAAAGGTCAGATGTCAGCTGTCATTTGGTGAAATTCACATAAGAGTCTATGAGTTGCAGCCCCAACTCTTTCAAATATACAGTTCAATAAATGTATAGGAAAATATTGTTTCATGGCATGTTCATAATCCTCCAGGGCATGCCAAAAGTATTCACTGAAAAATCTGGCATATTACATGTATCATATAGTCAGGAGCAAGAAAAATACATTTACATATATTAAGGAATTCATAAACGTACAAGGCAATGTAATTCAGAGAGCTCTGAGAACAAGATATTGCATCTGTTAAGATGAACCATGGCAGCTTTAGAAACACTTATGATCCCAGCACAGGTAGCTGATATAGGTCAATGAAGGGAAGACTAAACAGAAACTGACATCATGTAGTAAAAGCTTAAATGGAACTGATGACTGAATAGAACTAGGAACAATAATCATAAGTAATCTTTTGTCTAATAACCTGTATATAGGGCAGCACCTCATCTTCAAGGAGGCAAACCCTTCTCAAAATTAACTCAGAGGCTAAGACCCTACGTAGTGGGCCACAACAATAAAACACTGTGGTAAAAACCGCAGTGGTAATGCATAGCGCTTTTCCCCATAGCAATTTTTGATTCCATTATACCTATAGGGAAACCACCGGTATCTCCATAGGTCTAATTGACTGATTAGTCAATTGAAGATTTCTAAAACAATAACGAAACTATGCATATTTTTCCACAAAGTGTGGAAGGGATTCAATAGAATTTCATCCTATTTGCGGGGACTGTAAAACTCCCCTTTTATGCCACAAAAGACCTCGGCCTATAGTTGTTTTCCCACCCCAAGAAAATAAACAGCTACGTTGCAACTGATCACATTGTATAAGAAGAACGACCTTATTTACTATATTTAGGTGTCTGTACATTTCTGGAAGATTGTCCAAAATGACTTATTGGCTATATTGTTTTATGTAGAAGAAGGGCCTGAGAGGGACAAGCGGTGAATTCGTAGAGCAGTTAAATGGATGGGTTTATCTATAGAAAGAAGGTGTTGGTATCAATTTTGTGCTAGCCCTAAACAGTCCACTAGTCCTTTCTGTCAAATACTACAAGTGTATCTTGCGGCAGATATAGTGATTTGGTCATTTGAAAGGAATATATCATTATCTTTTAGGTTTATTAAACCCAGATAGTGAAATATATCATTTTATTCTCATCTGCTCCTATTTTATTCTTGTGCACATTTTTAGAACCACCTTTCTGTACTTTATTATGGGGGCAGCCATCTTGTCTTAGCCTCTCCTCTGTTCACAGCATTTAGTGATATGCTTTACAACACTGTCATGGCCATATTTAGCAAGAGGCTGGCGCTCAGTCATTGAGATCTATGAGGGAGATTTCTAGACATGTTCTATGAGTGAGTGTATGTATGAGTGGTGAATGTAACGATGGATCAGTGGTGTTATCTATTTCTCGAAGGAAATGAAAATGTGAGAAAAATATGTTTAGGATACTTGGCAATTTTTAGTCTATTATTAGGATTAGTGGCTAATATGAAAAATGCAAGATTTAGTACTTTTATGAAATATAGTGACATGGAAAATGGGGAAAAAAATTAAAAAAATCTTGAAAATATGTTTAGCATACAACTTGGATTAAAAACTGTGTGATTTTCTGGTAAAACACATTCCCTTTAATTGTAATGTAGAACTACAGAAAGAGACCCTAAGGCCGGAGCCCCACAGGACGTAAACGCTGCGATTTGCCCATGTCAGAAATGCTGTGGGAAAAATTGCGACATTTTACACTCAGGGCAAAGTGGATGGGATTCTAGCAAATCCCATTCCCACTTTGTGGTAAAAATCATGGTACAGACACGCCATGATTCCCAAAAAAATTGCGGTTCTGGAGATTGCAGCATGTCAATTATACCTACGGAAACACAGGCGGTTTCCCCATAGGTATAATTGAAACAGAAAATCTGCAGAGGAAACCTTTGCAAATTTTGTGTCCAAAGCACTGTGGGAAGAACCGCGATGTATTGCCGCTGCGGTTTTTCCCGCAGCACTTTTTTTGCTGCGGGACGACCGATGGGGCTTTAGCTTTAAACATTCTGTGTTGCAATTTAACAACTGATGATTCAGAAAGACATGGTGGAAATTTTGAAGATAGGAATTACTAATAGCTTTGCCTTAGCAAAGCTATTGCAACACAAAATGTTTAAAGCTAAAGCTAAATTTTTAAAGCTAAAGTTAGAGGTATTTCCACTGTAGCTATATATATATATATATATATATATATATATATATATATAATATAATATATATATATAATGTTACTTTGATAAATGTGCTAGTTTGCATAATGACCGGGTATTATACATAATAACCAAGAAAGGTGGTTAATGTGATGATATGTATTCAATGTATTATTTTAACCAGTTATTTTACATACAACCTAATCCACCTTGGCTGAAGTGATAAATTACAATATATAGGAAGTACAGACTTTTTATCAGTGCTTGTGAAATAAAAAGGACAATGTTTTATTCAATGAAAAAACTGTTTAACACGTGTAACACATTGAAGTCAATGGGAGTCTTTTTATCAGCGCTGATTCTGCCGCGAGTTATTGTGGCAGAATCAGCGCCACTTTACTCCATGTGAATGCCCCCATCTTCTTACCATTTGTAAACAAACAACCTTCCACTTGTTACAACATGGCAAACTGTCATGGCATGTGGAATTACACAGCAACCCAGGCTTCTTTCAGCGACATTTTCCTGAAAGACATTTTTCTCTGCAGTTACATCTTTTGAAACCTTGACCACCTGTGATTGAAGATTTCCTGGCAGACTCACAAAGAGTCACAATTACATCTGGAACTTCCTCTAGTGAAATGGAATTCTCCTTACAAATGGCAAACTGGTTCCTATAATACTTTTGAGCCAATCGTCCTTTCTTAGTGCCAATCTCGTACATCTTGCCATCAGCATCCACCTGCAGAATGACCCTAACAATGTTCCTGCAGTCACTGCTACCCCTATCGACATCAGTAACAGACAGCTTCAAACTTGCAGAAGTGTGACATTTATCACTGGATATTATTCATAATAACATGTTAATGTGATTAAGTCTGTAAAATATAAAATATTTATCACATTAACCACCTTCACCGGTTGTATAATACCCAGTTATTATACATACTACCCACATTTATCAAAGTAACAGCAACATATATAGCACAGGAAGGTCATGGTCAGTGAGTCTTAGAGATGCTGATAGAAACGTGCTGATGTTTAAGGATCATGCATTTTAGCTCAGTTCACATGGGCACTCACTATTCTGTACACGGTTAAGGTTGTATCTGTAGCTTGTCTAACTGTGTGTGTGCTTTAGGTCTTCTGATTTAACATGTCTTGACTGTAGGCAGTCTCCTGTATAAATACGTATGTCTGGCTGCACTGTTGAATTTGACTTTGCAGAAACAGCTGGTGACAAAAGCCTGCACAGTCCAGCTCCTAAAATAAAAATCTCTGACAGCTGTGTAGCAGCACGCACGATAAATGAATACGAATCCTTGTCAGTCGGAATGACCTTCGCTTCCTCTCAATATGAACACTGCATTTTGTATGCATGGGAGACGCTAAGTTGTGAGTGCTGAAGAATGAATTGCTGTGTGCAGACTGTTTGCAATACCAACATTAATAGGAAGAATACATTTTACTAACAAGGGCAGAGAAGAAAGTATCCACTTGTCTTATCTATATGCTAGAACAAGTATAAACACTAAATGTAGATTTCTGGAATTCAGGAAATCAAGGCAAAGTTGTTTTGCTGCCCCATAAAAGAGAATATTATTATGTAATACTATATGTAATTGTCATGACATTATTAATGGTACGACACCAAATGTCTTGAGAAACGCATTCCTTCATACATTACAGGGGATCAATGTGCCAATTATGGGGCAACAACCACTTTGCAATACCACATAATGTTAACGGGGTGGTACCAGGGGTAGGGAACCTACGGCTCTCCAGCTGTTGCAAAACTACAACTCCCAGCATGCATACTTGCTCTGCTGTTCTTGGAACTCTCATGACAGTGAATGGAGCATGTTGTGAGTTGTAGCTGCACAGCAGCTGGAGAGCCAAAGGTTCCCTACCCCTGGGTTGTACCATTAAAGACATGTATTCCCTATCCTATGGATAGGGAATAAGGGTCACATTGCTGGGAGTCTAAACACTGAAAGTCCCGCTGAATCCTCCAGGTGAATGTACCACCAGTGCACTTGCACAATCAGCATTCCATTTCACTTCTATGGGGGCTGCCAGAGAACACAGTCTCAGCAGCCTCATAGCAATGAATGAAGCACTGGTCACGCAAGTGCACTGGTGCATCATTCACCTGGAGGATGCAGCAGGACTTTTGTTCCCCCATTCTCCTGATTGCTGGGGGGTCCCAGTAGTCAAACCCCAGTTATGTGATACTTATCCCGTATCCTCTGGATAAAGGATAAATGTCTTTAATGCACAACCCATTTAAGTTACTGTGGAGTATTTGAACCTAATACAGTACAGCGGGGAATATTCACTAATGAAAATTTCTCCAGAATTCTGATACAATTTGTACCAAAAGACTGGCATACATGCGTTACATCCCATTTACTAAAGAGGTTTTCTGGACTTATTCTTCAAGTGAAGGGGACTGAGCTGCGATACTAAGCACAGCTGCTTCAAAATGTACTTTGCTGTGCTTAGTTTTGTATGAGGAGGTGGCAGCGTTCTTCCAAATACTATTGTCACTTCAAATACATGAACATCGAGAGGCCCTGGTGTCAGACTTCCACCAAATTTCAATTCATGACTAGAGATGAGCGAACACTGTTCGGATCAGCTGATCCGAACAGCACGCTCCCATAGAAATGAATGGAAGCACCTGTGACACCGGCCAGCCGCCGGCAAAGTCAGCATCACAGGTGCTTCCATTCATTTCTATGGGAGCGTGCTGTTCAGATTGGCTGATCCGAACAGTGTTTGCTCATCTCTATTCATGACCAAAAGATAATCTATAAATTGATAAGTACATAATGGTTTAATATGCAACATGGTGTGTCAAAAATGTCCCAACATTTTGGCATCTAATTTATCCATGACATTGATTTAAAAAAAAAAAAAGAGTTTTATGTGAATTCATTTGTTAATCTGTTTTCTGATTTGTTGTAGTATATTGAGTACTAATAGAATACCCGCAAATACGCACAAGAGCTATGATTAAGAGACCAAGTCGGTCTCGAAACGCGTCAGCCATTATCATGCGTTACTGACAGCAGTTTTTATATTGTCCTGTCCAACTATCCGTCATATGTGTTTTTTCCTATCTATATGGAGTGTTTTGTGGATTTTTTAAAGAAGAAGATATGAATAAAATTATTGGATTTTAAAATTTATAGAACAAGTGTCGCAGATCCTTCTATGTTTCATTACAAGTCGGAATAGAAGTCAATTGGGTCCTCAGTCCCGGAGGCATTCGGATGGTGCACCTTGTTCATCAGGAAAGGGTGAGCAACATTGGACTTTTCTTTTTTGATATTGAAAATGTTAAATTATTGGTTATGTTAAAGTAAATTTTTCAGTGTCATAATAAATTGATATTTTCAGAGCGCTACAGTAAAAAAAAATTCCACTTTAAATTTTTATTATTTTGGGATTTTACAAATTTTTCGTAACATTGATGTGAACAACAACTTTTTTTTTTTTTTTTTTTTAAATGTCAATGTTAATGCCGGCTACTTTAAGTGATTGACCTTGTGCTTTGTTTATAGTTATAGCAAATGCAAGACTGTTTGGGAAATGCAGACACTTAAAATTGAAGGGCATGTCGCTTGGTAGCAACAACTGACACTTTTAAGAGATGTAGTAGGATTAATAGTAAACACAGAGCAGCCCTCACACAGTATTGGCACTTGTGTGGTGTTGTGCTTGTGGGTTGGTGTATGTGTGCTGTTTATATGGTGTTTGTGAAATGTTTGTGTGTTGTGTGTGGTGGTGCGGCCCCTTCAGCAGCGACTCTTTGGCGCCGTCGCTATAATCCATCCTTGTCAGTCACAACTGTTGTTTTCCCCTCAGCATTTTCACTTTCACACTTCCCCATTATATGTATAGGACCTAACTTCGGGGGCCCCAATTTCATGACGGGGGGAAGCTAGCGAGATGTAACATGCGTAGTATTCTGCTCCTGTGGGTGGAGAGAGGGCGTGCCAAATTTCACCCAAATCGGGCCAGAACTGTGGATTTGTATAGAACAGACTACTACAGAATTTGAGTTTTATATATATATATATATATATATATATATATATATATATATATATATAGTTTACACACAGTTGAATATCTGTGAGCATATATAATGCCTGTAGATTTATTGATCATTGTGACCCTAATGTCAGGTGACATTAATCTATCAACTTTTAGTGGACTAGTTCTGGAAAAGCAAATAAGATCGGAATTGCCAGGAATTACTAATCTTCTTATGAGCCCCAGGGAAGGGAGAAAATAAATCACATTATAAAATAAATCACATTAGAGCTTTCCCTAGTGGTTTGTCCTCCTCTCTACTTTTTCAGTTTGGCATATCAATACCCCAATTTATTGGGTCTGCAGGTGGTTATTTGTGACATGTCATATATAGAAGTACTGTATATTTTGGTAACTCATTTTATTGATTTTTTTTTCTTTTTTTTTTACTTTTATACTACAATATACGGTATACTCACTGTATAATGCAATGTGTTTGAGCATAAAGATTGATCTTATAAAGAAAAATACTCATACATTGGATTTTGACAAGGTCTTTATAGACATCATCAGCACTGTATCAATGTATATGTTTAAACAGTCTCTAAACTGTCAATGCCTTCTGAAAATTGATATCATATAGTTCAACATGTAATAATGAAATGTTAGTTGTCAATTTTCTTCTTCTAAAATTTACCTTTGAAGATTTACCATAAAACTTGACCTATTCAAGTCTACGGAAGGTAAGGGGAGGACAAAGATCAGCATCATCTGTGTTGATATCAAAAGGGCAGATTTACTTACAGTTACTTCTCACACTACAATACATTACTGTATTAAGCATTAGTGAGACAGGTTTAAAAACCTCTCAAAGTATCTAAACAGTTACATTTTGTAGAAAATCATATATAAAAATATAGAACTTGCTCTAAATATAATGTACAATCCACAATGATTATATATGTTGGTGACTATTGATGACAGCTACTAGGAGTGCTCATTGGAACATTGGAACCTATAGGAAACTGTTCTTCATCACTACACATACAGAACTACTAGTGAAACATTTCGCTTTGGATGAATGCAAAGAACACATTAAGGTTAAGGCCCCACTTCGCAGAAACGCAGCTTTTTTTTGTTGCAGCTTTTGTTGTGTTTTATTTTGAGCCAAATCCAGCAGTTAGAGATGAGCGAACACTAAAATGTTCGAGGTTCGAAATTCGATTCGAACAGCCGCTCAATGTTCGTGTGTTCGAACGGGTTTCGAACCCCATTATAGTCTATGGGGAACAGATACTCGTTAAGGGGGAAACCCAAATCCGTGTCTGGAGGGTCACCAAGTCCACTATGACACCCCAGGAAATGATGCCAACACCTCTGGAATGACACTGGGACAGCAGGGGAAGCATGTCTGGGGGCATCTAACACACCAAAGACCCTCTATTACCCCAACATCACAGCCTAACAACTACACACTTTACACACTCAATACCACCTCTCTGACAGTAGGAAAACACCTTGAAACATGTGTATTTGGCACTTGCAGTGAGGAGAGCTTGTCACCAGCAGTGAATTTGGCCCTTGTAGTAAGTTGAGGTTGGCACCAACATTTGTTTTGAAAATCAGGGTGGATTGAGCCTCTAACCAGCAGAGTTTGGGCAAATTCATGGTGGAGGGAGCCTCTAAAAACCCCAGTTTGGACCAATTCATGGTGGAGGGAGACTCTAAAAACCCCAGTTTGGACCAATTCATGGTGGAGGGAGCCTCTAAAAACCCCAGTTTGGACCAATTCATGGTGGAGGGAGCCTCTAACCAGCCCAGTTTGGGCAAATTCATGGTGGAGGGAGCCTCTAACCAGCCCAGTTTGGACCAATTAATGGTGGAGGGAGCCTCTAACCAGCCCAGTTTGGACCAATTAATGGTGGAGGGAGCCTCTAACCACCCCAGTTTGGACCAATTCATGGTGGAGGGAGCCTCTAACCAGCCCAGTTTGGACCAATTCATGGTGGAGGGAGCCTCTAAAAAACCCAGTTTGGACCAATTCATGGTGGAGGGAGCCTCTAAACAGCCCAGTTTGGGCAAATTCATGGTGGAGGGAGCCTCTAACCACCCCAGTTTGGACCAATTCATGGTGGAGGGAGCCTCTAAACAGCCAAGTTTGGACCAATTCATGGTGAAGGGAGCCTCTAAAAACCCGTTTGGACCAATTCATGGTGGAGGGAGCCTCTAAAAACCCCAGTTTGGACCAATTCATGGTGGAGGGAGCCTCTAACCAGCCCAGTTTGGACCAATTCATGGTGGAGGGAGCCTCTAAACAGCCCAGTTTGGGCAAATTCATGGTGGAGGGAGCCTCTAAAAAACCCAGTTTGGACCAATTCATGGTGGAGGGAGCCTCTAATTAGCCCAGTTTGGACCAATTAATTGTGGAGGGAGCCTCTAACCAGCCCAGTTTGGACCAATTAATGGTGGAGGGAGCCTCTAACCACCCCAGTTTGGACCAATTCATGGTGGAGGGAGCCTCTAAACAGCCAAGTTTGGACCAATTCATGGTGAAGGGAGCCTCTAAAAACCCGTTTGGACCAATTCATGGTGGAGGGAGCCTCTAAAAACCCCAGTTTGGACCAATTCATGGTGGAGGGAGCCTCTAACCAGCCCAGTTTGGGCAAATTCATGGTGGAGGGAGCCTCTAACCAGCCCAGTTTGGACCAATTAATGGTGGAGGGAGCCTCTAACCAGCCCAGTTTGGACCAATTAATGGTGGAGGGAGCCTCTAACCACCCCAGTTTGGACCAATTCATGGTGGAGGGAGCCTCTAACCAGCCCAGTTTGGACCAATTCATGGTGGAGGGAGCCTCTAAAAAACCCAGTTTGGACCAATTCATGGTGGAGGGAGCCTCTAAACAGCCCAGTTTGGGCAAATTCATGGTGGAGGGAGCCTCTAACCACCCCAGTTTGGACCAATTCATGGTGGAGGGAGCCTCTAAACAGCCAAGTTTGGACCAATTCATGGTGAAGGGAGCCTCTAAAAACCCGTTTGGACCAATTCATGGTGGAGGGAGCCTCTAAACAGCCCAGTTTGGGCAAATTCATGGTGGAGGGAGCCTCTAACCAGCCCAGTTTGGACCAATTCATGGTGGAGGGAGCCTCTAAACAGCCAAGTTTTGGGAAATTCATGGTGGAGGGAGCCTCTAACCAGCCCAGTTTGGACCAATTAATGGTGGAGGGAGCCTCTAACCACCCCAGTTTGGACCAATTCATGGTGGAGGGAGCCTCTAAACAGCCAAGTTTGGACCAATTCATGGTGGAGGGAGCCTCTAAAAACCCCAGTTTGGACCAATTCATGGTGGAGGGAGCCTCTAACCAGCCCAGTTTGGGCAAATTCATGGTGGAGGGAGCCTCTAAACAGCCCAGTTTGGGCAAATTCATGGTGGAGGGAGCCTCTAACCAGCCCAGTTTGGACCAATTAATGGTGGAGGGAGCCTCTAAACAGCCAAGTTTTGGGAAATTCATGGTGGAGGGAGCCTCTAACCAGCCCAGTTTGGACCAATTCATGGTGGAGGGAGCCTCTAACCAGCCCAGTTTGGACCAATTCATGGTGGAGGGAGCCTCTAAACAGCCCAGTTTGGGCAAATTCATGGTGGAGGGAGCCTCTAACCAGCCCAGTTTGGACCAATTAATGGTGGAGGGAGCCTCTAAACAGCCAAGTTTTGGGAAATTCATGGTGGAGGGAGCCTCTAACCAGCCCAGTTTGGACCAATTAATGGTGGAGGGAGCCTCTAACCAGCCCAGTTTGGACCAATTAATGGTGGAGGGAGCCTCTAAACAGCCAAGTTTTGGGAAATTCATGGTGGAGGGAGCCTCTAACCAGCCCAGTTTGGACCAATTCATGGTGGAGGGAGCCTCTAAACAGCCCAGTTTGGACCAATTCATGGTGGAGGGAGCCTCTAACCAGCCCAGTTTGGACCAATTCATGGTGGAGGGAGCCTCTAACCAGCCCAGTTTGGGCCAATTCATGGTGGAGGGAGCCTCTAAAAAACCCAGTTTGGACCAATTCATGGTGGAGGGAGCCTCTAAACAGCCCAGTTTGGGCAAATTCATGGTGGAGGGAGCCTCTAACCACCCCAGTTTGGACCAATTCATGGTGGAGGGAGCCTCTAAACAGCCAAGTTTGGACCAATTCATGGTGAAGGGAGCCTCTAAAAACCCGTTTGGACCAATTCATGGTGGAGGGAGCCTCTAACCAGCCCAGTTTGGGCAAATTCATGGTGGAGGGAGCCTCTAAACAGCCCAGTTTGGGCAAATTCATGGTGGAGGGAGCCTCTAACCAGCCCAGTTTGGACCAATTCATGGTGGAGGGAGCCTCTAACCAGCCCAGTTTGGGCAAATTCATGGTGGAGGGAGCCTCTAAACAGCCCAGTTTGGGCAAATTCATGGTGGAGGGAGCCTCTAACCAGCCCAGTTTGGACCAATTCATGGTGGAGGGAGCCTCTAACCAGCCCAGTTTGGACCAATTCATGGTGGAGGGAGCCTCTAAAAAACCCAGTTTGGACCAATTCATGGTGGAGGGAGCCTCTAAACAGCCCAGTTTGGGCAAATTCATGGTGGAAGGAGCCTCTAACCAGCAGAGTTGTGGGAAAGCAGGGTGGAGGGAGCCTCTAACCAGCAGAGTTGGTGGAAATCAGGGTGGAGGGAGCCTCTAACCAGCAGAGTTGGGGGAAATCATGTTGGAGGGAGCCTAGTATTAGCAGAATTGTGCAACGCTTATGGTGGATGAGTATGAGGATGCGGAGGAATTGGAGAGGTTGAGTACAGACATGGAGTTTCATGTTGGGGTGCTTTACACAGGTGGGCACAAAAATGAAGGCTCTATCCAGTGGTGGTTCATTTTTATCAAAATGAGCCGGTCGGCACTCTCAGCTGACAGACGGGTGCGCTTGTCAGTGATGATGCCACCGGCTGCACTGAACACCCTCTCAGATAGGACGCTGGCGGCAGGACAGGACAGCACCTCCAAGGCATATAGGGCAAGTTCAAGCCACAGGTCCAACTTCGACACCCAATACGTGTAGGGCGCAGAGGGGTCGGAGAGGACAGGGCTGTGGTCGGAAAGGTATTCCCGCAACATGCGCCTATACTTCTCACGCCTGGTGACACTAGGACCCTCCGTGGCGGCACTTTGGCGAGGGGGTGCCATCAAGGTGTCCCAGACCTTAGACAGTGTGCCCCTCGTTTGTGTGGACCGGTGAGAACTTGGTTGCCTACTGGAGGAACTGCCCTCCCTGCCGCCAACGTCACATGCTGGAAACATCTCCATCATATTCTGCACCAATTGCCTGTGGCAAGCATTGATGCGATTGGCCCTCCCCTCTACCGGAATAAAAGACGAGATGTTGTTTTTATACCGGGGGTCAAGGATAGCAAAGATCCAGTACTGGTTGTCCTCCATGATTTTGACAATACGCTTGTCGGTTGTAAAGCACCCCAACATGAACTCAGCCATGTCTGCCACAGTGTTAGTTGGCATGACTCCTCTGGCCCCACCGGAAAGTTCAATCTCCATTTCCTCCTCATCCTCCATGTCTACCCATCCGCGCTGCAACAATGGGACGATTCGAAGTTGCCCGGAAGCCTCCTGTATCACCATCACATCATCGGACAACTCTTCTTCCTCCTCCTCCTCCTCCTCCTCCTCCATTAAACGCAGTGAAGCGGACAGATGTGTGGACCTACTCTCCAGCTGTGACGGATCGGATGCTATCCCTAACTCCTCTGTGTGATCTGAGTTATCCCTGATGTCAATCAGGGATTCTCTCAGAACACACAAGAGCGGGATTGTAAGGCTCACCATCGCATCCTCAGAGCTCACCCTCCTTGTGGACTCCTCAAAGACCCGTAGGATGTCACAAAGGTCTCTCATCCATGGCCACTCATGGATGTGAAACTGAGGCAGCTGACTTTGTGGCACCCTAGGGTTTTGTAGCTGGTATTCCATCAAAGGTCTCTGCTGCTCAACCACTCTATTCAACATCTGAAACGTTGAGTTCCAGCGTGTGGGGACGTTGCACAAAAGCCGGTGTTGTGGCACATGCAGGCGTTGCTGGAGAGATTTTAAGCTAGCAGCGGCTACTGTCGACTTGCGAAAGTGGGCGCACATGCGCCGCACTTTCACCAGTAGCTCTGGAACATTGGGGTAGCTCTTTAGGAAACGTTGCACCACTAGGTTGAAGACGTGGGCCAGGCATGGAACATGTTGGAGTCCGGCAAGCTCCAGAGCTGCTACCAGGTTCCGGCCGTTATCACAAACGACCATGCCTGGGCCCAGGTGCAGCGGCTCAAACCATATTGCCGTCTCATCGAGGAGGGCATCCCTCACCTCGGAGGCAGTGTGCTGTCTGTCCCCCAAGCTGATCAGCTTCAGCACAGCCTGCTGACGTCTACCAACGCCAGTGCTGCAACGTTTCCAACTCGTAGCTGGGGTCAATCTAACAGCGGAGGAGGAGGCGGTGGCGGAGGAGGAGGCGGTGGCGGAGGAGGAGGCGGTAGAGGAGGAGGAGGAGGGGGGTGTTCTTCTCGTGTCCCTGCCAGGAATGTTAGGCGGGGAGACGAGGTACACCGGGCCAGTTTGGGAAGCAGTCCCAGCCTCAACTACATTCACCCAGTGTGCCGTCAGTGAAATGTAGCGTCCCTGTCCGCATGCACTTGTCCACGCGTCGGTGGTCAAGTGGACCTTTGTGCAAAGCGCGGAACTAAGGGCCCGCCTGATGTTGAGTGACACGTGCTGGTGCAAGGCGGGGACGGCACACCGGGAGAAGTAGTGACGGCTAGGGACGGCATAGCGAGGTGCCGCAGTTGCCATCAGGTCCAGGAAGGCGGGAGTTTCAACAAGCCGGAACGCCAACATCTCCTGGGCCAGCAGTTTAGCGATGTTGGCGTTCAAGGCTTGCGCGTGTGGGTGGTTAGCAGTGTATTTCTGCCGCCGCTCCAATGTCTGAGAGATGGTGGGTTGTTGTAAAGAAACGCCTGATGGTGCCTTTGATGGTGCAGGAGAAGGAGATAAGACAGGACCAGGGGAGGATGAGGTAGAAGTCAACAAAGTGGCGGAGGCAGATGAAGTGGTGTCCTGGCTCGTCCTCTGGAGTGCATCGCCAGCACAGTCAGCAGTGGCAGTGGCAGAGGCAGAGGCAGTGGCAGTGGCGTGAACGGCAGGCGGCCTTTGTCCTGCCGTTGCTGCCTGCCACTGATTCCAGTGCTTGGATTCCAAATGACGGCGCATTGAAGTGGTGGACAGGTTGCTCTTCTCAGAGCCCCTAATCAATTTCGAGAGGCAAATTGTGCAGACAACACTATATCTGTCCTCGGCGCATTCCTTGAAAAAACTCCACACCTTCGAGAAACGTGCCCTCGAGGTGGGAGTTTTTCGGGGCTGGGTACGAACTGGAACATCTTGGGAGATTCCGGGTGTGGCCTGGCTTCGCCTAAGCTGCTGACCTCTGCCTCTGCCTCTAGCTACCCTTTTTGGTGCTGCACCTGCCTCAACATCCACACTACTTTCCCCGCTTGACATCCCCCCTGTCCAGGTCGGGTCAGTGTCCTCATCATCCACCACTTCCTCTTCCAACTCCTGTCTCATCTCCTCCTCCCGCACAATGCGCCGGTCAACTGGATGCCCTGACGGCAACTGCGTCACATCATCGTCGATGAGGGTGGGTTGCTGGTCATCCACCACCAAATCGAACGGAGATGGAGGAGACTCTAGTGTTTGAGCATCTGGACACAGATGCTCCTCTGTTAGGTTCGTGGAATCGTGACGTGGAGAGGCAGGTTGAGGGACAATGAAAGGAGCGGAGAACAGCTCTGGGGAGCAGGGACAGTTTGGGTTATTGTTCTGTAAAGCTTCGGAATTTTGGGAGGAAGGAAGACAAGACTGTTGGGTAATAGGAGGAGAGGAGGCAGAGTCTGACTGGCTGCTGGACAATGTGCTGTAAGCGTTCTCTGACAGCCATTGCAAGACCTGTTCCTGGTTCTCGGGCCTACTAAGGTTTGTACCCTGCAGTTTAGTTAATGTGGCAAGCAACCCTGGCACTGTGGAGTGGCGCAATGCTTGCTGCCCCACAGGAGTAGGCACGGGACGCCCTGTGGCTTCACTGCTACCTTGCTCCCCAGAACCATTCCCCCGACCTCGCCCACGGCCTCGTCCACGTCCCTTTCCGGGAGCCTTGCGCATTTTGAATTCCTAGTTAGAAATTGGCACTGTATACCAGTAGTAAAAATTGTGGGTGCACGTAACCCCAATATATTCTTTGAATTCCCAGTCAGAAACTGGCACTATATGGCAGTAGCAAGAAATGAGGGTATTTGTATTCCCAATATACTCTTTGAATTCCCAGTCAGACAATGGCACTGTATACCAGTAGTAAAAATTGTGGGTGCACGTAACCCCAATATATTCTTTGAATTACCAGTCAGACACTGGCACTATATGGCAGTAGCAAGAAATGAGGGTATTTGTATTCCCAATATATTCTTTGAATTCCCAGTCAGACAATGGCACTGTATACCAGTAGTAAAAATTGTGGGTGCACGTAACCCCAATATATTCTTTGAATTCCCAGTCAGAAACTGGCACTATATGGCAGTAGCAAGAAATGAGGGTATTTGTATTCCCAATATACTCTTTGAATTCCCAGTCAGACAATGGCACTGTATACCAGTAGTAAAAATTGTGGGTGCACGTAACCCCAATATATTCTTTGAATTACCAGTCAGAAACTGGCACTATATGGCAGTAGCAAGAAATGAGGGTATTTATAACCCCAATATATTCTTTGAATTCCCAGTCAGACAATGGCACTGTATACCAGTAGTAAAAATTGGGGGTGCACGTAACCCCAATATATTCTTTGAATTCCCAGTCAGAAACTGGCACTATATGGCAGTAGCAAGAAATGAGGGTATTTGTATTCCCAATATACTCTTTGAATTCCCAGTCAGACAATGGCACTGTATACCAGTAGTAAAAATTGTGGGTGCACGTAACCCCAATATATTCTTTGAATTACCAGTCAGAAACTGGCACTATATGGCAGTAGCAAGAAATGAGGGTATTTATAACCCCAATATATTCTTTGAATTCCCAGTCAGACAATGGCACTGTATACCAGTAGTAAAAATTGTGGGTGCACGTAACCCCAATATATTCTTTGAATTCCCAGTCAGAAACTGGCACTATATGGCAGTAGCAAGAAATGAGGGTATTTGTATTCCCAATATACTCTTTGAATTCCCAGTCAGACAATGGCACTGTATACCAGTAGTAAAAATTGTGGGTGCACGTAACCCCAATATATTCTTTGAATTACCAGTCAGAAACTGGCACTATATGGCAGTAGCAAGAAATGAGGGTATTTATAACCCCAATATATTCTTTGAATTCCCAGTCAGACAATGGCACTGTATACCAGTAGTAAAAATTGTGGGTGCACGTAACCCCAATATATTCTTTGAATTCCCAGTCAGAAACTGGCACTATATGGCAGTAGCAAGAAATGAGGGTATTTGTATTCCCAATATACTCTTTGAATTCCCAGTCAGACAATGGCACTGTATACCAGTAGTAAAAATTGTGGGTGCACGTAACCCCAATATATTCTTTGAATTACCAGTCAGAAACTGGCACTATATGGCAGTAGCAAGAAATGAGGGTATTTGTATTCCCAATATACTCTTTGAATTCCCAGTCAGACAATGGCACTGTATACCAGTAGTAAAAATTGTGGGTGCACGTAACCCCAATATATTCTTTGAATTACCAGTCAGACACTGGCACTATATGGCAGTAGCAAGAAATGAGGGTATTTGTATTCCCAATATATTCTTTGAATTCCCAGTCAGACAATGGCACTGTATACCAGTAGTAAAAATTGTGGGTGCACGTAACCCCAATATATTCTTTGAATTACCAGTCAGAAACTGGCACTATATGGCAGTAGCAAGAAATGAGGGTATTTGTATTCCCAATATACTCTTTGAATTCCCAGTCAGACAATGGCACTGTATACCAGTAGTAAAAATTGTGGGTGCACGTAACCCCAATATATTCTTTGAATTACCAGTCAGAAACTGGCACTATATGGCAGTAGCAAGAAATGAGGGTATTTATAACCCCAATATATTCTTTGAATTCCCAGTCAGACAATGGCACTGTATACCAGTAGTAAAAATTGGGGGTGCACGTAACCCCAATATATTCTTTGAATTCCCAGTCAGAAACTGGCACTATATGGCAGTAGCAAGAAATGAGGGTATTTGTATTCCCAATATACTCTTTGAATTCCCAGTCAGACAATGGCACTGTATACCAGTAGTAAAAATTGTGGGTGCACGTAACCCCAATATATTCTTTGAATTACCAGTCAGAAACTGGCACTATATGGCAGTAGCAAGAAATGAGGGTATTTATAACCCCAATATATTCTTTGAATTCCCAGTCAGACAATGGCACTGTATACCAGTAGTAAAAATTGGGGGTGCACGTAACCCCAATATATTCTTTGAATTCCCAGTCAGAAACTGGCACTATATGGCAGTAGCAAGAAATGAGGGTATTTGTATTCCCAATATACTCTTTGAATTCCCAGTCAGACAATGGCACTGTATACCAGTAGTAAAAATTGTGGGTGCACGTAACCCCAATATATTCTTTGAATTACCAGTCAGAAACTGGCACTATATGGCAGTAGCAAGAAATGAGGGTATTTATAACCCCAATATATTCTTTGAATTCCCAGTCAGACAATGGCACTGTATACCAGTAGTAAAAATTGTGGGTGCACGTAACCCCAATATATTCTTTGAATTCCCAGTCAGAAACTGGCACTATATGGCAGTAGCAAGAAATGAGGGTATTTGTATTCCCAATATACTCTTTGAATTCCCAGTCAGACAATGGCACTGTATACCAGTAGTAAAAATTGTGGGTGCACGTAACCCCAATATATTCTTTGAATTCCCAGTCAGAAACTGGCACTATATGGCAGTAGCAAGAAATGAGGGTATTTGTATTCCCAATATACTCTTTGAATTCCCAGTCAGACAATGGCACTGTATACCAGTAGTAAAAATTGTGGGTGCACGTAACCCCAATATATTCTTTGAATTACCAGTCAGAAACTGGCACTATATGGCAGTAGCAAGAAATGAGGGTATTTATAACCCCAATATATTCTTTGAATTCCCAGTCAGACAATGGCACTGTATACCAGTAGTAAAAATTGTGGGTGCACGTAACCCCAATATATTCTTTGAATTCCCAGTCAGAAACTGGCACTATATGGCAGTAGCAAGAAATGAGGGTATTTGTATTCCCAATATACTCTTTGAATTCCCAGTCAGACAATGGCACTGTATACCAGTAGTAAAAATTGTGGGTGCACGTAACCCCAATATATTCTTTGAATTACCAGTCAGAAACTGGCACTATATGGCAGTAGCAAGAAATGAGGGTATTTGTATTCCCAATATACTCTTTGAATTCCCAGTCAGACAATGGCACTGTATACCAGTAGTAAAAATTGTGGGTGCACGTAACCCCAATATATTCTTTGAATTACCAGTCAGACACTGGCACTATATGGCAGTAGCAAGAAATGAGGGTATTTGTATTCCCAATATATTCTTTGAATTCCCAGTCAGACAATGGCACTGTATACCAGTAGTAAAAATTGTGGGTGCACGTAACCCCAATATATTCTTTGAATTCCCAGTCAGAAACTGGCACTATATGGCAGTAGCAAGAAATGAGGGTATTTGTATTCCCAATATACTCTTTGAATTCCCAGTCAGACAATGGCACTGTATACCAGTAGTAAAAATTGTGGGTGCACGTAACCCCAATATATTCTTTGAATTACCAGTCAGAAACTGGCACTATATGGCAGTAGCAAGAAATGAGGGTATTTATAACCCCAATATATTCTTTGAATTCCCAGTCAGACAATGGCACTGTATACCAGTAGTAAAAATTGGGGGTGCACGTAACCCCAATATATTCTTTGAATTCCCAGTCAGAAACTGGCACTATATGGCAGTAGCAAGAAATGAGGGTATTTGTATTCCCAATATACTCTTTGAATTCCCAGTCAGACAATGGCACTGTATACCAGTAGTAAAAATTGTGGGTGCACGTAACCCCAATATATTCTTTGAATTCCCAGTCAGACACTGGCACTATATGGCAGTAGCAAGAAATGAGGGTATTTGTATTCCCAATATATTCTTTGAATTCCCAGTCAGACAATGGCACTGTATACCAGTAGTAAAAATTGTGGGTGCACGTAACCCCAATATATTCTTTGAATTACCAGTCAGAAACTGGCACTATATGGCAGTAGCAAGAAATGAGGGTATTTGTATTCCCAATATATTCTTTGAATTCCCAATCAGACAATGGCACTGTATACCAGTAGTAAAAATTGTGGGTGTATATAGCCCCAATTCTATTGCTAGGGGACTTGCAGGGTATTTCTGGGGTGAAGGTGGGGGGGCACACCGTTGGAACGGGTATCGGGGTATATATCGGGTATACGGGAATACACTGACAGTGTATTCCATTCAGGATCCTGGGAAAGCTGGGTTGCGGCGATTGAGCCCGTCAGTGCCACGTTACACTGACAAGCTTCTCCCTGGAATTTAGCTCTTACAAGAGCTGTTGGTTGTCTTCTCCTTCCTATCCTAGCCTGTCCCTGCCTACCCAGAATCTAAGCCCTAGCTAGCTGGACGGAAACCTCCGTCCCCGGTGAATTGCAAGCTCAGAATGACGCGAAGCTGGGCGGCGCTGTTCTTTTAAATTAGAGGTCACATGTTTTCGGCAGCCAATGGGTTTTGCCTACTTTTTTCAACGTCACCGGTGTCGTAGTTCCTGTCCCACCTACCCTGCGCTGTTATTGGAGCAAAAAAGGCGCCAGGGAAGGTGGGAGGGGAATCGAGTAATGGCGCACTTTACCACGCGGTGTTCGATTCGATTCGAACATGCCGAACAGCCTAATATCCGATCGAACATGAGTTCGATAGAACACTGTTCGCTCATCTCTACCAGCAGTGTATTGAGCAGAAGGGAGAAGTGTAAGAGCTTCTTATATATTTCCCATTCTTTTTGTAGTCATTCTTGGCTTTGGCTCAAAAAACCACAACAAAATCTGCAACAAAAAAAGCTGTGTTTCCGCAACGTGGGGCCTTAGCCTAAAGATAACCTGTTACCAGGATTGCGGCCCCTAAACTTAAAGTATGTCCTTGTTTTTTTTTTAAGTATGAGCCAAAAACTGGGTAATCTCAGTCCTACCTGTCACTAAATCAATGAACTGTATTACTTTTAATCTGACAGAAATGAGTCCCAGACTCATCTATGTTGTCTCCTCAGTCCCTCCAGATGTAATTATTTTAAGAGCCCAACCCATTGCCTATAGAGAACATGTGCACATCCACTTTAATTTGTATTGTAAATCTTGTTACCATTGCCCATGCAGATCATTATCCCGTACTATAAGGTTCCAGTACAACCATAACTAAACAACATATACATGATACAAAATATAAAGGTAGAGCTCTATCAAGCATAATAATTCAGGGTAGCTAACAACAACATATGGTACGTTACAGCACATTAAGATATGATACTTCCCCAGTTGGTTGATATAACTGTGTTATTTCTATACTTTATGATGTATTTGGGAACTACTGTATTTTCTGGCGTATAAGACGACCCCCAACTTTTCCAATTAAAATGTAGACTTTGGAATATACTTGCCGTATAAGACTACCCCTCTTCTAATGCATATACAGTAAAAAGTTTAAAAAAAAAACACATCAGATTTGATTTCAATATGGTAAATTTTAATTCAAAAGCTTATGACATGCAAGTACTTAGCAGGAAAAAGCTGTGATATATCTGAGGAAAAAAAGGCCTCTTTCTTCATTCACCAGGCTCTTCCTCTTCCAACACTGTAACCTAAACCATTTACTCACTCTAAAGTCTCTGCTGAATATGTCTGATATAGCTGGAGATAAAAGTCTACATAGAATACAGGGGGTTGGGGGTGAAGCGGGGTAGCCAAGTGAGAGAAAAGCAAAAACACAGGTGCAGATACAGGTTGAGAAATTGCTGCAGCTAATAATAGGTTTACTATCTCTTCCCAAGTGCTTAGTTCACATCAGTACTGCTGTACAATTTCATTACATCCATACTTTAACCTAAACTGCTTACTCTCTCTAAAGTCTCTGCTGAATCTGTCTTCTGTTTAGATGCAGGGGACAGCCAAATAAGAGAGAAGTAAAACACAGATGCAGAGACACAGGTTGAGAAATTGCTGCTGCTAACAGTAGGTTTACTATCTCTTCCCAAGTGCTTAGTTCACATCAGCACTGCTTTATAAGTAGATCCATACTATATCTAAGGGTTATGGAGCTTACTCTCCTGTTTTCATTATGTGTTGTCTATGGATGACATCCTAGCAGATAGTCTCTGCCTATTATTGATAAGAAAAAGAAAAATTAGAGATAGAGCCCACATAGAGTAAAACGGCTAAAAATGCAACTCATAAAATGCCTAGAAATAGTAAAATTCCTGATGTGCACACATAATAACTTATCCTGAAAGTTAGGCAAAGGTACAACTTTAGCACAATATTAATAGCGACATCACTTTAATCTGACATTATCCATGGTTCACTTTCTTAGGGTTATTACATGTTAGTTTTATCTGTTTTTACGATATGATTAATTATCCTTTCCATTTATCATATTGACTTTGGACTGACCGACATGCATAAATGCACATTAATTACAGAACAGCTACATAACCATGCATTTAATAATATTTTAGGTATTATGAAGCAAGCTCTTTTTTATACTGATTGCAGTTCATTTTCTGTAACACTGCAAATAATAAAATAATCTATATTTAAATAATATTTTAATAATGTTTTAAAGAATTTTGGTGATTTTTTTGTTACATTTTAAAATCACACTGTATAAAAAAAATCTCAGTTTACACAATAGTCTGACTTTTCCTGTTTTGTAGAGATCACTTTTACTAAAAAGTAGTAAAAATGATCTCATTATCATCATAGGCAGTATTACAAAGAAAGATAACACCTATAAATAGATACAGAGGATCACACCACTGTCAATAGGTGATGAACACTGCTTACCTCCTCCTTGCATACTGTCTGCAAAGCTCCCAGATCATGTCTTAGTAACTCTCTCACAGAAGTCAATGGACATCACCAATCTAAAGGTTCTCATGGTACTTCTGGCTATTGCAATTGTATAGCTCTGAATGCTATTAACAGCAACCCAGTCAAAATATGCACCCATATTTATGTCCAGAAAATAAAATTTAAATAAAACTTAGAAAATAAAACCAAATTATAACAAATTTGTATTAGTCTATGTTTCAATTAGTAAACACAATAAGGCTAAGGCCCTATGAATGACTGCAAAAAACCAGCGGAAAAGACCACGGTAGTAAGACATCAAGTTTTCTGCATCTATTATACAATAAACGTCAGTGTTTCCATAAGTGTAAATATCATAGTGGACATAACCACAGCTCGCTACGCCAGGCCTTAGCCTAAAAAGGGTTTCCCCATGAACATAACTCATCATGATAAAAGACTGACACCACTGAGATGCTTAGAGAAAATCTTTAAAACAAGGCAACATTTTTAATAATTCATAATTGAAATATTTAAATTTTATGCAAATATTTAAAGTTTAATAGTCTATAAATTTAAATATGGTTATGTTCATGGGAATACCCCTATAAGGATAGAATTTGTGTACATTTTGATGTTTTTTGAGTCAAATCAAGAAGTACATACTGTACAATAAAGGAAAAAAACGTTTGAATCACACAAGCAGTTTTCGTGACAGATTTTGGGGCAATTGTTTGAGCTAAACAAAAGTATGCATCTAAGGAACGGTATCAGAAACTACCACAAAAACAGCACCTGGGATGCCATCCTTTAAGGATATGTTTTATACACACAGTTTTTGGTGTACTTTTTAAAAGTAGGCCAGGGCCCCACGGGACGTAAACGCCGCGATTTGCCCGCAGCAGAGACTCTGCAGGAAAAATTGCGGCGCTGTACAGGACAGGCAAAGTGGATGGGATTCATGCGAATCCCATCCCCACTTTGCGGAAAAGATCGCAGCGCAGACATGCTGCGATTTGCAAAGCCGTTGTGGCTTTGAAAATCGCAGCATGTCAGTTATATCTACGGAAACACCGGCGGCTTTCCCGTATATATAATGTTAAGAGAAAGGAAAACTCTGTGAACTTTCTCTTAAAAGCGTTGCGGAAAGAACCGCAATGCATTCACGCCACAGTTCTTTCCGCAGCACTTTAGCGCTGCGATTACGGCCCATCGGGCCTTAGCCTTATAAAGCAATTTTTCAGAAATGACTAGAATAGGTAAACTAAATTATGAAACTTCCATTTGTCACATTCTGGTATATTAACCATATTTCTGTTTCCTGAAGATTGGACAGAATGTTAAAATCTATAGCACAGGCATTAGGAAATATCACTCTGCTGTTTTTGATGCACTTTTTGATTCTGCCAGAAGTGTATACAAATATAATACTAAGTTTGGCTTGAAAAACTGCATTAAAACTGTAACATCTAACACCCAATTTGTGCCTTATCGTTTGAACTGTATGTAACTCGACTATCCAGGTTTATCTCCGTTATGTATAATTTTAAAAACTTTGGAGAAAAAAAAAGTCATATCTAACATGATAATTTTTCATGTGAAAAAGCTATATAAAAAGTGTAAATAAAAAAAAACTATTATAAAAACTATAGTAAAAAAAATAAAAACCTGTGACCCAGCCTAAGGGAGTTGGGGCACAATTGCTGTTCAAGCTGTTGAAAGACATTAACGACAGTCATTTCAGAACATATGAGCTACAGTCACAAAAGATGTTGTCTGTGAAATTCTGCATAATAAGCAGCTGTTTAGTTGTCAAATATGAAGGAAATGTAGCTCAAGCTTGTGTTGAACAATTGTTATCAAGCTAATTTGTATAAATAGAAGGGTTTTTTTTGTATCAATTATCAATAAAAAAAAACAAAAACACAGAAGCTTAATATTGTCAGATCGATTAAAGAAAGGGGAACTTTATAAGTATGTGGGGAGAGGTGCATGACCGAGAAATTCATATTTGTATGTCCTTTGTGCCACTACTGCAAATGCTTATGAGGCAACATCTCCATGATTGGTGCCCAGAGCTCTCTGTACTGAATAATAGCTCCAGTGGTCTCCTGACTTGATGCTATAGCTGTCACTCAGAGCAGAGAGCGTAACGTATTCAGTGTACAGAGTACAGGGTACTGCACATGAAGGGTTATCCTCTTTAGCAATCAGGACAGTGAAGGATCAAACATGACATGGGTATTAAAATATGACCCTCAGGAAGGTTCTGCTCTATTGCTCTTTTTCACACACTTATATATTATCAACTTTATATAATAGTCAAGAAAATTTATGTTGTTCACGTAAGAAAACTAGCAAGAAAGTGGACCACGACCATGAACTGAACTACAGATGCTCCAATTAATTATTTCTAGACCCTAGTGAGCATTTTTTAAGAAAGTGGGCGGAGTAGGGTGAGGATCAAGGTGGGCCAGGGTGCCTCAAATAGTCAGATTTTCTATAAACTGGCCTCAGCTGAAACTACTCCAGTCCTTGTTTTCTGGTGTACAGGACCTTCCAAGTTACGCCACAATTATTCAATGGCCAGACTTAATAAAGATTTAAGTAGAAGCCGCTCCTGGTAAAACACGCGTTGAGGATGTAACTACTGCTCCCTCTGGTGGTGCACAGTGATCTCCTTTTTCTCCTCTGTGGTGGTCAATTCAGATTATAGAGATGTCGGTGGGCACATACCGATAAACTATTTACATGTGTCCCTATATTGTTTATCTATCTATATTTATTATTATGTATTTAGTGAGTTGCACATGTAGTTATATGGTGATTCCATACATTTTTAACCACCATTATTGAACTGATACTCTTTGAATATCATATGGAGATTGTGAGGGGATCCTCTGTGCACCTTTAGTGGGAGGGTTTGCGGTATTAGTCCGTCATTTTGGCGGACTTTCCTTTGTGTGTCTCTCCTTGTTTTGCATGTTTTTTTTTTATTTTTTTTGGATATTTAATAAACATATACTTTTTATCTTTTATTATACTTTTGGTTTCATGGTCTTTTTTTTTTCTTTTTCTTTTCTTTTTTTTTTTTTTTTTGGGGGGGGGGGGGTATATTAATAAAGATTTCAGTCTAACTAAATTCCCCCTAGTATATATAATCTGCAGTTCTTTGGAAAAACCTGAAATAAAGGGAGTAATGTATATTAAGTTTTGCCTAACAACACAAACTGTACTGCTACATGTGAACAAAACGTTCCCCAATATTACTCCTTCATACATTTCTTTGGATAGGTTTTTTTACATTTTAATTTAAAATGAGCCATATTTTGCATATAACATTCACTTTATCCTTTTCAATGTCCCCCCAAGCAGGATTCATAAATTGAGTTCCAGACTGCTTCTTCATTTTCTCACAACTGCAAAGTGCTTCCTATCTCTTCGCTGAAAACAGACCTCCCGATCTTCTTGATATGACCTACAGCATAGACGGATCGAATATATCTACAATATGGAAAATGTGACAGCTATTTTAAAAACATGTCAATTGTTTGTTTGCTATCTGGACATCCTGGGATGATGTCTGGTCAGAATAGATTTAATATAGAGATCTATCACCTTAAGTCATCACTGCATTGTAACTTTAGGCCAGTACTACCATTATATTATAAGGTATTTAACAGAACTTCCAACCTTCAGGAATGGAGGTACATGGGATAAAAAAGGGCACTTTGTGTGTATTATCTTAAATGCAAACAGGTAAAATGTAAGAACATAGGTATTTAGCTCACCTATTAGTATTGTGCTTCAGCCTTCAATATAAGGTGCAGGCGTGCTTAAACAGATCTGTGACCTGCAATGGCCAATCAGCCAATGTAATCATGTAAGGCTTGGCTTGGAGTTCTGGTAATATATTCTGCTCGTCCAGTCCAAGAAAAGTTAGGTGGATGGTGCTCATGCTACCCAAAGGTGAGATGTAGTTTAACACCATTTGGCTGAAATTTTGTACTCTATTATGATAACATCAGCAACACGTTTCAGTATAGAACTAATGTCTTCCCTTGGCCATAAACATTGCTAATCTTTGTTTAATGTCCCTCATCAGTTCCAAAAAGGGAACTAGTCAGCTATTGAAGGTTAGCAGTTTTTACAGCCTAAGGAAGCATCAGTTGAAATGTGTTGTTGCTGTTATAAAAAGGACAACATGCAAGTGGTGTAAGACTACACCATCAGGTAACTTATGGACAAACCACACAACTTTTCTTGGCTTGGACATGCTAAAGGCATTACCAGCCTTCTAAGCCAAGCTTAGCCAAGTAATAGTATTAAGGGTTTTTTTTGTTTTGTTTTTTTAACTACAACAAAACACCATGTAACAACTCACACAGTCTTTTTTAAATGATTGTTGAACCTTTACTTGAAGATACTGAAGGATCCCATTTTATGAAATGCTGGGAATGACTTCAACTGGAGACTGCAATGTCACTAGAGATGGGCGAACCTCTTAGGAGTTTTGATACTTGACATGCCCATGTGACCGCTCATGGCCCAATCACAGGATTCAGTGTTGACATTACCAGTAGAGTGCCAGATGCCGAGTCGAGGCCCAAGAGAGTTAAGTGAAGGTGAGTATGAAAGCTTCTCATTGTTCAAACTACTCTGGGCCTCCACCTGTAATACTCTAGGGTCTCAAGAGACCACAGAGTATAATGTGGCGTCCATTTTAGTTCGCACAAGACAAATATCCATTTGTTCAGTTTTTTAAAAACTCAACAATTTGGAATATTTGGATCAAGGTACGTTAAGGTATATTTGGCTTGGTACGTTGGTTCACCCATCCAACAATGTTTAAAGGGATTCTACCATTAAAACCTTTTTTTTTGTGTGGATAAGACGTCGGAATAGCCTTTAGAAAGGCTATTCGTCTCTTACCTTTAGACGTGGTCTCCGCTTTGCCGTTCCTTAGAAATACAGGTTTTTACCAGTATGCAAATGAGTTCTCTTGCAGCGATGGGTTCGGGTCCCAGTACTCAAACAGCGATGGGGGCGTCCCCACCGCTGCCAGAGAAGTGTCTTCAACCGCCGCCTCCTTCTTTGTCCGCAGCGTCATCTTCAATGTCTTCTTCTGGCGCAGGCTCGTAACTTCTAGGCCTCGGGCAGAGCAGACTGTGCAGGCGCACAGGTCAGGGGAAGATGGCCGCTTGCACAGTATTGTTAGCGGCCATTTTCCCGTAGCCCGTGCGCCTGCGCAGTCTGCTCTGCTCTGCTAGAAGTTACGAGCCTGCGCCGGAAGAAGACATTGAAGATGACGCTGCAGACGAAGAAGGAGGCGGCACTGGAGACACTTTTCTAACAGCAGTGGGGACGGCCTCATCGCTGTCTGAGTGCTGGGGCCCGCCCCCATCGCTGCGAGATAACTCATTTGCATACCGGTAAAAACCAGTATTTCTAGGAACGGCATAGCGGAGACCACGTCTACAGGTAAGAGATGAATAGCCTTTCTAAAGGCTATTCCGACGTCTTATCCAAAAAAAAAAAAGGTTTTAATGGTAGAATCCCTTTAACCAAATCTGAATTAGTAGACAATTTTCAATAAACATATACATATCTTCTTCAGCAGGAACACAGAAACAGGCAGGGAATTCATGGCTGTGTTTGTGACAAGTGTCAGTCCAGAGAAAGCTCCTGCATTGGCAACCTATCAAGACAACTTTTAACTGTCTACAAATTTAAATATGGTCATGTTTATGGAAAGCCCCTTTAAGTTTAAACAGTATTTTACTATGATGATTGTTATTGGTAGTACTTTTTGAAATATATTTTATTCACATAACCACTTCAGTACCGGGCCAATTTGTGGTCCAGGACCAGACACATTTTTGGTTTATTTCGTATGTGCGGTTTAGATGGCTGTAACATTTTTCTCATACGTCTCATTCAACTAATTTCTGCGTCTTTTTTCTGGGAGACATAGGGCTTTATTTTTATGTTGTTTTTTTATTTTCAAATATGTTTTAATTTTTTTATATCTGGGAAAAATTTTATTTTTTTAATAACACACAGCACCACTGAAAAACTTTATAAAATAGTTTTTCCTCTCCATTACGGTAATTTTTATTTTATATGGTGTCATCGGGGGTGGGGCTATAACCTTTAATAATGGCATTTTATTGGTGCATTATTTTACTTATTATTTTACTTATTTTTTAAATAATTTTATTTAAAAAATTTTTAAACTTTTTTATTAATTTTTTAATATTTTTTTTCAGATGGTGTCCCCATAAGGTCATAAGAGATCTTTGGGGACATCTGATCACTTTTTTCTTTGTTAGGGAGGCTGATTTCCCCTATAACTGGGGCTGGTACATTTAGCCTCAGTTGCAGGAGGAATACAGCCTCCTGCAAGCTGTATGCACAGTATACAGTGCTGATCTGGGTCCTGTAGGACCCAGCAGCTCTTGCAAGATATTGATCCCGGCGGATCACGTGATCACCGGGTTAGAGGGTGGCCGCATCATGGCGGCGCACTTAGCTATGTATATAGCGCTCATTGAGTGTATACACAGCGATCGAGAAGGCAGGGATGGGAATACACCTTCCCTGTCTTCTCTCTGAGAGCTCCGGCTGAAGTTACAGCCGGCTCCCAGCTTCAGCAATTGCACGATCTCGTGCAATAGCTGTTGTCTGACAGGACGTACCGGCACGTCCTGTCAGAACAAGTCAACCACTTCCCAGATGTATATAGTCTATGGGCGGTCTGGAAGTGGTTAAATAACAGCAACATATTGTGAAGTGTTACACAAAGATTCTCATCACCCATATTGGTTACCATCCCCACTAATTCTTATCATCTAAATTACAAATAAACGTATAGTATGTTTTTGAGGCATGGGAAGAAAATGGAGAACTTGGGGGAAAACAACACAAGCTTAAAAACTCAATGGAGATGTTGGTTGGCTGGGTTCAAACCCAGGACTCTCTTACTGCAAGACAATAGTGAGAGCCCCTGAGGACAATATCACTGCAATGCGAACCATTTAAAAAAAAGAGGACATCGCTCTCTTTACCATCTATAGCTGACCTTAGCCTATAGAGGCCATCTTTCTATCTGGGAGCTATATAAGTAGTGCTGTGAAACTGTTCCTCAGAATGGGTTATAGATTATTGTATTAATAGGCTGAAATGTATAGCATAGTAATATATGACTTTCTTTTTTCTCTATTTCTTCAGTGTATATTTTTCCCTGTTGAATACTCATTGTCAAACTACTTATCGGCGGGAGTCTTGGATATCGGAACCCAATGGATCGCACATTGATGAATTATCCTAAGGAAAACCCCTGTAATTGAGTACATAGTATGAGCTGCAATGGACATTCAGAAATAGCTGTTCCCCACTTAACAAGTGACTGTAATTATGTTTGCGAACCAATAATGTGACTTATGGTCCAGTTAAAGAATAATGTTACTGAACTAAAGTATTGGTTCAATTTCATTCAAGATTCTGTCAGTCCTTAGCCTCAATCTACAAACCACTGCTAAGTAGCAACTAATAAACCAGTGAAAACATTTTTAATGGCAAAATCCTGTTGAGACTAAAACAAAACATTACCTGGATCACATGATATTACAATGGTATCAAAGAATGTTTCAGTGATATCACAATATATTAATAACAAAGAGAAATCGAGTACTCTACCTTGTCAGCCATAATCATTGATGATCCACCATGAATGCCTAGGATGGGAGTGAGGGTCTGAGCAGAAATAAAGTCCAAAATTTGAGCAATAGCTTCCTGGTCAGTGTCATCACCAAATACAACGCCTTGAACCTTCTTGTCAGACATGAGGTCACAGATTCGTGTGATGATACTCTTAGGATCAGATTCATTCATAGTAACCAAAGCCACCCTTGGTGTCACTGACAAATTGTGGAAGTCATCTTTTTCGTGAACATCTTTTATGGCTACCTCGTCTGAGGTGCCTACCAAGATTACTGCAATGTCCATACTGGGATGTTTCTGGGCAAAGCAACCCACATAGAAAAGAATCAAGAGGCTGATTTTTAAGAAGTAGCAGGCTTCTGTAGGCCTCATCTTCAACTTTTACTCTCCCTGGAAGAAACAGAAAAAAAGTCATTGGTAATTTACAGTTCACCAGAAATGATATTTACTCTACATACATATCTGTGTGATTGTTAATAACATATATTTTGCCTCAAATCACAATGTACAGAGTAGTAAAGGAAACAAATATTAAATATATCTTATATGCAACATTAATGGCTCATTGCTACATTGTACAGTGCTCTTACAGCTTAACCTTATCTCATTAAAGTATCTCTCTAAGTAAACTTATTGTGGTCCCCCATCCCCTTGGAATCATGAGGTTATAGAAACCGATATATTCACATGGACAATTCTTTTATACATAGGCCTTACAATAGGCAGCGTACATGTTTAATAAAAGTTTTTACTATTTCTTCTATATGATGCACATGCATTATAATCAAAATCAGTAAAATCTGAGAATTATAGTGGTGGATGCTTACTTCTGGTACGTGTGGACAACATATTGTAGATTTCAAGCATCACAAACAGTGAATTTTTGTTACCAAGAGGATCAAAGAACAACTAACTGAAGAGAGATCACATTTGGAAATTTTTAGTGCATAGAATTATAAGAACTAGAACTGAACTCCAATGACCAAATACTACTAGAATCTGAAAATGGGATTGTCATCATCAGTCAGGGATGCCATTATGCCATGTGAATGGGACATTATGCTGTGTGAAGGCCAGTAAAGGGAGGCGCTATGCTGTGGGGGGCCCCAAGTCAAAGTTTGCTATGGGGCCCAGTCGTTGCTAGTTATAACCCTGCTTCTAGATCCTGAATTCTGTGCTGATTTCATAATCATGATGTAGCAGTCTGTTTAAGGGTATGTTCAGATGGTGGTTAATGAAGAGAATGCTGAGGTAGACACCTGCCTCAGATTCCTTTATGTTTTTTGGTGCTCCATTGTTTAGACAGCAGGGTTTCCATGCCATAGACTCTGTGACTAAATCAGTTGCAGACTCCATGTCGAGATCGAACACTTAAGTCAAGTTAAAGATTACTTATTTGTATATATAAATCTCCTGCGTGGATTCAGATTCGTTACATTCCATTTTGGCTACTTATTATTACTCCTAGAGAAAGAATTAGAGCTTAATACACAATGCTCTATAAGGGATCTGGCATGTTAAATACTTATAAGTAAATGTATTAAATACAGTCCTATGAAAAAGTTTGGGCACCCCTATTAATCTTAATCATTTTTTGTTCTAAATATTTTGGTGTTTGCAACAGCCATTTCAGTTTGATATATCTAATAACTGATGGACACAGTAATATTTCAGGATTGAAATGAGGTTTATTGTACTAACAGAAAATGTGCAATATGCATTAAACCAAAATTTGACTGGTGCAAAAGTATGGGCACCCTTATCATTTTATTGATTTGAATTCCCCTAACTACTTTTTACTGACTTACTGAAGCACAAAATTGGTTTTGTAACCTCAGTGAGCTTTGAACTTCATAGCCAGATGTATCCAATCATAAGAAAAGGTATTTAAGGTGGCCAATTGCAAGTTGATCTCCTATTTGAATCTCCTCTGAAGAGTGGCATCATGGGCTACTCAAAACAACTCTCAAATGATCTGAAAACAAAGATTGTTCAACATAGTTGTTCAGGGGAAGGATACAAAAAGTTGTCTCAGAGATTTAACCTGTCAGTTTCCACTGTGAGGAACATAGTAAGGAAATGGAAGACCACAGGGACAGTTCTTGTTAAGCCCAGAAGTGGCAGGCCAAGAAAAATATCAGAAAGGCAGAGAAGAAGAATGGTGAGAACAGTCAAGGACAATCCACAGACCACCTCCAAAGAGCTGCAGCATCATCTTGCTGCAGATGGTGTCACTGTGCATCGGTCAACTATACAGCGCACTTTGCACAAATAGAAGCTGTATGGGAGAGTGATGAGAAAGAAGCCGTTTCTGCACGTACGCCACAAATAGAGTTGCCTGAGGTATGAAAAAGCACATTTGGACAAGGCAGCTTCATTTTGGAAACAAAAATTGAGTTGTTTGGTTATAAAAAAAGGCGTTATGCATGGCGTCCAAAAAGAAACAGCATTCCAAGAAAAACACATGCTACCCACTGTAAAATTTGGTGGAGGTTCCATCATGCTTTGGGGCTGTGTGGCCAATGCCGGCATCGGGAATCTTGTTAAAGTTGAGAGTCGCATGGATTCTACTCAGTATCAGCAGATTCTTGAGAATAATGTTAAAGAATCAGTGACGAAGTTGAAGTTACGCCGGGGATGGAGATTTCAGCAAGACAATGATCCAAAACACCACTCCAAATCCTCAGGCATTCATGCAGAGGAACAATTACAATGTTCTGGAATGGCCATCCCAGTCCCCAGACCTGAATATCATTGAACATCTGTGGGATGATTTGAAGCGGGCTGTCCATGCTCGGCGACCATCTAACTTAACTGAACTTGAATTGTTTGTCCAAAATACCTTCATCACTTCAGGAACTGATTAAAAGCTACAGGAAGCGACTAGAGGCTGTTATCTTTGCAAAAGGAGGATCTACTAAATATTAATGTCACTTTTCTGTTGAGGTGCCCATACTTTTGCACCGGTCAAATTTTGGTTTAATGCATATTGCACATTTTCTGTTAGTACAATAAACCTCATTTCAATCCTGAAATATTACTGTGTCCATCAGTTATTAGATATATCAAACTGAAATGGCTGTTATAAACACCAAAATATTTAGAACTAAAAATGATTAAGATTAATAGGGGTGCCCAAACTTTTTCATAGGACTGTAAGTGGTAAGGTTTTAGCTTTTAATACATGTATACTGTTTGCATAAAAACGAAGACAAAGGAGGTCATCCGTATCCAAGGAACATTTGGTATCATTGCAGAAGACCGTTCTGCAGTCAAGCATATACCACTGTTTACTGAACAATTAGGAGACCCAACTGGTCTATGTTTTGATCACCGGACATGATCATAATCCACTGATACTGAATTCACAACATGCATCTGTTAAGAGTTTAGAAATACACAACACACAGCATAGGAACAGACACAGAAAATGCATTTCGCAACCACAAAAGAAATACTACAACATAAGAGACAAAATTTTCCAGAGGCAAATCTTCAAAACCTTGGACTATCCATCTGGCAACTACACGCGGATTGTGTTTGCAGATGAAAATCTCAGTTCTTCTTATTTTGCATTCTGTTTAACTTAAAGTTTATTGAAGTATGATAATCCATTGCTATAGCCAGTGATGTAGTAAAAATGTCAGATATCTACTGCCTCCTGATCAAAATTAGACTTTTAACTGAAAGTATGGATGATAAAATATGGAACAACCTCTTTAGATTAAACACTTGACTTCGGTGTGTTGTCATTATATTTGCTTGGCGGTTACATAGACTTTTTAAAAAAATTTGAGAATTTCCATATTTTACAATATTAAACAATATTTAGTCTAAAAACATGTAATAGGGCGGATATCCCCCATTCTGGTCTCTATGCACTTTTTCTGCATAAAGACCAAAAGCATGTGTTCTCCAATATTTGATGTATGGTTCAGGGTTATTTGCTGTTATGTATACCTTGCGATGTGATGTTTGTTATATGTATTACATTTTGCACTTTACAGGATGGATTTTATAGACTAATTTTGTGAGGGATACCTTATATCATCATGGTAATATCAATGCCTTTTATTATTTTACATTTAAAGAGGTTGTGTTATCAATACAAATGGCAGTCAGTGAGCAGAATATACAATTTAGAGTAATCTTATGTTACTTTAAGTACAGTTATTTAAAAAAAAAAAAAGTTTCCTCGCAGAAATATTGCAATTATCTGCTTTTAACAGTACCCTATGGTGCTCAAAATGTATGAAAATGTGTAAATCATTCTAGTGAGGCCCAGTAGATTATAGTACAGCTTCGGCTGTATCCTCACTGAAAGTAGTAGAGATAATAGGTTAGGCATATGCCTTCCTTCTGTCTCTCAAAGTGAAAGCCCAACGTTTGCTGTAGCGCTTATTGTTCAATCAAATTTTATTGAAAATGTTCATATATATATATATATATATATATATATATATATATATATATATAAACATTGGGTAACAAAAAGTAACATTTGAGTCAGCCAAAACTTTGGCTAATTTCAAACAAACATGGTGAACTCAAACTGAAACAGACAGTTATAAGAGACTAGGAAAGCAAAATATCAATAATCCAGAAAAAACTCTGGCATTAAGATGAGCTCAGCTTGTAACATTCTGGGCAATAAACTAATATACGTCTTTTAAGTGATACAAAAAGGGGATAGAAAGAGAAAGAAGCAGGCAGGGGGAAAGAGAAGAAGGGAAGATCAGGGAGGGATAAGAAGCCAGAGTCAGCAGCCATACTGCAACAATTATAACAGCAGAAGACAGATGTCTAGGCTCCACACAGAGATCATAAAACAATCAGGTAGGTTCATCACCACAAAAATAAATCCTGCTTCTTTCACTGAGGACACAGCAGAAGCTGTACTGTATTCTATTTGGCATGCATGAATAACAGAGTCTTACTAGAATTATATGCACAGATCTATACATTCTAAAAACCAGGGGCCCTATTAAAAGCAAAAATTTCAATATTTCTGTTAGGACACTTTTTTAATAACAATACTTTACAAAGTTACTCTGAAATGGATATTTAGATTACTTATTGCTATTTGTACTGATGGCACAACCACCTTAGTAAAGATGTACTTTTTATACTTGTATTGTTCACATACTATAGAAAGTACAGTACAGTCATCTTGATCATTGTAAGGGGGTACTGAGAAAAAATTCTACTACTTTAAGTCTGTTAAGGAGCCTTACAAAAATACCAGTATGATTTTTAATAAAGACTATTAAGATCCCAGATCTTAGGTTGAGACAATTCCAAAAAGGCCCCATGGATACAACCATAGTTGTTTTCTGCATATTGTCCACAATTACAGAACCATTATTCATTCATTTCTATGGCCTCGTACACACACCTATATAGTATAACAGAACAGTGTCTGGGACGTAGAAATCATCTACAAAATATGAAGCACGCTTATACCTGTCCATATATGTGACATAGACTAATCCATACAAGTATATAGAATCATACAAGTTTTTTGTCATATGTGCAATTACAGATGACATATGGATCCAAGTACGATTTTTGTGGAATACGGATCTATTTTTGCAAACCACTACAGTTGTCTGCATGCAGTCTAGATTCTGTGACCTTTTAAGCCCCCCAGAGTGCTCTGCTTACACTGTACCTACCCACTCCGGTGAAAGACTCCTTTAAATGTGCACTAACTTAGTTAATAACTTAATAAAAATGTAATAGACCATGTGATTTTGGACTAATGAACTTTATTTTAAAATGTTGCTGTTCACTCCATGTTACCAGAAAGGTTCTGCCTTTAGAAACCAACAAGCTCAAGACAGTGAGTAGAGGGGAAAAAGCTGGTCTCTTATTTTAGGTTTCCACATGGCTTTATTTGCTTCTGCACTGTACAGAAGAGTCCGGAGCTTCTCACAAGTGAGAGTAATTACTGCCTACTGGCTGCTTGTGTTACTGCGGATGGGATGTCAGTCAGACAGCAAGCAGCTTTCCTGATTGTGTTCAGATCTCTCTTTTTATGTACAAGGATCTATATAGCTGCATCATAACTTGGATTTTGAGTCCTGTGTCTCTGCATCACCTATATTATACTCACTTGAGCTTTTCACAGCTATTTGTTTGCTAATTTACTTCTTGCAGAATTGCATGTCAAGAAAAAAGTAGTAGTAAATATGTTTGGGGGAACATACAGCTCTTTATTGTACATACGTCCTGCCTCAGAGAGAAATATAAAATGTGCTACAGCCATAATGGATCTAGTAACAGCAGAAAAATTATTTAGGAAGGCTTTATAGAGCCAGAGAACAGATTGCCTAGGAATACAGTAACATAGTAAGCTTCACAAAAGACGTATGTCCATCAAATTCAACCAATGAATGGGAAAGGAAAAGGAAAAACCCTGAAGTTCAACTTTTGAACTGTTTAAAAGCAAAAATAAATGTAAGTGCTCAAAACTATTACATAATGTGACAAAGGATACAGAAAAATTGCATAAAACTCTAGGGCCACAATTAGACAGCTTTCTATACAGATATATTTGTATGAACTGTAAAACAGCATTCAGAGATAAAATATGCCATTTTCCAGATCAATCACTGCAAGGCATATAAATAAAGGTAAGATAAAACACATGAGCTAATAGAGGGGACTCCCTCATTCAGCACCTCCATCATAGTTACATAGTAGATGAGGTTGGATGAAGACACCAGTCCATCAAGTCCAACCTGTAACTCTACAATCCTCTGCAGTGTTGATCCAGGGGAAGGCAAAAAACCCCATGAGGCTTATGCCAATTGCCCCATTTCAGGGGAAAAAAATTCCTTCCTGACTCCAATCTGGCAGTCAGTATAAAATCCCTGGATCAACGTGTCTTTAAAAAAACTAGAATCAATAACCCGTAATATTGTTCTCTTCAAGAAAGGCATCCAGGCCCTCTTTGAACTTGTTTAATGAATCCACCATCACCACCTGGGGCAGAGATTTCCATAGCCTCGCTCTTCTTACTGTGAAGAATCCCCTTCTATGTTATGTTATAGAAGAGTAAAACAGCACGACCAGTTTTGGACCAATTCAGGCCAATTTTGGCCCGACATGTCCTGCACTCTTTGCACTTGAGAAAGGGCCTGAATTGGCCCGAAATGCACCGTGCTGTTTTACTCTTCTATAATAAAGCTATTTTACATTGGACAATCTGGTCTTCACGTCATTCCTCTACCAGTGAGTGCAGATTTCCATCCCAATACGAACCTTTGTCTCCACACGTTAGATCCTCCTGTAATATTCTACTATCCTCCACATTTTTGATTACCTTACAAAGTTTAGTATCATCTGCAAATATGGACACCCTGCTTTGTAAACCCTCTACCAGGTCATTAATAAAGATATTAAACAAGAGAGGACCTAATACTGACCCCTGCGGCACCCCACTGGTGACTGTGACCCAGTCTGAATATTTACCATTAACAAGTACCCTCTGTTTCCTATCAGTGAGCCAGTTGCAAACCCAAATGCATATGTTTTCTCCCAGTCCCAACATTCTTATTTTGCATACCAACCTTTTTATCTGATACAGTATCAAAAGCCTTTGAAAAGTCCAGATACACAACATTCACTGCATTACCCATGTCAATTCCTCATATTCCCATACTGATTGGGTGTTATAAGATTATTTTCATTGAGATATTCCACAATAGCATCTCTTAGAAAGCCCTCAAATATCTTACCCACCATAGAAGTCAAATTTACTAGTCTATAGTTTCCAGGTTCACTTTTAAGATAAGATAAGATAATCCTTTTTACACCCCTGTTACAACACTGTTTTGGATAACTTTAATACTAAAAGGAGTAAATTTTAAATAATTTGGAGATAAAATGTCTTTTTTTTTTTTTGCAGTTTCTATGCAGTCTTGTATGTTTCTATTGCTACAGACTGCACACAAAACCATACCTCCCAACTTTCAAAGGACAGAAAGAGGGACAAAATTTATCAGCGTCAAATTTAGCTCTACCCACTTCTAAATTCACTCCATTCACATCTATTTCTATTTGTGCTCCCCACACAGTATAATGGTCCTACAGTTACTGTAATATTATTTTCCCCAAAATTATAATGTTCTCCTCAAATTTACCCCACAGTATAAAGTCCCTCTCCTGGTGCACCAACAGTCTAAAGGGGCATTTTTAACTAATGACATCCTTGCATAGCCTTTAGAAAGGCTATTCCACACCTAACTTTAGTATGTAGATTGTCTCAGTGGTTTCTGAATAAGTCAGTTTTTATTCATATGCTAATTAGACTGGTGCACGATACATTGTGCACTCCTCTCCTATTGACTCCTATGGGTGGCTGCTACTGATGACTCAGCTTCCTGTTTGCAGACACACATAGGAGATAATAGAAGATACGAGTGCTGCTGGGAACTTCCTGTGCTGGCTGGAAGCTCATTAGCATATAAATAAAAACTGACTTATTCATAAACCACTGCGGCAATCTACATACTAAAGGTAGGTGTGGAATAGCATTTCTAAAGCCTATTCAAGGATGTGATTAGCTAAAAATGACTTTTCCCAGTGATAGAGCCCCTGTCATATCCCCTCCAACTGCCTCAGTTTAATGTCCACCTCCGGTTTAATGTCCCTCTTTATATGCCTACACAGTTTAATGTCCCTCTTCATCTGCTAAGGTTTAACATAAAAAACCCACTGATACTTACCTCTGCTCAATCCCCTGCTGCACAGTCTCCAGTCTATTGTCCTGGGGTGTTCAGGGAGCTGCAGGTGTGATGTGAGTGACGTCATCACATTGCGCCTACATTTCCCGGAGCTGGAGCACATAAGGGGCAGAGTGGTGAGGCAGGAACTATCCACTCATGCCTCACCACTGTATTCAACTCATCTGTGTCCTCTCCGGATGAGGATCAATTGAATCTGGGACAACTATCCCACCATCTGGGACTGCAGGACAGGACCCAGAATCTGGGAAACTGGGACAGTTGGGAGGTATGCCGAACCTAATTAGTCTGATCCTTCATTCAAACTGTCTTCCGTCTATCTTATGCTTTTTGCTAACATACATTACAGTCAGAGGGCCAGAAAAAACCAGTGGATAGATGAAAAGGAAGTGTGATGAAAGTGTTTATAGCAGTCTGAAACCATGGATACACACAAGATTGAATAGGAGCTGCGGACACAAAACAGTAGGCGATTTTTAAATCAAAAACAGTGGCATACCCTTCATAATGGCCACGTACCAACAGAAAGAGGTGTATTGTTTCATTGCACCAACATTCTTGGTCCTACGCAAACCTCCATGTACAGTTTAACTGTTTCTATTTCCATCTTGAAACTCGAACGGATATTATGCCACGGTATAATAAGTCAAACCAGATACTGTCAATGTAGTACAATTAATTATTACAGCCTCTATAATGACTGATAAAGGTAAAAGGAAGTGCTATTACCAGAAAGTGAACGGAGATGCTTGATGGCGTGGCTTTTAGAGTAATTATAATTATATAAGCACAACTTCCATTATTACAGTACACCGTGTGAGTGAAAATGCTACATATGTGTTCATTAACCTTGACATTTTTTATTGCAATCCACTTTATTCCCTCCTACTCTCTACACAGGAAACTGCAGGAGAATGGTTTATTTTCTGTCTCTACTTCTTTTCTTTCTCCCACTCCATACAGGGAAATGCAGAAAGAATAGAAGTCTGTATGTTCTTATACATTATTGCCTCCCACTTTCCAACAAAGGGCACTGCAGGGAATAGGACTGAGTGCTTCACTTCTTGGGTGCCTGCAATGTTTGTCATTGTACATAATCAGTCTTATTGACTGAGAAAAATTACATTTCCAGTAAGTAAGCTTCTAGCATATTAAAAAAACCTTCATGCTTTCAATATAATAAACATTTAGTGTTTTGCAAGCTACGAAATATGTTAATTAAAAGATAAGAGATCCCATTCTGCAATTGATTACACCCCCCCCCCCCTCAAAAAAAAAGAAAAAACTTTATACTCATTTTATCTCCATTGTACAATTCCTTGTTTTGCCTAGAAAGGAATGGCGGGCCAGATACTTCCCCTGCTCAACCTTTAAGGTTTTGTAGTTGTTCTTGTGCGCCTTATTTTAGAATATTTCTTTTCACAGAGGAAAGCCAAGAACTGTCACCATATTCTGCGCTATAGGCTTAGTCCACACTTAAGTTCAAATACCATTATGAGGATATGTGTCCTGCCATCACCGCTATTCTCCTGCAGAGTCTGCACCAATCTTCACTATCAGGTTCTACAGGCAATCTCAATATACTGTATGGACTTGTGTTGGGTTTTCAAAAAAAGACAAAATTATTTGCTGAAAGTGAATTAAAGTTCTTGACTATAATCCACAGAACTTTATATCATAGCAATTGTAATATGGCTACAACACTCAGTCCTGACTGCAGTCAGATCACCGTAGAATGTTATAGTCTCCAGCCAGAAACAAATATTTAGAATGTGTGCGTATGTATATGCTATATGTATACATGTACAGTATATGTGTTTAGGAATGTGTCAGTACGGTATGCCTATGTATACAGACACCAGCCTACCCAAACAGATGAATAGGGCTGAGTCTAGGCCGAAAAAGCCTAACTACGTCCTGCTCTCACTGGGCACTTTTATTAAGATTTACCCGGACCACAGTTTCACAGGGCACATTACTTGAGGTATTTTTTTGTTACAGTAGGACTTCACAGCAATTCACGGAAGGTATACAGCAGCTTCTCAGTGGTTTCACAGAATGCACATAGCAGATGTTTTTTTAGATATATCAGCGTTCCTGTTCATACAGAAGTTAAAATCAACTCTGTTGTTCACACTACTGGCTTTCAGGAAAAAACTGGAAAAAATACCATCAAACACTACACTGATCACACCAAAGACCCCAGACCGGATACTTCAAAGTCCTAATATAGCCAGTATGACAGTAAAGCAAGAGGCTGCAATGTGTGTATTCTGTTGACATTGGCATCCAGTAGACTACCAGAACAAGAAGTGGCGCCAGCACGATTCATCATTCTTCATCACATCATCACAACACCAAAATATGCAATAAATACAAACACATGCACACAATGCTGCACAGCTCTGTATAGAATGGGGAATTCTTAAAAGACTAACACTAAAACTGTGTAATTCACACAGAGTAAACGCGTGCTCATTTTGGCAAAATACACATGTAAAGAATACACGTAATAAGACTCCCATTGACTTCAATGACATTTTACACGTGTAAAAAAAATGTCATTAAAGTCAATGGGAGTCTTATTTTTACACGTGTATTTTTTACAAGTGTATTTTGCCAAAATGAGTGAGCGTTTGGATGCTCTATTGGATTGAGATCTGGTGACTGTGGAGGCCATTGGAGTACAGTGAACTCATTGTCATGTTCAAGAAACCAGTCTGAGATGATTCCAGCTTTATGACATGGTGCATTATCCTGCTGAAAGTAGCCATCAGATGTTGGGTACATTGTGGTCATAAAGGGATGGACATGGTCAGCAACAATACTCAGGTAGGCTTTGGCGTTGCAACGATGCTCAATTGGTACCAAGGGGCCCAAAGAGTGCCAAGAAAATATTCCCCACACCATGACACCACCACCACCAGCCTGAACCGTTGATACAAGGCAGGATGGATCCATGCTTTCATGTTGTTGACGCCAAATTCTGACCCTACCATCCGAATGTCGCAGCAGAAATCGAGACTCATCAGACCAGGCAACGTTTTTCCAATCTTCAATTGTCCAATTTCGATGAGCTTGTGCAAATTGTAGCCTCAGTTTCCTGTTCTTAGCTGAAAGGAGTGGCACCCGGTGTGGTCTTCTGCTGCTGTAGCCCATCTGCCTCAAAGTTCGACGTACTGTGCGTTCAGAGATGCTCTTCTGGCTACCTTGGTTGTAACGGGTGGCTATTTGAGTCACTGTTGCCTTTCTATCAGCTCGAACCAGTCTGGCCATTCTCCTCTGACCTCTGGCATCAACAACGCATTTCCGCCCACAGAACTGCCGCTCACTGGATGTTTTTTCTTTTTTGGACCATTCTCTGTAAACCCTAGAGATGGTTGTGCGTGAAAATCCCAGTAGATCAGCAGTTTCTGAAATACTCAGACCAGCCCTTCTGGCACCAACAACCATGCCACGTTCAAAGGCACTCAAATCACCTATCTTCCCCATACTGATGCTCGGTTTGAACTGCAGGAGATTGTCTTGACCATGTCTACATGCCTAAATGCACTGAGTTGCCGCCATGTGATTGGCTGATTAGAAATTAAGTGTTAACGAGCAGTTGGACAGGTGTACCTAATAAACTGGCCGGTGAGTGTAGGGAGAACATACAAACTTCTTGTTGATGTTGTCCTTGGTCAGATTTGAACCTATGACCCCAGATCCGACAAGTGCTAACCACTGAGTGGTTTTATCAGGTTTATCTACAGTAGAACTAATATACATTCAAAACTGAGTAACATTGCTAATTTATTGCATTACTTCTATATATCTTGAGTGTAGCCTGTTATATTATACCCCACAGCTGCAATCTCAATTCTGCAGGCTTAAGTGCTGGAATCTCCCAGTATTTGCATAGTGTTTGCATCAATGATTTACATTCATGTCTTTCAGAAAGCAGTATATAATATATATATATATATATATATATATATACACTCACCGGCCACTTTATTAGGTACACCATGCTAGTAACGGGTTGGACCCCCTTTTGCCTTCAGAACTGCCTCAATTCTTCGTGGCATAGATTCAACAAGGTGCTGGAAGCATTCCTCAGAGATTTTGGTCCATATTGACATGATGGCATCACACAGTTGCCGCAGATTTGTCGGCTGCACATCCATGATGCGAATCTCCCATTCCACCACATCCCAAAGATGCTCTATTGGATTGAGATCTGGTGACTGTGGAGGCCATTGGAGTACAGTGAACTCATTGTCATGTTCAAGAAACCAGTCTGAGATGATTCCAGCTTTATGACATGGCTCATTATCCTGCTGAAAGTAGCCATCAGATGTTGGGTACATTGTGGTCATAAAGGGATGGACATGGTCAGCAACAATACTCAGGTAGGCTTTGGCGTTGCAACGATGCTCAATTGGTACCAAGGGGCCCAAAGAGTGCCAAGAAAATATTCCCCACACCATGACACCACCACCACCAGCCTGAACCGTTGATACAAGGCAGGATGGATCCATGCTTTCATGTTGTTGATGCCAAATTCTGACCCTACCATCCGAATGTCGCAGCAGAAATCGAGACTCATCAGACCAGGCAACGTTTTTCCAATCTTCAATTGTCCAATTTCGATGAGCTTGTGCAAATTGTAGCCTCAGTTTCCTATTCTTAGCTGAAAGGAGTGGCACCCGGTGTGGTCTTCTGCTGCTGTAGCCCATCTGCCTCAAAGTTCGACGTACTGTGCGTTCAGAGATGCTCTTCTGGCTACCTTGGTTGTAACGGGTGGCTATTTGAGTCACTGTTGCCTTTCTATCAGCTCGAACCAGTCTGGCCATTCTCCTCTGACCTCTGGCATCAACAACGCATTTCCGCCCACAGAACTGCCGCTCACTGGATGTTTTTTCTTTTTCGGACCATTCTCTGTAAACCCTAGAGATGGTTGTGCGTGAAAATCCCAGTAGATCAGTAGTTTCTGAAATACTCAGACCAGCCCTTCTGGCACCAACAACCATGCCACGTTCAAAGGCACTCAAATCACCTTTCTTCCCCATACTGATGCTCGGTTTGAACTGCAGGAGATTGTCTTGACCATGTCTACATGCCTAAATGCACTGAGTTGCCGCCATGTGATTGGCTGATTAGAAATTAAGTGTCAACGAGCAGTTGGACAGGTGTACCTAATAAAGTGGCCGGTGAGTGTATATATATATATATATATATATATATATATATATATATATATATATATATATATTACATACACAAACATATACATACAATTGCAGTTTTTCCGCAGCATAACTGACATGCTGAGATTTGCAAAAATGCTTGTATTTTCTAAATCGTGGCCTTTCCACTGCAATTTCTTTTCTATAATGTGTGGATGAGATTAGCCAGAATCCCATCCCCTTTGCAGGTGGGGTAAAAATGTGCAAAAACGCTGCGTTTTTGCAACATGGTGCCCCGGCCTATAACGGGACTATTTCTTTATGACTACACAGCAGCTTTGTCGGCAAAATCTTACGATTGTAAATGTCACACTGCAAAATCACAAGCAACGATAGTGAATGTGGTTGAATCTAGTAGCTTTGGATTGTTGGCAGCATGACACTGAATTCCAGCATTTTGTGATTTAGCATCGTGACATTGTAATCTTAATGTTGTGCTGTGAGAATGACCATGTAGCCCTAGTCTTAATGAAACGTCCTAAAATAATAAGAAAGCAGAATGTCATATAAATCTTTGTCCTATAGTACTGCTTTCTTAAACGGCACCAATACACCACTAACACAAGACGATATTGTACATTTTCCTAAATTGTAGCTGTCTTTGTAGGATTCTAATCTTCATTCATGAAAAGCTTCCCTGGATATTAGCATTACCCCATCACACATGGTCAGGTTTTATTAATATTCATTTTCCACTAATGTGCAACAGGCTGATTTAATTGTAGCAGACATTTTTCATGGCCTAGTGTTAACATATCCAAACTAGCAGAAGCACTAGAGGAAGCACCAGGTGATTAAAGGATTGGACACACAATTAAGCAGAGGTCTGACTCTACTCTATCCAGATGATGTTCTACAACCCTGCAGCATCTTATATCCTAATCCATTCTATAAACCTTTAACCTCGGCAAGACTTTATATTTGAGGGCTCATTCAGACAGCATTATTCAGTCCAACAAACACCATCCATGTAACGGCTGCATTTCCTATGGCTTGTGTGAATTGAACTCAATATATCATAGTGAATAATGATAGTGTGAGGCCCTGTCACTCAGAAGCAAGGTGAAAAGGCGGGTTTATTAGAACTGTATGGGGTGTTGCAGTTTGGAACATATAAGGTGCCCTTTGTGCTCCAGGCTGCTCGTTTGCATATCCTATCCTACTATTATAAATGTGAAAATTTGGATGTTTGTTAGCCAATCACGCAAAAACGGCTGAACGAATTTTAATTGAAATTCGGCACATAGATAGATTGTAACCTTGATTAACACATAGGCTACTTTTTATCCCGGTAAATGATATGATTTTGCGACTGTTATGAATTTATCTTCACATACTATATTACACTGCTGCTGCATCAGCCTTATCTCAGGTCCCAGGTCTGTTATCTCACTGGGTAAACACACTTAACCCTCACTGGTTTGTCTACACACATTTGCATATTATCTGATTTGTTCCAGGCACTGCAGGCAAACTGACATGCGAATGCACCTTTCATCCAAATTGTCAGTTTGTCAATTTTAAACAAAATCTAATTTGTCGCAAACAACGAGAGCTATGAAGGTAGCCAGAAGTCACAGTTCTCCTGATGCGGAAATGAGGGGGATGGTATGGAGAGATCAGCTCTGTCAGTGTGGTGCCATACTGCTAGTCTTCACACACAGACTGTTATTAGGGCCTGATTAGTCAGCTGACCTCCCTGGTGTGGGTCTCACCACACACCCCTTAGGTGCCTGGCTGGAATATACTTGTCTTCCTAGCGAGTCTAGTTCTCTTGACACATAAGAAATGCCACTTTGCCAATCAGTGGTGAAGGTAGGCTACCACTAGGTGGTAATTGGCTAAGTGATCATTTCCTTCGTGTGGAAAGGGACCAGAAAGCAAAGACCTGGGTAGGGAAGTGGGCATTGTCAAAATGGAAGTAGCGGTGATCAGTGACGTGACTTCTGCTCTTTTATTTAAAATAAAAATTAAAAAATAACAGTCTTTTTTTTTCTTTTTTACTTGTAATTAGGTAAACATATAGCTAACTAATTGGTATTGAACACATTTACACCAATGTATTCATTTATTATTACGACTAATTCTTACTAAATAAACAGAAATCAAACTTCCTGATCTGTAAATCTACCAATAGTTTCTACATTCATTTCCTTTAAAAAAAAAAAAAAAGAATCTGCTATTTAATTTTACTAATTCTACTGCTCAAAGAATGTATGCCATCACCCTGAAAGCAGATAACACTGTGTATTCCATGTGCAATCCAATCTGTTTGTGATTCTCTTCCAGAATCCATTCATCCTATAAAATCAATCAGGTCTGCCCAACGTCTTTCTACTAAATTCGGCCCTTGGTTATGTAACTTTCTGTCTAAATTTAACCCAGGCCTTGTCATTTCCTATTGTCAAACTGCTGTGCTGAAAAGTCTTATTATACAATTTTCTTTAGGTTTCAGCATTGAATATTTTTGGGCTTAGTAAATCACCCAAAACACTAGGAACTACCGTACTTTATAATAAAACACACTGTTTCAGGCGTTAGACTTTCCATCAGGTCAGGAAATCAAAAACCATAGAATAAAGCTGTAGTATCATGAACACATCTGAAGTGTGTTTTTTGTACTCAAAAGGACATTGTTCTTTTGGAATAATTTCTTATATATTTGGGTATTGACTTGCTATATGATTTAATAAGGTTCTCTATCAAATAATTTTTTGTAATGGCTTATATACAGTACAGACCAAAAGTTTGGACACACCTTCTCATTCAAAGAGTTTTCTGTATTTTCATGACTATGAAAATTGTAGATTCACACTGAAGGCATCAAAACTATGAATTAACACATGTGGAATTATATACTTAACAAAAAAGTGTGAAACAACTGAAAATTATCTTATATTCTAGGTTTTTCAAAGTAGCCACCTTTTGCTTTCATTCCTCCTTTGCACGCTCTTGGCATTCCCTTGATGAGCTTCAAGAGGTAGTCACCGGAAATGGTTTTCACTTCACAGGTGTGCCCTGTCGGGGATTTCTTGCCTTATAAATGAGGTTGGGACCATCAGTTGTGTTGTACAGAAGTCAGGTGGATACACAGCTGATAGTCCTACTGAATAGACTGTTACAATTTGTATTATGGCAAGAAAAAAGCAGCTAAGTAAAGAAAAACGAATGGGCATCATTACTTTAAGAAATGAAGGTCAGTCAGTCCGAAAAATTGGGAAAACTTTGAAAGTGTCCCCAAGTGCAGTTGCAAAAACCATCAAGCGCTACAAAGAAACTGGCTCACATGAGGACCTCCCCAGGAAAGAAAGACCAAGAGACACCTCTGCTGCGGAGGATAAGTTCATCCGAGTCACCAGCCTCAGAAATCGCAGGTTAACAGCAGCTCAGATTAGAGACCAGGTCAATGCCACACAAAGTTCTAGCATCAGACACATCTCTACAACAACTGTTAAGAGGAGACTTTGTGCAGCAGGTCTTCATGGTAAAATAGCTGCTAGAAAACCACTGCTAAGGACAGGCAACAAGCAGAATAGACTTGTTTAGGCTAAAGAACACAAGGAATGGACATTAGACCTGTGGAAATCTGTGCTTTGGTCTGATGAGTCCAAATTTGAGATCTTTGGTTCCAACCACCGTGTCTTTTTGGGACACAGAAAAGGTGAACGGATGGACTCTACATGCCTGGTTCCCACTGTGAAGCATGGAGGAGGAGGTGTGATGGTGTGGGGATGCTTTGCTCGTGACACCGTTGGGGATTTATTCAAAATTGAATACTGAACCAGCATGGCTACCATAGCATCTTGCAGAGGCATGCTATTCCATCCAGTTTGCGTTTAGTTGGACCATCATTTATTTTTCAACAGGACAATGACCCCAAACACACCTCTAGGCTGTGTAAGGGCTATTTGACCAAGAAGGAGAGTCCACGGTCACCAGACCCAATCGAGATGGTTTGGGGTGAGCTGGACCGAGCTGAGAGTGAAGGCAAAAAGGCCAACAAGTGCTAAGCATCTCTGGGAACTCCTTCAAGACTGTTGGAAGACCATTTCAGGTGACTACCTCTTGAAGCTCATCAAGAGAATGCCAACAGTGTACAAAGCATTAATCAAAGCAAAAGGTGGCTACTTTGAAGTACCTAGAATATAAGACATATTTTCAGTTGTTTCACACTTTTTAGTTAAGTATATAATTTCACATGTGTTAATTCATAGTTTTGATGTCTTCAGTGTGAATCTACAATTTTCATAGTCATGAAAATACAGAAAACTCTTTGAATGAGAAGGTGTGTCCAAACTTTTGGTCTGTACTGTAGGTATACATAGAAAAATGCTAGATTCACTTCTCCTAGTCCCCTTCTGCACTCCATAGCTCCCTGATCCCTTGTGCACTCTGTTTCCTGGGCATTTTGACATACAGGAACTGCTCTTACCAAATGACTGGCTGGGGAAAGAAACCATTGTGACCAGTGATTGACTGAGCAGGCATTTTTTGTGTGTTGAGATTAACCAGGAAGCAGATGCCAGTAAGGATGCCGGACATAACCTTTTTTTTATGCCATTCTGAACATTTAAAGGAAGAAAAAATGGTTACGAAGAAATTATTTTAAAAAATTTATACACTGTAGCAAAATATTTGGAATGCTTGTGTCTTACAAAGTTGTCAGAAGCTGCAGGGTATTTTAACAGTCTGCTTTAGCATTCTAGTAACATCATACTATAATGTGTTAGGCTCTATTCACACTAGCAACATGGCTTCTGTTAATAAAAGAACCATCAATGTTGTGGAAGAGCCATCTTATAATGAAACCAAACAGATAATAATGGATCCCACTGATTTTAATGAGGTCCATCGTGGTTCTGGTATTTTTGATGGTAAGACTGCGTTTCAGTTTGCATTAAATATCATTGAACACTTGAAAAATATTGGGAATAGTCATGTGGACATTCTAAATACATCAAGGAGCAAAAGGCCCTAACACTTGTACCTTGTGAACCATATTCAACTATTGACAGATATTTTTATAGTATATATATATATTGGTACTGAAAGTATTCAGTCCCCTTTAAATTTTTCAGCTTCATTGTTGCAGCCATTTGCTAGAATCAAAAAAAGTTCATTTTATTTCTCATTAACGTACTCTCAACACCCCATCTTGACAGATAAAAACCAGAAATGTAGATATTTTTGCATATATATATATATATATATATATATATATATATATATATATAATCTTTTGGACAATGCATAGGTATCCTGTGTAATCGATCCTTGAGATCCTTTCCCCTGTAATAATTGCAGACAACATAATAATTAATATTACATGCTTTTGTATTTGTTCCTCTTTAACGCTTTCTAGATCCCTTATAGCCCCATGTAGTAAAAACGCGGCTGAAAAAAATACAGTGTTTTACAGTACCTGCAAAGTTTTTGGAGTAGGCTTGAAACATAAACCATACTCTAAAAATAAGCCCTGGTTACAGTCAGCACTTCCAGCGCTTGGTTATGTCATGTGATGAAAAATAGACATACCGTAGCTCCCAACGATCCTGGACAAGCACCCCCCTATCTTCTGCCATGGCAAGGCAAAATCTGCTCACCCGTGCCAAAGTCCCGCTTACTGTAACTTGACATCTGAGATGTAGCAGAGCTGGCTGTGCGCTGATCACAGAGCTGGCTGTGCGCTGAACACAGAGCTGGCTGTGCGCTGCTACATCTGAGATCGGACCACAATGGAGACTGCTGTGGACCGACATTAGACTCCGCCTCCAACCGGCAGAACCAGCGTTGATTGGCCGAATGCTGTACACTGTATGTAATTCAGACATGGTGCCGCTCATGAGTTTTTTCTTCTTATGGGCAGTTTTATTCTTCTTATCTTATTGCACTGTAACATACCTTTCTGTAACCATATAAGCTTGTACCCGCTAGCATATATCTTTAAGTATGTTGTCTGTCTAGTATCGACCCTCTTGGGTTAATAAATATAAAACTTTAGAAAGCTCGTCTCATATTATCCTATAAGACCCGGTCCCTCTCTGAGGGTGAGAGCGGACGGTAAAGGTAAGAAGGTGATTGCAGTTTTGCCTGTGGCGAGGCCAGGTAGGCCAGAGGCTGGGTAAAAGTGGCTGTGGTTAGGCGAGATTCTTCACACCACCTAAATCCCCAGAAAACCTGCTTGTAGACGGCAGTCATTTTAAAAATCCATTTATTTCAATGGGTCTTTAAAGCAAACCGCCGGTGTCTGTATGCAGCACCTCCGCCATGAAATCTTTTTTTTTTTTGCACAGACACAAAGTCAGACATGCAGCACTTTGTGTCCGTGCAAAAAAAGGCCGAGACACAAGTGTGAATGCCACATTTCTAAGCTCTTTTCTTGCTCCTTATCTCCACAAACGCATGCAAAGACACTCAAATGGATGCACACTACACACACGGATAACTACCGCACGCACGGCCACTTGCTCTTTGCACGCATAAACACATGGATCACACGTGCACATACAGGTAGTACTCGGGTTACGACGGTCTCGAGTTACGCCGTTTTGTGGTTACGACGCTTAATACGACGCCTCATTCCGACTTACGCGGTTTTGCGGCGTAAGTCGAACTACGCGTAACTACGTGCAGCGGCGGAAGAATAGAGTCTGTACTGTACACTGTACCCGGTTACACAAGGAAAACGAGTCTCCTGCATGCCATAACAACCTTCATTATGGCTCCCAAGCGTAAGCCAGAATCATCTGATACCACTGGATCAAAGAAAAGGAAGGCCATCACCATGGAGGTGAAAGTGGATATCATCAGGAGATCTGATAAGGGGGAAACCCCAACAGAAATTGGCAGGTCATTAGGACTTAGTCGTTCCACTGTTGCTACAATCATCAAGGATAAGGTTTGTATCCTTGAACATGTGAAAGGATCTGCTCCTATGAAAGCTACAGTGATAACAAAGCAGCGTAGTGGGCTTATCATTGAGATGGAAAAATTATTGGTGCTTTGGTTGGAAGACCAAAATCAACGCCGTATCCCTTTGAGCCTTATGGTTATTCAGGAGAAGGCTAGGCGACTGTTTGAGGCGTTGAAAAGAGAAAAGGGGGAAGGAAGTGAAAGTGAAGAATTTGTGGCGAGTAGGGGTTGGTTTATGCGGTTTAAGGATCGTGCCAATTTCCATAACATTAAAGTGCAAGGTGAAGCTGCTAGTGGTGATGAGAAAGCAGCAAGTGAGTTTACTAAAGCATTGGCTGAGATAATTGAGGAGGGTGGTTACTGTGCTCAACAAGTGTTCAATGTGGACGAGACAGGCTTGTTTTGGAAACGTTTGCCTAACCGTACTTATATTGCCAAGGAGGAGAAGTCAGCACCAGGCCATAAAGTCGGCAAGGAGAGACTGACTTTGCTTCTTGGGGGCAATGCTGCTGGCGACTACAAACTGAAGCCCATGCTGGTGTATCAGGCTGAGAATCCAAGGGCACTCAAGGGCATTTCAAAGGGTCAACTATCAGTCATCTGGAAGTCTAATAGGAAGGCATGGGTGACACTTGCAGTGTTTGATGACTGGTTCACCAACCATTTTGTACCAGGCGTGGAGCGGTATTGTACCTCCAAGGATATCCCCTTTAAGGTGTTGCTAATTCTGGACAATGCCCCTGGACACCCTGCACATCTGGATGACTTTAACCCTAATGTCAAGGTGGTTTATCTTCCACCTAATACCACTGCCCTAATACAGCCTATGGACCAAGGAGTCATTGCTACATTCAAGGCCTACTACCTCCGAAGGGTCATTGGTAATGCTTTAGAAGCAACTGAAAAGAATAAGGACTTGACTCTAAAAGACTTTTGGAAAACATACATCCTTGATGCTGTGAATAACATTGCTGCTTCCTGGGGTGAGGTTAAGCAGACCAGTATGAATGGTGTGTGGAAAAAACTGTGTCCCCAGTTTGTGAATGATGTCACAGAGGTCCAAGAGTCAGTGACTAGTGTCATAAAGAACGTTGTTGATATGAGTAAGACAATGAATCTGGAGGTGGAGGAGGAGGATGTCACAGAGCTACTGGCATCTCATGGAGAGGAGTTATCTGCTGAGGACCTTATTCAACTGGAGAAGCAGATGATAGAGGAAGAGGAAGACATACCAACCCCAGAACCCAAGAGATTTACAAGGCAGGACTTGGCAGGAGGTTTTGCCCTGATAGAGGAAGGGTTGTCAAGGTTTGAGGCTGAGGATCCCAATACGGAGAGGTACACTAGGGTTGCCAGAGGAGTCATGGATTGCCTTAGGTGTTACAAGGAGATCTTGGAGGAGAAGAAGATGATCTCCTTCCAAACTAACCTGCAGCAGTATTTCAAGAATGTAGAGAGGCCTGCAGCAGATCCTGCACCCTCTACCTCAGCTGCCCCTCTTGACTCACCAGCCCCAGTATCTCCAGCACCTTCTGCAGCCTCCTCCCAATAAACCTGTTCTCTCTTTGGAATTGTTATCTTTGTTTATTACAGTACACTGTTTATTACTGTTACAGCACTTACAGTATTTCATTATTATTATTATTATTTTTTATATTTTTTTTTTTTTTTTTAATGTAGATTGTGAGCCCCACATAGAGCTCACAATGTACATTTTTCCCTATCAGTATGTCTTTTTTGGAATATGGGATGGAAATCCATGCAAACACGGGGAGAACATACAAATTCCTTGCAGATGTTTTTTTGCCCTTGGCGGGATTTGAACACCAGGATTCCAGCGCTGCAAGGCTGCAGTGCTAACCACTGAGCCACCATGTGGCCCCAGTATTTCATTATTAAACGTACTGTACTGCACAATATTTTACTGTACCTGTGTTTATTGATAATTATGTAGGGTACTGTATTAGAGGTGTTTGGATAGGCTAAGTGTTTACAGTACAGTACTGTTATTATGGTACAGTACTGTATGAACATATGGTCCAACTTACGTCGAAATTCGGTTTACGACGCCGCTTAAGAACGGATCAACGTCGTAAGTCGAGGACTACCTGTACAGACATACATATACACGGACCACACACATGCATGCACACACACATACATACATATGGATCACACGTGTGCACACACACACAAATACACACATGCACGTGCACACAAATGCATACATATACACTGACCACACACATATACATAAACATGGATCACACACATGCACACACACACATACACATGCGCACACACACAAACATATACACGGACTACACACGTGCATGCACATCCGCACACATACACATGGATCACACACGTGCACACACACACACACACATACACATGCGCAGGCACACAAACATATACACGGACTACACACGTGCATGCACACCCGCATACATACACATGGATCACACAAGCGCACACACACACACACACACACACACACACATACATGTACACAGACCATACACACGTGCATGCACACCCACATACATACACATGGATCACACGCACGTGCATACACACACGTATACATATACATGGACCATACACACATGCATACATACACATGGATCAAACACGTACATGCACGCATGCACTGACAAAACATGTCTGGTATCTTTCGTGGCTGCTTGTACACTGCAGTATTTTTCACAGGCCTACGAGCCATGGATTTGGCGGTTCCATAGACTTCTTTGTGCATAAAGCTGTGAATTTTGCAGGCTCCATAGAAGTATATGGAGATGTAGAATCCACGATCTGGAGACTGTAGTGTTACAGTAGTGTGCAAGCAGCCTTACTGAGCAGCAATATTGGTCAGGCGAAAACTACCTAATAGTAAGATTGTCATTATTGCTTATACAGGGAGCTTTCATCACTGAAGCCCGACAATAGATAGTTGTGTAACTGGAAAACAATTTTACTCTTTTGTCCATGAACTACTTATAAATTACACTGGAGGGAGGGGGAAGGGCTGCACTATGTTGTTAATTGGGTGTAAATCAGTGGCATAACTTCAGTGGCATAACTAGGAATGGCGGGGTCCCGTGGCAAACTTTTGACATCCCCCCCCCTCCCGACGCTGGAGACCCTGACCGACCTGCCAACATTCCTGCGCACACTATTATACCCCATAGTGGCCACTGCACACAGTATTATACCCCATCGTTGCCCCTGCACACAGTATTATACCCCATAGTGGCCGCTGCCAGGATCGGTAAATAAATAAAGCCTGTTACCATCTGGAGTAACTCCAGCCAGTAACGGCCTATCAAAAAAAACAAAAAAAACGAAGCGGTAGAAGCTGTCGCCGGGCCCCCTAATGTCCCAGGCCCTGTTGCAGCAGCTATTGCTGCTACCCCGGTAGTTACACCCCTGATGTAAATGTTTTATATGTTTGTGTAAGGTGCATAAATTTTTATTCTTGATAAAAAAAAATTCATCAAAAAGTAGTTGTAATAGTTTATACTACATAATATGTATTGAATATATAAAATCAATAAAAATGTTGAAATGAATATAAAAGTTGTTCACATCAATGTTACGACAAATTACGCATGGTTCGCACTAGCGCCTGAACTCCGTTTTTTCAGGTTTTCGTCTTCTGCATGCAGAAGACGGAAACCTGTCATGCCGAGTCCGGCCGTGAGCGCCGGGGAGTGTTTTATGCGCTCCACGGCAAAACCGTTTTTTTTTAAACCGGACACAGAGTACTGCATGTCTGACTCTGTGTCCGCTTTAAAGAAAACAGTTTCTGCCTGTTTTGTGGCCCTGCACAGCCTTTCTTGCTATATTTGGGGTGCTTTGTTCCCCTCTTTTGCATTGTTGTCTGTTTGAATAATTCTGTTGAAAATCTTCTAATAAAACTTGATTACACCTACAAAAAACGGTTTTGCCGTGGTGCACATAAAACGCTCACCGGCGCACACGGCTGGAGACTTTTCAAGCCCATTCAAATGAATGGGATTGAAACATGCCAGCAGGTTTCCGTCTCCTGCCCCTGTTTTGTGCAGGAAACGGAAACCTGCAGAATGGAGTACAGGCGCAGATGTGAATGAGCCCTTAGTAAAATGTCAAAATAATAAAAATTTAAAGTGGAAAAATTTTTTTTGCTGTAGCGTTCTCAAAATGTCAATTTTAGTGTGACACTGAAAATTTTACTTTAGCATAACCAATAATTTAACATATTCTACTAGTAATTAAATAATTGCTGATTTGGCCATTGGGATCATGATACGCAAATACCGCAGTGTCAGATAAAGGAATGTACTTTGAGCGTACACTATGTGTATCATCCCTGCACTGTAACATCACTCTTAATACACATAAGTCATCACTATCTTCATTATTTCTGTGCAACAATTCAGCTGGTTATTTATATTGTGATATCTAGAGATGAGCGAACAGTAAAATTCGATAATAAGCAGGTCCATAATTTTATAATAGGGTTCGATATTCGTTTCGAGTAGCCCCTCAATATTCGACTACTCGAATCGAATATCGAACCCTATTATAGTCTATGGGGGGGGAAATGCTCGTTTCAGGGGTAGGCAACGCTCGATCAAATTCTACTTACCAAGTCCACGAGTGAGGGTCGGGCTGGATCCTCCGAGAAGCCTTCTCCGTGCAGCGTCCCCGCGGCGTCTTCCGGCTCTGAATTCACTCTGCCAGGCATCGGGCCTGGGCAGAGCCGACTGCGAATGCCCGCACTACAAGCGGACATGTGCAGTCTGCTCTGCCCAGGCCCGATGCCTGGCAGAGGGAATTCAGAGCCTGAAGACGCCGCGGGGAAGCTGCACGAAGACTTCTAAAGGTAGGAGAAGAACCAGCGTTGATTGGCCGATCTCGCTCATCTCTAGTGATATCATTGTCTTTATTTTCCCTATACCATCCCATCAGTGTGCTTATTTTTCCTATTATTATTTTTGTTATCTGTTGTGTAATATTGTGGTTTACATTCTACCTGTTTTATTACATTATGTTCAATTATATTACTATGTACATTTTTAGGATTTTTTAAATATTTTTTTTTTTATTACAAACAGGAGAAAATAACAGTGATTCAACATTTCAATGGACATTAAAATATCCCAGGCTCAAGACAAAAAATAATTAAAATTATACTAAATTAAAGTGCAAGCAGAAAAAAAACAAACAAAAAAAACCTTAAACTAAACTCTGCGAACAAGCATTGGGGTTCCAAATAAGCAGGTCCATTTATCAACTGTTTTCCCATAAACTTGCAGGGATTCTTCATAAATACAACACTCTTTTACCCATGTTGTCACCCATGATAAACATATGGAGTAAAAAAAAGCTCTTAGGTTGGGTTTACACTATCGCCGCTGTCCTTCCTAATCCCCGGGGAAACTGGACAGGGGACAACTTGCCGGCGGTCAGCTTCAAAATTTTTTCCATGGATACAACGTCGTACATGCAGGACTTTGTGTCCCTGCAAAAAATAAAATGGTTTCCATGCAGTGAGGCCACATACGGACACGGGCGGTCACCTTTAGGGCTAGTTCACACATAGGCAAAGGGGCGGATTTTGACAGCGGATTTCGCTTCAAAATCCGCCCCTTTACAATGGTGGTCTATGTAGACCACCGGGCTTTTTTTTTCTGCTAGCGGCAGGCTAATGACATGCCCTTTCTTCAGGCGGAAGCCGCGCGGGGATGGTCGATGGTCGCGGCAAGCGGGTTTTGACAAGAGAGAGACGCGGCTCACCGCGGCTCTCTCGGTATCAAAACCCACACGGGCAGTTCACGTGTGAACTGACCCTTAAAAACCCTTTCAGATGAATGGGTTTTGAAGCTGACCGCCTGTCCAGTTTCCCCGAGGTTTAGGAAGGAAACCCCAGGCCGGATAGCGGCAGTAGCGTGAATGCCCCTTTATCCTGTTACAAATACTGATAAGAGACTTTTGATCACTATTTGTTCATCCATTGCACAAAGTACATGAATTATCGCACAAGGGGAAGTCTTATCTGCACTGATGTTATAACAGCCCACACTGATACATGACAGCCCACACACCACACACAAGTGCTAAGAATGCAAACTCTTTTTCTAGCAATGGCTTTAAAATATGGAAATACTATTGAAGGACATAAAATATTACAATTTCAAAGTATATGTTAAAGCATTAAGAAATAACAGTAAATAAAGTTGGCTCTGGTTAACCTATTCAAATCTATTGGACAATTTACAGCTGCATGTGACAGTCTGTCAGGAAAGCAACAAGTAATGTGACTATTGCAAACAGTATTATCGGAACACTGAATGCTGAAGGGATGTGTTTCACTTCTGGGAAGAGTGCTGTGTTGGCATAAGAAGTCATATAGGCATTGCAATGTTTCTGTGGGAAAATGGTACATAAATTAGCTCTGTCAAAAAATGTCAAAAGTTGTGCCTCTTGTAAAGTACCTATACTCAGCGCCGCACCTCTCATGAGGCGACCTGAAGTGACCGCTTCAGGCGGCGCTATGCCAGGGCCCCAGGGAGGGCGGCATTTTTGCTTACCTAAGCCAGTCCAGGACAAGCTGTCCTGGACTGGCTTAGCACCGAGCGGTGGATTGGGGAGGCCACTGGAGCAGCGCTGCTCCAGCGGCCTCCCCTCATGCTCAGGCAGAGAGCAGGTCCTCTCCGTGCCTGCTCTCTGGCTGCGAATGGCGCTAAGCCCCGCCCCCTTCGCTAAGCCCTGCCCCCTTCGATGTGTCACACCCGCTCCGCCCCCTCCTCCGGGAGGGGGGAGGGGGCGGCTTTCTGTCGTTCGCCTTGGGCGGAGAAAGGGGCAGGTTCACCCCTGCCTATACTATAAATCAATATCCAAAACTTTAACAGGCCTTGCACCATGATAAGAATGATAGATAGACACTGGCCTGAAGAAGCTGGTTCAGGGTCCTTATCCCACCATCAGTGCAGAATAGGGTGCTGTTCAGATGGGTGAGGCAGGGGGGGTGCTATTTCTCCTTGTGGAGAGCATCATGAAAGACAGCTAACTGGACGCCCAAGGGACTGCAGTAATACAGATATACATTTGTATAGGATCATCTAGCAATTTTCCTTTACAACTGCTATGAGGTGACTTTTGAAGTATACACTGAGAAGATTGGAATCCTAAATATCAAAAAGCAAAATAGACAAACATTTTTATATAGATACATCTAAAATGATGCATAATAGAGGATGAGTACGATGGGCAGGAGGATGAGTACGATGGGCAGAGGTTGGGATATTAGTGTGAGGGAAATAAATGCAGAATAGTGGCTACAATGTATGCTCCTAGCTTGCTTAGACAGGATTATGGAGGCTAGTTAAACTGATAAATGTGCTACAAAAGGATGTTTTCTGTGTGATTGCGACTGAACCTTTTCACAGGGCACCATTATTCATTTGGCAGTTCACCTTTCTAAAGCATTTGGTGATTACAGTACAAGTCCACGATTCCTGTCTCTCTTTGTTTAGAGTTAATGACCAGTAAATGGCAGGGGTCCCTCACTGATTTCAATCTGCTTTCACACTACATTAGAGAAGTGCATCAGACCATGCCTACTTTGAGACTCCATGACAAGCTGTTCTGTTCCTATCTACTCGGTCTACATCTGGGTATCACCAGAATCTGACCTCCCCTAACAAACACTTAGTATATTAACATCATCTAATGCTGGCTTGTAGCTGGGGGTAAATGGAGGTGTTAGAATAATAGAGATGTTGCTGAAAATAGACCGTGCTTGGCTGCGTATCACATACACACACCTTACTACTTGCTATTCTGCAGGATGGTTACATTGATACCCAGAGCAGGTACAGATTCTGCAGTTCGAAACCATGACCCACAGGAGAAGATAAAATAGGCTGCAGCAGGAAAAATCCTAAATGCGTTCTGCTCTCCTGCAGTCGGAGAGATTTACAGAACAAAATACTTGACATTTTCAGCAGCAAAACTAAATACCCATTGACTAGTAAAAATACTGAAGGGCAGACGTGGCATTCTAGACATAAGATAAAGGAAATAGCTGATACAGAAGCAGCAGAGCTTAGGGTAGCAAAAGAACATTGTCAGCAACATCTGACTTTGTAGATCTGATAGGCTAAAGCCTGAAATTAGCAAAATCATTGTTAAGTAGTAAATTTAGATAAGAAATGAAGTCTGCTGCATCTGTATGGTTTAGAAATGGAGCCATGTTACCATGAAGGGAAGGGTTGTGGGACTACTGTGGAAAAAATAGATATTGGGAATATTTATTTTGACCAGGTAGTGGCTCGCAATATAAATTATGAGCCCCCGCCTACTAAGTGTACAGGTCTTGGCACATCATAATAAATTACATAGTACAAGGTAAATGGATTGATATTTATTGATAGCCTCATCAAGAATCTTAGAATCCGGTGACATTGTGAATCATTAAGATCAATGCAACATTCCTATGAGAAGACATTAGGCAATGAAAATTAGATAGAGCTTTTAGGAGGATTGAAATAGCAAAGATACCCCTACACAGTACATCAGGCTATAACATGTTTACATTTTAAATAATAATAATAATAATAATAATAATAATAATAATAATAATAATAATAATAATATCTTGTTAGAAATTAAAATACATTCTCCTCCCCATTCAGCTCTATAGCTTTGCCAATAGTACAGCAGTAGGAACAATATTCAATTTATGATATTCATCTTATTTAACAGGGCAACATGTATTTATTTTAGTAAAAAGAAATACAATATATATGCATGAATCTATCCTAAAAGTAAAGTAGTTCGGAATATTGATCTGTAATCATTCACTAATATTGATAATCTAATTAAAACCATTACAGTTGTGTGCCCCAGGTGAAATACAGCGAAGTGAATGGTTTTAAAGCAAGCCATTCAGGTGATACTACTGCTCTATCCAAGAGCTCTGTGATGTGTAGGCTTATAGGATTTGAAACAGGAGCAGGAGTAAATGGTGACTGGACTTAGAAGAGAAGTCCTGTTTAACCACACAGCCACACGGAGTGACTGACAGCTAGCCCTGTATCAGTGTATGTGTACACAGAAGGCTGTCAATCAAGGTTGTGTGGATGGAGTAAGCAGGACTCAGGAGTCAACTCAGGATTTACTTGGCTTTTTTCTAAGAATTCTTGCTCCAAGAACAGTTTCTGTACCTGTTGTAGGTTCAGGTTTGCCACTTCAGTCCTAGAGTTTGGTACACATCTGAACCAGTTTGTTCCAAATTGGAAGTGCAAAATGCCTTAAAAAGTTGTATATGACACCTTTTATATTCTAGAATAGACCCAGTGGCGTAACTACTGGGGTAGCAGGGCTGCCAAAGGGCCCGGGACATTAGGGGGGCCCAGTGACAGCCGCTAGATCAGCAGTTTTTTTCTTTTCTTAATAGGCCGTTACCGTCTGGAGTAACTCTAGCTGGTAACGGGCTCTATTTACTTATTGATCCTGGCATGGGCCGGGATCGGTAAGTGACACCGGGGGCCCCACAAGCACTATCATTATACTCGGGTCTTTTCAGACCCCCAAGTATAATGATCGGAGGCCCAGGAAAGGTAAAGAAACATAGTAAACGTGTTACTTACCTTTCCACGTTCCAGGCAGGCTTTGGGCCTAGTTGTGTGACGTCCCTGACGTGACATGACCCGGGCCTGCGTCCCGGGTCATGTGACGTAAGTACGTCATTAAAGAAGGCCGACACCACAGAGGGCTGCAGCGGAGCTGGGGATAGGTAAGTAACAGGCTTTTTTTTATGTCTGTATCCCCCTGGGTCTCCAATTATTATACTCTGGGGTCTGAAAAGACCCCAGAGAATAATAATTGTTCATGGGTGTTCATTATGGGGCATACTACTGTGTGCAGGAGCCACAATGGGGCATAATACTGTGTGCAGGGGCCACATAGCATAATACTGTGTGCAGGAGCCACAATGGGGCATAATACTGTGTGCAGGGGCCACTATGGTACATAATACTGTATACTGGGGCCACTATGGGGATAATACTGTGTGCAGTGGCCACTATGGGGATAATACTGTGTGCAGGGGCCACTATGGGGATAATACTATGTACTGGGGCCACTATGGGGATAATACTGTGTACAGGGGCCACTATGGGGATAATACTGTGTGCAGGGGCCACAATGGGGCATAATACTGTGTGCAGGGGCCACTGGGGCCACTGTTAGCAACGGCCACTATGGGGCATAATAGAGCGTGTAGGAGTGCGGCGGGGGGGGGGGTGTCGGTCGGTCGGCCAAGGTCTTCGGTGTTGATCAGGAAGGGGGAGGGGCATGTCAAACATTCGCCACAGGGCCCCGCCATTCCTAGTTACGCCACTGAATAGACCATATTCTGCCCAAGATCCTCTCAACCCTATCGTGAAGCAGTCTTGTAACTGTCTCTTGTGTCTAAATAATAAGTACACCTCTTTCCACTTCCTGGATTCTCAATGATTCATTCTTGATTCCTTCTTGACTTCCTTCCTTCCACCCTGAGGTGGATATGCCAATACATACTCAACTAGAGGAGCACTGTTCTCTCAACAGCTCAGTGGCGTCGCCCCAATCTCTCTCTGGGAAGCCCACAAAACAGTGCTCTAGGTCAGCTTATTCATGCTGCAGACCATTGAAGATGGTCAAGAGTAGCTAAACAACATGAACTGGAGAGCAAAGTATCCCAGCTTGAGGCAATCATAAAATCGAATCCCTCCATGACAGATTACAAGGCCAGAACTGAGCTCGATCTCTATTTAACCGACATTTTTGAGTGGAAGTTAGGTTGGTCAAACCAATGTTATTACACCATAAACAAACTGTTCACCCACACTAGCTCCAACACTCCATTCCCCTCTATCTACTCTTTTTATAAACTGTGCATGAATCAAGGTGTTATTTGCAGTAACCCGATAGTTTTGGAAATGAAAGCTCTCTTAATGCCTCTATCTTCAAAACCCCAGCATCTGTATTCAAATTAGATTTCTTTTTATTTACACTTGTCCGAAAACTCTAGTTGAGCTCTTGTATTTGGAGGTGTCGCTGTCAGTCATTAAAAACCCTCAAAAGTCTGAAACGTTTAGACCAAGATGGTTTTACAGCTTCTTACTATAAGAAATTTTCCTCTATTCTTAGACCCTACATGGCTAAATACTACAATTCTATACAAGATGTATGCCCTCTAAGTCAGCATTCCTTGCTAGTTGATATCTTGATCATTCTGAAACCACATAATTTTTCTCAATATTAATCTCAAAATCTTCACTAAGATACTATCACTTTGTCTTAATTCCACATTTCACTCACAGGGAAGGATCAAATTGGCTTTGTTCCTAGAAGTCAAGGCCCTGACAATATTCACCAAATAGTGCATTGAATTTATGCCAGTCACACTAGGGGCATCCCTGCCATGTCACTCTCTTTAGATATTCACAAGGCCTTTGATTCCCTCACATGGCCTTACTTATTCTCATTACTACAGTGGGGTTTCCCTACACCATTCCTTACTTGATTAAAAGTGTTCTATGCTGACCCACAAACCTTTGCCCAATATATTTTGTTATGATATATTTCCTATTCAACAAATACCAATAGAGGTAGCGAAGGTTGGAGAGCAACACATACATAGTCATACATAATAAATATATAAAGAAATAACAATCACATAGCCAAAATTATACCTCTAAATTACACATACCACTCAGAAATAGTTAATACATACCAAATCTGAGTATCACAACTAAAACATGATAAAACAAGGAGATCTATATTGATATACCATAAAAATGATCAAGTAAAATGGATTATATTGCAGAGTTACATAAGTGCATCACAATGGAAGGAAGTATGCAGCTTATAATAGTTACTATCATTGGCATTATAATGACCCAATTATAATATGTCCTTCTGGCTAAATACTATAATATAAAATGCCAATTATAATATATCTTCCTGTAATGATGCCCACCCCAACACGCATTTCAGCACTGCCTTCCACTGGAAGAAAGCAGCACTGAAACGTTAAATTGGGGTGGGCACAATTCCAGGAAGACAACAGTCTAATATGGGTAATGTTTTTGATCTCACATGTCTATACTGTTTTCCATTACAAATGTGTATGTATATAAAATATGCCTAGATACCTTTGATGTAATAATAAACATAATAATAATGATAGCTATATATATATATATATATATATATATATATATATATATATATATATATATATATATTCTGCAGTGCTTAATGGGGTTGGCCACTTTCAGACTAATATTGAGAGACCAATAGTATTGTTTATATAATACAAAGTTGTACATTTCATTCTACTTACTCCCAGTTTATAAAAATCAGTTCATGGTCTTGTGGTATATGGCCATTGGTCATGTGATGGAGATAGGTGCACAGCTCGTAATAGTCACAGCACAGAAATCAGACACCTGCCTGATAAAAACTGCATCTACATGTTCACCACATGATCATGGACCATATATCACATTACCATGGGCTGACTTTTATCGTCTGGCAGTAAGAAGAATGAATGACAACAAGCAGAGATCTAGAAAACTGTAAGGAATTGTTACAGGAGTTAGGCAGGGTTCACACTACCGTTGGATTCAGACATTAGCTGACACTAACTTATGCTCACTGGTGTTAATGTGTCCATTTTTTTTAACTGATCCATTTAATGAATCAGTTAAAAAAAATGGACACATTAGTATCAGTTAGCATCAGTTGGTGTCCGTTTTTTTATATTGCTGTTTGCATGTGCAAAAAATAAACAGACACAAAATAACAGACAGTCCGTTAGACGTCTGTTGCCCATAGACTTCAATGTTAAAAAAAATAACGTACGCTTGCTGTCCGTTTTTACAAACAGACAAAAAAGTCCTGCAGGTAGAATTTTTTTGTCCACTTGACAGAATGGACATGGGTGTAAACAGACACAAATGGACACAAGATAAAATCCCATTGAAGTGAATGGAAATTTCAGGTAGACCAGCTAGTATCCGTTGCTAAAATCTTGTAACGGACAATAATAATAAATAATAATAATAATAAATTGTATTTCTATAGCGCCAACATATTCCGCAGCGCTGTACAATTTGTAGGGTTCAAATACAGACAGAAACATACATTACAAAGAAAGTCATTTCACACAATGGGACTGAGGGCCCTGCTCGCAAGAGCTTACAATCTATGAGACAATAGCCACTGACACTGCAGATGGAATCCAACGGTAATGTGAACACCCCCTTATATTGGAAAATTGTACAACTTTTTATTATACACACAATAATATTTGTCTCTGAATATTGGTATGAAAGTTAGCTTATTGTGCGGAGGTGTAGAACAATGTGACCAGGTCATGTGATAATCCTGTTTAAACAGATGTGATTTTAGGGCATGTTTGAAACTGCAGCAGTTGGATATTAATCTTATTGCCCAGGGAAAAACATCCCAGAACTCCATTGCAGCTCAAGAAAAGTCTTGGAGATGGGAGTGGGATGTTAGGATAACACAAAATTATTGGCAGAACTTAGAGGATGGACAGGGTGGTATTTAGTGACAATAAAGGAGATGTGGGGAGATGCAGCCCTACGGATAGATTTATCAGAGAGTATGATAATTTTTTGTTTTAAAATAATGTTTTATTGAATTTTTAATATGACAACAACAAAAAGAAAAAAACAAAACAAAAATCATATATATTGTTGCAAACAATAAGTGGGGTGGTACATACGCAGATAAAACATTCAAAAGTGTTTGTAAATATCTGTAGATGAGTATGATAATTTTATACTGTATTCTGTGGTAGATGGGCATCTAGTGAAGCAACTGGTTAGATAGATGCATTGTGCATTGGTTGGAAAGAAAGATGAATCATATGACTGCATTCAGGACAGATTGTAGAGAGGTAAATTGGTAAAGAATTGAAATAGTCAAAATGAGTGTAAAACTGAACAACAATGAGGATTTTTGATGTTTCCACAGTAAGAAAATCGCAGATTCTAGAAATGTTTTTGAAGATAAAAGGGCATGTAAGTGTCTGAATATGTGGAGTGACAGAGAGATCCATGCCAAATACAACCGCAAGTCAATAAGCGTACTGCCTTAGTGTAATAGTAAGACTAAATCTTGGCTTTAGATTTATATATTTATATGATATTACCATATCTGTACATGTGGCTTTATTTTGGCTTCTACTATTAGTAGTTACATATTATAATTGGGCTGTTACAATGCCCTTGTTTAGAATTATTATTATGCCCTAATGCTGCATAGTTCCTTCCGTGATGCACCTTTGTAACTCTGTAATATAATCCTTTTTTATTTTATAATTTATATGATTGTTTTATCTTATTTTGCCTTTGATTTTTTTCTTTTTTTAGTATTTACTGTATTTCGTATTCATCAGGGGACACAACAACGATGCCTCTTATTCCCTCTCCTCTTTACCCTAGCCCTACAGCCCAAACAATTAGGTTATGCAACAGCCCCTATATCCAAAGGATTCAAACTACTTCTGCCCACCATAAATTCTGCATGTTCATGGATGACACATTACTGTTATTATCTTCAATACTTATCGCTCTCTGCATCCTATTCTCTTGGCAGTCCAGGCTTGGGTCAGTCTTGAGTCTGGCCATTAATGTTTTGAAAGGTATACAGGCAGTGGCGTAGCTAAAGTCTTGTAGGCCCAGGTGCAAACTTCTGTCTGGTGCCCCTTACCTCATCCTTACAGCGAATTCTTAATAGTGATGGTTATGGGAGCTAAGGAGTTTTATCAACCTTAGTGTACTTTTAGGGTAATCTGTGGGTCTCCCTGGCTTATGGGCTAGATGGAAGTTGCAATCTCAATTTTGATGCCAGTGCTTATGGGCCCCCTAAGGCTCCTGGACCCTGGTGTGTCTGCACCCCATCAAGTTACGCCCCCTGTATACAGTCATAGACTTAAAGGAGATCTCAAAGTCCCTAACATAGTTAAATACTAACAAGCAGCTTAAATTGCACAGCTAGCCACAGATTCCACACCATGGACAATCCTCCTCTATGGTTTACCCTGGAGACTTCGGATATATCCCCAGCCGCAATTGATTTGATCTAGCAATACATCCACCTATTATCAATTCTATTCCAAACACTCTCTTAAGACCTTGGACTATGTCAAATACCCCACAAAATTTATTTCCCCTCATTTACCTTTATTACCTGATGTGGACAATCCTATGTTCCTGAACTAAGTGCTCACCATTTGTACTTACAGCCAATCAGAATTGTCCATGCTATACCAAGCTAGCCAAGTAATTGCTATAGAGGGCGCCCTTCATTAGGAGACATGCTTCATACTGGGTGTTCATACCATAGAGTCAAAATACTGGATACGGGTTTACCACCCTATTCAATCGTAACTGGATTCAACATAAAGGACCACTGGAGAGTTTATTAAATAAACATATTGAGAATATCCCCCTAAACTGACATAGATTGATTTCGTTGCAACACAATACACCATAACCTCTGATTTCCTAGCAATACAACACACCATAAACTCTGCTTGTAAAAGTCTCATTTTCTCCGAGGTAAAACGATGAATAAACTGGTACATAATTAACTAGAAACTGTCTTCTATTCTATCGGACAGGCAAGAAAAATATCCAAGGATCTGTACCCCATGGATAGATTATGCTATTTTATCCCCCTCGAATAGACCCTTGCTCTTCACATGGCGTTTGATCACCCATTTTAACACTGCCAACCCTGACAACACTGCGAGAATACCAAGCCCAAACCTGACTCCGCTACCCTCTCCGCTGTCCCTACTCTCACAACATTTTCCAAATGTATTGTGTATGTGCGTCTATTTGCTGATGCTCTTCAGATTGGCTCTGTGGATGAAAGTATTGTTTCATCAAGTAGCAAACCATATTTAAACTAAATTTAAATTTATTTGGACAAGGCGACAAAGTGCAGTATACAGTATAGTCCTTGGCCCTGCAGACACTGGCAGCTGCCAGCTACCATAAGGATTTTAATTAAATCGAAATTAAAATTCAGTTGAAATTTTTTTTAGTAGTATCAACCCATAGAATACGGATGACATGTAATGTTGGATACACAGTGAACAACATTAAACCAAAGCCCGTAAGTTGCACAAAGGTAGTTTTTTCTCCAATTCCAATCCACCCCATTCAGTATTTTTTTTTCAGCTTCAGCGTATAGTATACAGAATATTAAATGGTATTTCTAGCACATTCACTCATGTAGCACATAAAAATAAAAATAAAAAGGTTTGGCTCTTGAAGACTCAAAAAAACAAACAAAAAAAACCCACCACCTCGAAAATCAAATAATGTCTTTGACAGGAAGGGGTTAAAAACACAATGTTATGCGCTTATTTTATTTTTTTTGTCCCTTTGGTAGAAAATGTTTTGAGAAGAAACAGCATAAACACTCACTGTATACACAGTACATATACACTCACTATATGCACCCTCATATTTCACACAAATGCTGCTTTATTATTTGTTGAAGGACCAGACTTTATGACGTTGACTATTCTAATGATGCTTCATCCCATATAAGAAGATGCAATTAATATTGCTCTTGTAATCAAATCATCCAGTATTAATCTACTGGCACATGCTATTATGCAGGAACTTACTATTAATTTAAAAGGTCTCAGTAAGCAGTTGGTGCACACTAGCTTACAAGACCAGCAGCGAAAAATGATGACTCCCCAAAAGGCACAGGAGAAGAATGTCAACCCTACAAAGGTTCTATAGTTTAGATGTAATACCCAGCTGGTGTGGACTCACTGTGTCACAAAACTGGTTTGACTAAAGCCGGTTGAACATGACCGTGTGTCAACTGGCGGCCATGAATGAATAGCCTGGGCGGCATGTGGGCGACACACAGATCTCACCTGTGTGCCGTCCTTGCACCAGCTGTGCTTCCGCAGTCCCTTTCACTCAATAAATGGGAGCCGCAGAAGAAGGGCCCCAAAATCGGATAGGAATAAGATCTGTTCCAAACGTGACTGTGTAATTCATGTAGGGGCCCATAAAAATTAATGGGTCAGTGTACTATCTGGAAAAAACATGGATAGCACACTAACCAGACATATGGTCGTCTGCAAGGAGGCTTGGAGCTACTGCTAAGGGCATTATCTAAATGGTTCCCTTGGTTTCTACTGGTTAACTCCATATGGAGATCTGGATTTCACTACAGGGGAGTCACCAAGTCACTGACAATTTGGAGTAATCCTGATGTTGGTGACAGACAATCTGGTAGGTCAAAGAGACTGGTGTAGGGTACTAGTGAGTCAGGCAATAGAGGTGTGTCCAAAGGGGCCAAGTTCAGATCTTGCAGTGTACTTGCAGTTAGTAGAAAATAGGTATCGGTATGCAGAGATTGGTTTGGGAAAGATTTGGGAACTTGTCTTCTGTCTTTTAAATAACAGCCAGACATCAAGTACTCCTGAACAGGAGACCAGAACAAATATGGAGGAAGAAGATAGGATGTAAGTATGGCTTTGGGGAGGTGCAGATACTGACACACAGCAAACCCCAAATATGCCCCGACAGGAGATGCAGTATGTTGGATCCCATGTGTTTTAATTTATTCTTCTAATGTCAAATAACTATATAAACATAGTATATTTAGCTTTATTTTTATTATTATATTTACAAAATCATAACTTTTAATTGTATGGTATATTGCAGTAAACAATAACGCGACAGGGCACATATACAATATTGTAAAGGATTATCTGCTTTGAATCAAATAGCAATAAAAGTAAACTTAAATACAAGAGCTATACGATTAGACTGTCTGCTAACCTTGCCATGGCTTTGTAGTGTAGATAAGACTGTAACTTCCTTTTTTCCAAGGCAATAATATTATGTGATCTACATAAAAATGCAAAAGGCCTCCTTAGAGTGATAGAGAGACTCCTGCACCCGACATGCTGAGTCGATATCCACTCCGGGCTCAATTTAAGCCCAGGGTAGCTAGTGAATATTGATGAATGTGGGCATCCTGCCAGTAGAAGAAAACCTTTCTTTTTTGAGCATTATGGAAATCTTGCAGCTTTTAGAACCAGCTGTGCACAAAACATTCTGTAGAGAATTCTACATATTCCTCAGCAAACAATACCATGCTAAATGCTACTTTGCACAGTCTGCCTGTCTTTTGATAGTTACACATAGTCCATAAGCTGTCTATAGTACAAACATATCCTTATGCTGGACAGTAGAGCAGGAGGTGGTGGGCCACACAAAGTGGTAGTACGGTATTTTCCAATTTTCTGTGTCATAAATATGCAATATATTAAATGACATTAGTGTTTGTCAGAATGTGACCTAGGCTAAGACCCCACAGGACGATACTCAAAAAAACGCAGCGGGAACACATTGCGGTTCTTCCCGCAGCGCTTTGAACAGAAAGTTTACAGAGTTTTCCTTCGCAGGCTTTCTGTTACCATTATATCTGTGGGAAAGCCGCCAGCGTTTCAGTATATAATTGACATGCTGCGATTTCCAAAACCGCGCTGGTTTTGGAAATCGCAGCATGTGCATGCTGCAGTTTGAAATGCAAATTGCCCATGGGATTTGCATGAATCCCATCCACTTTGCAGATAATGTAAAACATCGCGATTTTACTAGCAGCGTTTCCGCCGTGGGCAAATTGTGGTGTTTCCAGCCCGTGGGGCCTCGGCCCTAATCTAAGATTCTCTCACATTGTAGACTATAGCCACACGTCGTGAAATTGCAGCAGAATTTCTGCAGAAAAATTGCTGCAGTATATTGCTGCAAAAAAAAAAAAAAATTGCTGCAGCAATAATTGACATGCTGCAGCCTTAAATCCTGCACATGTTTTTATGCATTGCAGATTTTAGTCACACCACATGGATGGGATTTGTTTAAACTCATCCATAGTGCTGTCATAGTGTGAAACCCATACATGCGTGAGCTTAGATTTTTTGGGTTTTTCCAGATGTTAACAAACTACAAAACTTTTTGAAAAATTGTGTACTCAACACTCATTTTTGTTATTTTTCAATGCTTTTTTCCACTCCAGAAGTGTTCCTTTTGTTTTTATTTCAGTATTAGTTTTGGTTAAGGGGCTTATATATTTTGCCACATGGCATACCAATGAGTGTAAGGTCAGCGCTGACATCACTTACATTTTACTTTGGGGGAAGAAACACGCAGCTCTCAATACATCCAAAACTGGATGTACAGCACATGATCTGGCATGAGACTGCTATTGGTATTAATGAATAGAAATAGATTTAACAGATGTTCCAAATACTTTATACTTACCTGTCCATTCAGCCACGGAAGTGGAGACTCTGTTCGGGTTCCTGGTCTTACTGACTTTGGGCTCATACGGCATCCAATCAGTGGGTGAGCGGTGATGCTGTGTACAATGGAGCCACTGACTGATGTGCCCATGAACTGCCACACTGTAAACCAGTGATACCCAACAGGGGTGCCATGGAAACTTGCCTGGGTGCTACAAAACTCTGTTTGGAAAAAGGAGTGGAAGCCTTCACACAATATTAGGAAAATTTTTTCATTTGGTAAAAATTATTTAGTAGGGGAGACCCAAGTAAATATTTTTTCTCCAGGGAATCCCTGAGTCTGGAATGATTGGGAAACAGTGCTGTAAACAAAGACTGGAGACCCAAACTGAAACTCTCTGCTTGTTCCCCAGCTGAATGGACAGATAAATACAGAGTTTTTATTTTAAGTCTTCGTATGCTCATAGATTGTAAGCCCTCTACCCCACTGTGCCAGTCGGTCATTGTTAGTATTATATCTACCTATATATTCTGTGTACTGTATGTAACCCCCAAATGTAAAGCACCATGGAATTAATGGTGCTATATAAATTAATAATACTACTACTACTACTACTACTACTACTACTACTACTACTAATAATAATAATAATAATAATAATAGTATGCTGTTAAAAAAAAAAAAAAATCTGTAATCCCCCTTTAAGCTAAAATTTCAATTTATGAATAAAAACAGTAATTCTAATGAATGAAATAATATGAGAAATAAAGTAATAAAAAGAAGACGACTGGCACTTCATCTTCAGGTTACTCTCATGTTCACCTTAGAGACACAGTTCACTACAACCTTTGTTGCATTGTTTAGCAATGAGTTGCCTTCCGTCTCAGTTATACAGGTAATAGAGAAGTAACTTGTAAGGAATTGTACATCAGGAAATTTCAAGTCTTATGGAAACCACAATTTTCAATACTAAAGATTTCTCAGATGTATAAAAACACACACATCACCACGCAATTGCAGAATTGCCTTGAGAGATGGTAGTCAGGGCATTATGTGCCATGTCATGAAGTATATTGCCATGTAAGTTCTGCATGTGACAGGTGACTAACAACAAAGCTTTGGGTTAGAAAATCAAATTATTAGAGGATCTAAGGCTGCATAATGTCTGGAAGTGGAAAGCTACAGTCTTTGGTTCACACCATGTTTGGTCAGAAAACTTTACAGTATATAGTATGATGTCTGAAAGAAATCTGCTTTTTTGGGAGCTGACAAATTAACCCCTTAAGGACGCAGGGTAGTTTGTACGTTAATGCTCACCGACATTTGTCATATTTTCCCTCCATGTCTTCCAAAATGCATACATTTTTTATTTTCTGTTGACATAGCTATCTATGCGAGGGCTTATTTTTTTGTGTGATAAGGTGTATTTTTGTTTGCTACCATTTTGGGGTACATACAATATTTTGATTAGCTTTTATTTACATTTTTGGGGAGTGCATGTGAAATAACACACAATTCTATGTTTGCAGTTTTTTGGATACATTTCCCATTTTATACTATTATTAGAAGGTAATTATTTAAAATTACGGTCATTTCGTATAGCACGCACCCATAGGAATGAATGGAAGTGGCCAGCCAGACTTTGCCGGGGGGCGGCCGCTTAACTCCCTGCGTGTCGGCTACGTCCATTCATTCCTATGGGTGCGTGCTATTCGAAACTGGAGTTTCAAATAGTACTCGCTCATCTCTAAAAATTACCATAACAGATCCATTGCCCACACTTACAATAAAACTTCTAAAAACTGTTCGGTTTTAAGACTAAGAGGGTTAGTGCCAGACCAATGTTTTTTCCTTCCTTCTTTCAGTTCATACCACTAAGGGAATCCTAAACCCATCATCAAGGCAGAAGCCCCCCACCTGATGGGACACACGAAGGACTGATTTCCAGTTGCTGAAATTACTGGTGATTTTCATGAGATACTTTGTCTTGGCTAAGGCCCCACGTGATGTCCCATAGCAAAAATGCAATGTGGGAAAAGCTGCCATGGCAATGTATCACAGCTGTATCCGCAGTGCTGTACACGGAAAGTTTGCAGAGGATTTGGAAATTTGGAAATCGCAGCATGTTCGTCTTTACCGCAAAGTGGAGATGGGATTCACTAGAATCCTATACACTTTCCTGTGACTGTAAAATGCTGCGTTTTTTCTGCGGTATTTATGGCACGGGTGAATCGTGCCATTTACGCTACATGAGGCCCCGGAATTGAGGTGAGCAAGGTTTCAACTGAATATTTTGTGATCTATTTGCTATACCTTACCACGATGATGCAGTCCTATCAGGTGCTCTTCCTTAGTTTTCTTCTCTGAACAATGCTATTACAAGAATTCATGTATTTCTTCAGATATTTAGATTCCACATCTTCTACTGAATGTTTTCTATTTATTTTGAACATTTTAACCAAACTAAAATAAACACTGTAATAAATTTCAATAGTGAATTCTATTTTTTGGTTTGCACTGCATAGCAGGGCACTCTATAAACAGGTCCCATATGTCTCATAACTTTCAACTGTATCCACTTTGTTATTAAACATATGTAGTTGAATGCTATATGGTGGTTGCAGTCCTACATCACATGGCAGTGTTTGGTCAGTGATATTGTGCCAAAACTAGGAGTGGGTTAAAAATACAGAAAAGGTACAAATATTTCTACTATACCTTATCTCTGTGTATTCTCTACTCCTGTGTAGTCTCTACTCCTAATTTTGGCTCACAATCACTGAACAAAATCACGGACCAAACACTGCAGTGTGAAAGCAGCCTAAGCAAGAACTGATAAAGAGAAGGAGGTCTAATACACTGACAAGCAAAAGGGTAACAATGTTTTGAACTTTTGACTTTCAGACTCCATATCTCACCATCCACTACAGCTTCGAATGTGAGACTACCATCATTTTATAGACATCATCTTGACTATTTTATATATAACTTTGACTTGCAACTATTTAGCATATGATTAGTTGTCATGTAATTGCATTGTTACTGTTTTGCTCCTAAAAATGTAAATAATTATTTTTATTATTTTATAAATCCACCTTTGATTTCAACACTCGCTGAAAATCCTTTTAGGAATTAGATTCAAGCATGTCTTGACCGAAATCTGAACCCAGGTCTCTTCTACATGTTCCCATTGAACCTATTTTCATTGCAAAGTAATATCTAAAGTTAGGCTATGATCCAGCCAGTGCATCTGGGGAGGGGGAGGGGAAGGGGAATGCCTTTCACTATTACCTATCAGTTGTTTTCCCCGTCTTAGCCTACATTCACATAATAGAACTGCAAAATGGCCATGAAAAAGTTCTATTTTTCATAAGTGTTTTGCACACAAGGAGCGGATGCTTTCATAGATCCCTCATATCCTGCAGTGTATGGAGGGATCTGTGAGAGCAGAAAAAAATAAAGCATGAACTATAATTTCAAAAAATGATGGGATTGTGCGAAATGTTGGCCTGTATGCAGACCACCTATGCCCATTGGAGGAGTGTAAGGATCTGTGAAAATCACAGACGGCTAACAAAAATGGTTGCAGTGTTTTTCACAAATGTGAAAAATGAATCAACCAAGGATAACACATGCCATGAATTCAACGGGACTGTGTGCTGCCCAGTGAGAACACAAACTATGATGTTCAGACAGCCTTACTGTGGACTACACTTAAAATCTCAAAGTAGTTTTTTGTTTATCCTATGTAAAATGTATTATGAGCAGCTAGATACAGAGTACTCACTGTGCTATAATACATTAGGTATGACAACATGTAAACCAGGGCTAGCATACTGTAGGGGTTGTTTCTACTATGTGAGCTTGAATCGTATCTCCAGTTGTACAAGCGCCAGAAGTCATTTACAAGTCTTCTGTATAGCATCTTGTTTAACATATGATGCTAAAGCCACTTTATGGACACAGTCTTCAGAATCCTCTACAGGAAACTTATTTATGTAAGATAAAGTGGAGGAAAGCTGCCTTCATGATGTTCTTGATGCTGTTAAATGAAGCTACTGATTAAATCCTGCACTACTGAATGCTGCCTAGGATCTCTAAGCGTGCAGTGTGAAAGGCATCGATGCATCCCACAGAACCACAGGCACTTAAATTGGAAGCTATGACGACGTGCAGATTGAAGTCGCCCACGGCTACCAGCCGTTAACAAGAAGCAATGTGCACAAGAAGAAGATCTGCAAGCAATGAATTCTGGCTCCTCTATACAGCCAATATATGACACTTGCCTGACACTGTATAATATCATAGCAGCCAGACTGCACAACCTAAGAATCCAACACACGTTCACAAATGGTCGTAGGTCAGAGATCTTTATTCCACTGACCAGATGTCTCTAGATAATTCTATTGAAGAATAATTAAGCTATAATAAAATACTATATATATACTATAATGATGTGCCGTATATACTCGAGTATAAGCCGACCCGAATATAAGCCGAGGCCCCTAATTTTACCACAGAAAACTGGGAAAACTTATTGTCTCGAGTATAAGCCTAGGGGGGGAAAGCAGCAGCTACTGGAAAATTTCAAAAATTAACATGGTCGGAGTTTTTGGGTGCAGTAGTTGCTGGGGAAGGGGAGGGGGTGTTTTGGTTGTCTGTCTGCCCCTTCCCTGAGCTTGAAGGCTGAGTTTTTTTTCCGCCTACTTGGAATTCAGCCTGGCTTAATATAGGGTATCTGCAGTGCTCCTATTAACCCCTTCCCAACGGAACAGGAGCACTGCAGATACCCTATATTCAGTAGACCGGGCACTTTTAGACACAGGGATACCTAATATGTATGTGTTTCACAGTCATTTTATACTTTTATATGTATTCTAGGGAAAGTAGTGATTTAGAAATTTTATTATTTTTTTATTATATATATTTTTTTGCTTGACTCGAGTATAAGCCGAGGAGGGCTTTTTTCAGCACAAAAACTGTGCTGAAAAATTTGTCTTATACTCGAGTATATACGGTATTCCTGATTTCAAGTGTCAAGAAATGCAACAACAAAATGAGTATAAGTACTAAGTGATGTACATAAACATAACAAGCATCATTTTCTTATAATAATGAATTATAAAAAGTAAAGTAAAACACAAGCTGACCTTGGCCTGACTTTACGTGTACATTCACAGTGCAGTTGTACACTGCAGAATTGTGGCTATAAAATCCACAGTTTTTCACAGCAGCAGCAAATCTCATCTGTATGCTAACCAAAAAATCTACATCGTAAATTGACCTGCAATGCCAGTTTTCAGTCTGCAGCATTTATGCTCTGGGTTTTCTATGTGAATTCAACCCTTTGGCGATATATATGGTGATGTCTGCAGCAAGTTCACAAAAAAAAAATGCAATTCAATTTGTGGGGGAAGAACATAACAATAAGAACACATCACGTGCTATGGTATAATGTTACAAATGGTTCCTGCCTTCAGATATAGTAAAGTGTAGCTTGAATCTGATTAACTTGCTCCAGTGTGATACGCAACAAAAGCCACTGAAAAGTCAAGTTAAACTTTGCTACCTCTATGAATAGCACTTAACAGTAAACCTGAGGGATATGTTCTGATTTGTTTGCATAAAATTGTGGCATAGAACTAAAGCCAGTCTATTATTGTACTGCAATAAAGGGAATCTTCAAGTGTCTTTTCTATACACTTTACACATATTTTAGCATCATCTACCAAACTGAGACTTCATTCTGACTTCCACTTCAAGGTCATTAACAAACAAATTAAATTAACTGGTGAACTTTCTGGTACTTCACATTCAACTTGTCAAATCGGAAAGGTTAGGAACATATCTAACAACGCTCAGCTTTAATTTGCCTATGAATGTTTTACCTAGCTGCTGTTATAATGTAAAAATTAACCCCTAGCTGTAGAAACACAAGTCAGTGTATATAGACCTTTAAGCTTGCTATTCTAATACATACAGTACCAGTCAAAAGTTTGGACACACCTTGTCATTTCATAAAGTTCCGTTTTGATTTGTATTACCTATTAGAGATGAGCGAGTAGTATTCGATCGAGTAGATATTCGAAATATTCGTACTCGATCGAATACTACAACTATTCGCAGTAAATATTCGATTCAGAGCCAGCGTTGATTGGCCGAATGCTATACAGTGTATAGTATTCGGCAAATCAACGCTGGTTCTGCAGCAGGCTCGTCCTTGCTAGTCAGGAGAGCTGGCAGCTTGCTGTTACGAGGGAGCTGACTTTTTATCAGCGCAACTGCAAGCGCTGTGCAGTTAAAGCGCACAGTCCCCATAGACTATAATGGGGTCCGTGTGCTTTAACTGCACAGCGCTCCTCCTAAACACTCTCCTCCTGCTATTCGTGGACTTGGTGACTCTCCTTTAGTCGAATAGTGATTTCCCCTAAAACGAGCATTTTTTCCCATAGACTATAATGGGATTCGATATTCAATCGAATAGTCGAATATTGACGCTCTACTCGAAACGAATATCGAATCTCGAATATTTCACAGTTCATTCATCTCTATTACCTATATTGTAAATTCATGTTGAAGACATAAAAACTATGAAGGAACACATATGGATTTAAGTAGCAAACAATATTGTTCCAAACCAAAATATGTTGTAGATTTCACATTCTTCAAGGTAGCCCCCTCTGCTTTGATGACAGCTTTGCAGACTCTTGGCATTCTTGCAATCAGCTTTGTGTGGTAGTCACCTGGAATGACTTTCAATTAACAGGTTTACCTTGACAAATGTGAGGCTACATTCACACAACAGTGATTAATGGTTGTATGATGTACACTTTTTAAAGGGACTTCACATGGCAGAATTAAATTCATTGTCAGTGAATGGGGGCTATGCACATGACCATTATTTGGATGGTCCATTGTAACGCACCATCAAAATATAGGTCATGTTCTATATTTACCCATTTTCACAAATCCCTCCATACATTGTAATATATAAGGGATCTGTGAAAATGGGTGCCCCTCCAGTGCAAGATGGCCATTTTGCACCTCAGTTGTGTGAAGGTAGTCAGGAAGGGGTTATTTGAGACTTTTACATTGATTACCTATTTTTAGGATAGGTATCACTTGAAGATCCATGGGTGTCCAACACCTGCAGATCAGCTGTTTGAAGCAGCAGCAGCAGGCTACGTGACCTCATGTTCATTAGTCACAATGCCATATTACTGCTTATTGCAATAACGAGAGTCATATTATTTTAGACTATATTCAAATTATATACAAATCAGCATTATTCTGTCAGTAGTCAGAACTCAATGGGGCAGAGTTACTATTTTTACTAAATTGTATCATGCAAACTGGCACCTTTCATGTTGGTAGGTTTTGTAATTTATAGGGAAAGATGGTGTGATTGTGACTGAGATGGGATGCCTCATGGTGGAGTACCAATTGTATGTAGTGCAGATTCTAGTAATGAGATTAGGAAAGATACAGATGGCTTCAAATGACTTGCTTTTAGTTACTTTAGTTACTTATTGGATGCACAGCTTTTTGCATAAGAAACATGGAGCTGGCATAGACCTCTAGCAAACACCCACTGCAATCAGTCATGCAGTGAATACAAACAGTTGCTTCTGCTCTAATGGCACTGCATGTAGATGTAGCCAGGTGGTTGGCAGAGGTCCACTACATCTTTATAACCTAACACCGGTAGACATTAACTAAAAAGAATATGCTATTTTGCCTTTTCTTGTCTAAAAGGTACATGAATGCACATAGATTACAATTAATGAAATAATTATAAATAAATAATTATTCCTTATTTTGGCATTTTCTAACGTATACAAGAGAAACAACCCAAAAGCACTGTACTGTAACAAGCATTGTGAAAAATGTCACCCTGGAAGCCTTTCGGTGTTGTCAGTTTCAGGAAAAAGAGGGAAAGGCCGGGTTCACACAATGTCTTTTGGCACGTAATGTGGCACGTAGACGCTGCGGGAGCTTTTGTGGGCCGTTTACGCTCACAATTTCAATGGGAGCCGGGACCGTATACACGGCGCTATTTTGCGGCCGTCGCAAAATCACGGCCGCAAAATAGTGCCGCGTATACGATCCACGCTCCCATTGAAATCAGTGGGAACGTATATGGCCCGCAAAAGCTCCCGCGGCGTCTATGTGCCACATTACGTGCCAAAAGACATCGTGTGAACCCGACCAAAAAGTGACCAGTTATGCTTATTAGTGTTGAACAAAGGGGGTGGGCATCTGCAATAATGCATGGCAGTCAAAAGATACAGAGACACCAGGGTGAGCCAAAGGTATTGAGAGATACCTGATTAAATGAAAAGCCGTGGTTGGAAACTGTGTTTGGCATGTTGCTAAGGGGAAGGGTGAAAATGTGTCTGAGGCAATGTCCAACAAGGTCATTAAGGTCGTAAACATAGTGTTTTACAGTTCGAGCGAATCCCATTCACACATTGCTGAAAAATATACACAGCGACTTCCGAGACCCCACCAGATCAGCTATTTTTACTTGACCACAGGTGCCAGCATTGTTTACATGCCACTTGTTATCTCTTTCATAGTGGCAGTTCTAAGTTACTGCAGTGTTGTATCATTCAAATGTATGACTAAACTCCCTTCATTCAATGTTATACTGGGGTTCCTCGGACACAGTAGTGAAATGTTTTTTGGCAACGCATATCTACATACATATATTACTTGACTTCAGATCACATGCAGCACCAAATAACGTTTTTCACTAGTAGCATGTTGCCTGTTCCTAGACTGGTTTTGTCCTGGAGCCCTTGCCAGTAGCCTGCTGACTGGCACTTGCCTTCAACCAGGGCCATGTTAATTTTGTTTGCCAGGATACATGCTCACACAGCAGCAGGATGCTATACGCACACAACAAAAGGGAAGGGATAATAAGGATGCTGCCAGCCTGCCTCTTTGCCACCTCAGCATCCTGATAAGTCTATGTCATAATAAACTGGATAGATGCTGTATGCTCTTTCAATGTATGTGGTAAGGAGAATGCATTTGCTGATGTAATAGTTAGAGGAACTGTCGCCTTCCCTGGCTTACAGGGTCCAATGAGAGGATTCACCTGCTTCCCTGTCGGTCAGTCCAAGCCTGCTTTCATCCAGCTCACATTTCTGCGACTACTTAATGTAGGTAAAGCACAAAACAAAAATCTCATAAATATGAATGTCCTAGTATATATGCAAGGTGCCACTTCCTCCTTAGACTTCAGAAAGGGCAAGTGTGCTTGCAACATGGGTATTTTAACTGCTGACATTTGTGCTAAAATTAAATACATGAAATTAACTTTATTTAGCTGACATTTTGGAACGCTTTTCTTCTCATCGCTGGGTAATTTCTCTTACAGGTAAGCTGTTGCTTCAGTCCTTCTGATTTCCATTTTGCCAGTTTTAACTGTATGCACAATATCATCATTCTAATGGATTTAGCTATTAGAACAAAAATAAAAATCTCTTTTGCTTATTGCATGTTGAGATCTATGTTACTAAGCAACCAGTGCTATTCCGACCTCTAGAAACTACACAATAACGTCAAACCCACCAGACTCCGGCTCCTACAATATCGCTGCTGAAAAGAACTCAGTGGTCAGATTTCTCCATGTGCGCCGCTCTCTATATATTAACAGACGCTTGTAGCTCTGTATGTCTCCAGGGTTCCACATGCTTAAAAAACAGCAGAATGTATCTGCCATACGGAGGAGTGATTCATTGTCTTGTCACTTCTTGTCATTATTTATAACTTGTCCATTCCATCATAACACTTCATCGTTGATTAAAAGGTCAATGGGTTTAGATTTCAGCTGTTTGGTGGCAATTATGGAATGACAAGTGTATTTAGGATTGATCTCTCAGTTTGAAGGATAGTGGGGAAAGAGATAGGAAGTAGACTGTACGACTAGCCAATCAGGAGCCGCTAGCACAGGAAGTACTTTACGAGCTATTACCAAATACATCTGCCTTTATGGTATGATCCAATGATTATTACTCATGATTAGGGTTGAGCCGATCTTGACTTTTCAGGATCGATTTTAAAATCCGATTTCCGATCATTTCTCATTCGAACCCGATCTCGATCCCAATTCCGATCCCAATGCAAGTCAATGGGATTTTTTTTTAATCGGAGATCGGATTTTAAAAGCAATCCTACCCCCTGGTGTCCACTTACCTCCAGAGATGGCTGGTCCTGTGCCCCGTGCCTTCATTCTTCGCCTTGCTGCTGCTCCACGATGCTTTTCTTCCTTCGCTACCCCCTCCCTGCCAGGTTAGGAGAGTGTGGGCGGGTTAGGAGATTATGGGCGGGTACTGGGAGGGGAGACATCACGTCTCCCCGCCTTGTACCCGCCCACACTCTAAGCCACAAGCCCCGTCTACCTAGCACTTTAAACACTAACCTGGGAGGCGGGGCAGCGAGGCAAGAAGAAGGAGGGCACTGGAGCAGCCATCTCTAGAGGTAAGTAGCTGCTAGAGATTTAGTTTAGCCTTCCATTGGAATGAATGGAGGCAGCCGGCGCGCAGGGGGTTAAGGCTGTGTGTCGGCTGCTTCCATTCATTCCTATGGAACTGCAGCGGAGCCTTCACACTGAATATACAGCGTATACTCAGTGTGAAGGCTAAGCAATGCATTGTGGGAAAAATCACCGATCTCGATCCCACATAAAAAGATCGTGTTCAGAATTCTGATGGCGATCGTGAAATTTTCTCAATCGCCGATGGGAATCCGATCTTTTCCGAACACGATCGCTCAACCCTACTGATGATGTTTCTTTTCCATTTGTATTCATTTTGGGATGCCAATGCTTGAAACGTTCATCTGCGTCTGAATGTTTTTCCCAACTGAACTATTATATCATAATTAATAAAATCTGAAAATGTAGAAGAGAAGTCATATTGTTCTGATTACTCTTTTAGTATCCCTTGAACTATTTGTCTAGAAATGTTACTTACAAGTGAATGAATCTAAGAGGTTTACCGATCCTGGAATAAGTCGGAGCTTCCATGATGGCTTCCACCAATTGTATGGATTGTTGCACTGAAGAGAATGAGAGCTCAGATATCATATGGAGCCATTCACTATCAGGGTTTATTCTGATACACTGGTATTGGAAACATTTGGGATTCTGAATATTTCGATAGGCTGCCTAATGTAATACTGAATCACTTCTACTGTATCCGGGAATGATCAGAGTAATAGAAACATATTGGGGGCTGGGGGATAATAGATTATATAGTATCCAAATAATTGGTGGGACACAAACATAATTCAGTATTGTCAATGTAAATATGCTGCAAGAAATTTGCAGAATGAATTATAAGAGTCCATAACATATTCATTTCAGTATCTCTGATGGAGATTTGCTGTTGCTTGCAGCTCCCTAATTAACCATTGCATATACTGCTCTTTTACTTCATAATTGTTGTAATTGGTAACTATTGATAATACTATTGATATAACTTTATCAATGTTGGAAGCTTTACCTGAACACAAGTGCTGGGAATATAGAAGATACTAATAAACTACAGTGTGCTCACTGTGACACAGAATCCCATCTCACTTTACTTAAACACATCTTTGATGGCTAAAGAAAAGTGCTAATGTCGCTTTCTATATTGATTATGTAGCTTTCAAATCATTTTCTATAAGTCTTGATATGTTAAGAAATAAGCCAAAGCCAGGCAATCACTTTTGGCCAGTTTAAGTTCCAATGAATTTACAAGTGTCATATGATATTTTCTTAAATATGTTTCAGTTTGAAAAAGGTATTGGCAGTGAAACAAATGTTTTAAAGCTATGAAGACCATTAAGTCTCTGAGCAGACTTCTCCAGGTTGCTGGCACATGGACCTACAAGGATTCGACTGTGAATCTATGCATTTCTAACTTCCAGAAAATCCTGTTTAATAAAGTTGTTTTTACACTGCTTTATCTGTCCCCTTCTGACATTAGTTGTATTTTTTTTTTCAATTCTAATCCTAGTTACTTATTACTTTGGACAGTAAGCACTCTTCCAGGTTTAACTGCCATCAGAAATATGGTGGCTGTAGCTTAATCCCTGCACCATTTCTCTGCTCCATCCTGAGGATTAGATAATATTAGCAATCGCACGGCTGCAGAAATGTTTTCCTGATGCTCCAACTTTTATGTAATATTTTCTTAGAGGAGTATTGTCTAAAAGATGCCATTTATTGACCATTTATTTGACCAACTCTCTAACCACTATACCAATAAAATACACATTTCCAAAAACGACTGGGTCATGATGTCAGTGGAGCTGAAGTGTGGCTATTATCTGCTGACAAACAAGAGGTCACACTCAGGCCACTTTAATATATATATATATATATATATATATATATATATATATACATATATATATATATATATATATATATATATATATATATATATATATCCGTATTTTTCGGACTATAAGACGCACTGGACTATAAGACGCACCTAGGTTTTAGAGGAGAAAATAGGGAAAAAAATTTTGAAGCAAAAAATGGTAAAATATTTAATATATGGGAGTTGTAGTTTTGCAACAGCTGCAAGGCCACATTGACAGGTGACCCTGCAGCTGTACGGGGATGCATAGAGTGTTTTTTTTTTTTTGCGGGGCCAGATGTACTTTTTAGTTTACCATTTTGGGGAATATCACCTTGTAGAGTCTCTATTGGATTGAGATCTGGTGACTGTGGAGGCCATTGGAGTACAGTGAACTCATTGTCATGTTCAAGAAACCAGTCTGAGATGATTCCAGCTTTATGACATGGCGCATTATCCTGCTGAAAGTAGCCATCAGATGTTGGGTACATTGTGGTCATAAAGGGATGGACATGGTCAGCAACAATACTCAGGTAGGCTTTGGCGTTGCAACGATGCTCAATTGGTACCAAGGGGCCCAAAGAGTGCCAAGAAAATATTCCCCACACCATGACACCACCACCACCAGCCTGAACCGTTGATACAAGGCAGGATGGATCCATGCTTTCATGTTGTTGACGCCAAATTCTGACCCTACCATCCGAATGTCGCAGCAGAAATCGAGACTCATCAGACCAGGCAACGTTTTTCCAATCTTCAATTGTCCAATTTCGATGAGCTTGTGCAAATTGTAGCCTCAGTTTCCTGTTCTTAGCTGAAAGGAGTGGCACCCGGTGTGGTTTTCTGCTGCTGTAGCCCATCTGCCTCAAAGTTCAACGTACTGTGCGTTCAGAGATGCTCTTCTGGCTACCTTGGTTGTAACGGGTGGCTATTTGAGTCACTGTTGCCTTTCTATCAGCTCGAACCAGTCTGGCCATTCTCCTCTGACCTCTGGCATCAACAACGCATTTCCGCCCACAGAACTGCCGCTCACTGGATGTTTTTTCTTTTTCGGACCATTCTCTGTAAACCCTAGAGATGGTTGTGCGTGAAAATCCCAGTAGATCAGCAGTTTCTGAAATACTCAGACCAGCCCTTCTGGCACCAACAACCATGCCACGTTCAAAGGCACTCAAATCACCTTTCTTCCCCATACTGATGCTCGGTTTGAACTGCAGGAGATTGTCTTGACCATGTCTACATGCCTAAATGCACTGAGTTGCCGCCATGTGATTGGCTGATTAGAAATTAAGTGTTAACGAGCAGTTGGACAGGTGTACCTAATAAAGTGGCCGGTGAGTGTATATATTAAAAAGTGAGAACAATAACTAGAGATCCTTGAAGGCTCTGTTTTGTGTTCCGGGTTGATCTTAGTAAATTATTGTACAATAGATCAAATTGTTTTAAATCACCCAAGGTCGTCGATTTATCTTTTGTTGCAAATAATATAAGAAAAATGACCCTGATGGATATTACTTGCAAATCAGTGCAAATCTACAAGTGAGTGTTTAAAGGGAACCTGTCATGTTGTACATGATGTCACGTGTGCAAGTTACGTGTTATAGGAGATGATCAGATATATTTGTTGGACAAGCTTCAATATAACGTTCATTTATTCATCTATGCTGTAGCTCTGCTCTTTTAAGATTTAGGTGGATGGTCCTATTCACTCATTGCCAGATATCTGTGTAAGCACACTCATGCAGATGCAGATACAGATGTCAGTCAACATATCTTGGCCAAAGCCCAAAGGCTTGTGCCTTCCCTGGCACACACCTTACCACTTTTTCTTAACTGCCCTACATAGCATTGTAGATATATTGTACTACATCTGGTATACTATTTACTGGGATCTAAGAACTGAGGTTTTCACTGGGATGTTAATGAAATCAGACTGCGTTGGAAAAGCACTCTCAATTTAACAATTTTGCATAAATGAATAGTACAGACAATTATAGGAAACTTTGTAATATATCGTATTAAGAAAAAATGCATCTTTCTGCTTTTATCAAGCTGTTTCTTTGCTCCAATCCCTGATAAACAGACTTTATTTTTGAAAATCCCTTTTATTCCCATTTTGAGACAGACTGCAGGTCACATGACTTATTACTTATATCTACAAAAGTCTACATAAATGGGAGAGGAAGGATCAAAAAGTTTGAGATATACAAGAAGAAAGACTGATGCTGGAACTAAAAATGAGCTTTCTATCACAACCAAAGTAATTTACAAAAATCAGTACATGACAATATATCTTTGATAATCTCATGCATTGTCCCAAACTGAGAAAAAGAGCAAGAAAGATACAGAGCAGATTCTCTTCCACGTATTGTTTGCTGTGTATGGCGGCCAGTCTCCCACCAGAATCTGCTGATACTGAGTGGAATCCATGCGACTCTCAACTTTAACAAGATTCCCGATGCCGGCATTGGCCACACAGCCCCAAAGCATGATGGAACCTCCACCAAATTTTACAGTGGGTAGCATGTGTTTTTCTTGGAATGCTGTTTCTTTTTGGACGCCATGCATAACGCCTTTTTTTTATAACCAAACAACTCAGTTTTTGTTTCCAAAATGAAGCTGCCTTGTCCAAATGTGCTTTTTCATACCTCAGGCAACTCTATTTGTGGCGTACATGCAGAAACGGCTTCTTTCTCATCACTCTCCCATACAGCTTCTATTTGTGCAAAGTGCGCTGTATAGTTGACCGATGCACAGTGACACCATCTGCAGCAAGATGATGCTGCAGCTCTTTGGAGGTGGTCTGTGGATTGTCCTTGACTGTTCTCACCATTCTTCTTCTCTGCCTTTCTGATATTTTTCTTGGCCTGCCACTTCTGGGCTTAACAAGAACTGTCCCTGTGGTCTTCCATTTCCTTACTATGTTCCTCACAGTGGAAACTGACAGGTTAAATCTCTGAGACAACTTTTTGTATGCTTCCCCTGAACAACTATGTTGAACAATCTTTGTTTTCAGATCATTTGAGAGTTGTTTTGAGTAGCCCATGATGCCACTCTTCAGAGGAGATTCAAATAGGAGATCAACTTGCAATTGGCCACCTTAAATACCTTTTCTTATGATTGGATACATCTGGCTATGAAGTTCAAAGCTCACTGAGGTTACAAAACCAATTTTGTGCTTCAGTAAGTCAGTAAAAAGTAGTTAGGGGAATTCAAATCAATAAAATGATAAGGGTGCCCATACTTTTGCACCGGTCAAATTTTGGTTTAATGCATATTGCACATTTTCTGTTAGTACAATAAACCTCATTTCAATCCTGAAATATTACTGTGTCCATCAGTTATTAGATATATCAAACTGAAATGGCTGTTGCAAACACCAAAATATTTAGAACAAAAAATGATTAAGATTAATAGGGGTGCCCAAACTTTTTCATAGGACTGTATTTACCTTTGGTTCACATCTGCGTTTAGTAATCCGTTCAGGGAGTCTGCATGGGGACCCCCGAGCGGACTACTGAACGCATATGTAAGCGGTGTAGTGAAAGCACACAGACCCCATAGACTATAATGGGGTTCATGTGCTTGCCGCAAGATCTCCGCATGAGTCAAGCGGACAGAAAAGTAGATTGTGACGTACTTTCCAATTCCGCATGTTCTGTGCGAGATCTCGAGGCAAGCACATGGACCCCATTATAGTGTATGGGTATCCGAGTACTTTCACTGCATATCACTTGCAAATGCGTTTGGTAGTCTGTTCGGGGGGAACCCCATGCGGACTCCCCTGAACGGATTACCGAAGCAGATGTTAAAGAGGCCTGAGTCACATACAATGAACTTCTCATATTCCACGCATCAGGATGCTGGTATTCAAGACAAAAACTGTGCTAAACATGTTATTGCATTAGATGGCTATGCATTAGATGCAGAATTGGCAATAAATCCAGATCAGATCCATGTCCTCTGTCATGAAACCATCCGGAACATCCGTGCAATAACTCACTTATAGCTCAGTTGAGGAGAGTTTTAATCTGCAGTTCTTGCTGAAATACCATACAGCATTATAGCACAGTGTATTGTCCAAGGGTTAGAAGGAAATGTATAATGCATTTCTAGAAAGTGATAACAAGAATTATGTTATCCATTGGAGACCAAACAAGCAAATGTTTTGACTGGCAAATACAAATTTTATTTTATTTCAGAGAATATAACCCTTGTGGATTACAGTGGAAAGCTAGGACATACCATCCAGAAGAAATAACATTCCCCCAGTCCAGTCGTACAATAACCCTGAGAACAAGAACTCTATCAGCTTTCTGCTTCAGCCATTTTTCATTTTTGATTTTCAGTTTTTTTTTTTTACTTCACAGAGCTGTATGAGGACTTATTTTTTGTGGGACAAATTGTACTTCCTAAATGTACCATTTAATATTCTTTACCATGTACTTGGAGAAAATTCAGAATGGGATGGAATTAGGGGAAACTGCATTTGCACAATTATCTTACAGTCTTTGAAAATGACATGTCTTCTCTATTTTGTAGGATGGTTCGATTACAGCAATACCAAATAAATATAGATTTTTTTTCCAACATAACTCTTTAACCCTGCTGTTCTGTTCCGGTCAATATGACCCGAAATGATTTTTGAGACCCTGCAGATTTTTTTTAATGAGGATTTGAAACTAGTGGTTCCTTGACTTCTCCTCATTTGTGGAGCTCTACATTTTTTTGTTGTTTTTGTTTGGTTTTTTTGTTTACTTTTTGCTACACACTGATTGTTACACTTGTACTGTTTGGGTCAATATGACCCGATAGCATTTTATACTGTTCTACAGGTCTCTGATTATTTCTGACTGCAAAAGTTATGTTTTTTTATGTGTTCTTCATCTCCAAATGGTGGTGGTTTCACTGTTCTTATCAGTAAGCAAGTAATTATCTAGTCTGTTTGTGAGAGATGAGACTGGTTGTCTATCATTCAAAGGGTAAAAGTTTGTGGAATTGTTAAACCGGTCGCCACATATTTAGAGCTACAATGTGTCTTGAAAGGTTTCATGACATTTTGAGAGTACTGTGGTTTGATTCTAAAACAGATAGAATGGAAAGAAGAGCTAAAGATAAACTAGCCCCTATTAGAAATGTTTGGAATCAATGGGTAGAGATTCTACCAAAATTGTATAACAGTGGTGAAAATGTAACTGTTGATGAGCAACTGGTGGCATTCCGAGGTAGGTGCCCATTCAGACAATATATACCAAGTAAGCCAGCAAAATATGGCATCAAGATCTGGCCACTTTGCAACAGCAAAAGTTCATATGCTCTAAATGTTCAAGTGTATACAGGAAAAGCTCCTGATGAAAGACCTGAAAAAAATCAAGGTATGCGTGTTGTTCTAGATTTGACTCATGGACTAAAAGGACAAAATGTCACATGTGACAACTTTTTTACATCCTATCAACTAGGCCAGATGTTGAAGAAAAAACAACTTACCATGCTGGGTACTATGAGAAAAAACAAACCTGAACTACCGCAAGGTATCCTTAGCAAGAGAGCGATGTACAGTTCAACGTTTTATTTTTCTGGAAATACAACTGTTGTTTCTTATGTTCCGAAAAAACCCAAACAAACAGGTAATTCTAATGAGCACAATGCACCATGACAATGCCGTAAGTGATAGAGAAGACAGAAAGCCTGACATTATTTTGGATTATAATGCCACAAAGGGAGCAGTTGATACTTTAGACCAAGTAATATCAACATATACATGCAAACGCAAAACCAAACGGTGGCCAATGATTTTATTTTATAACATACTGGACGTTTCTGCATACAATGCATTTGTCTTATGGAGAGAAATCGACCCTGATTGGAACCAGAATAAGCTGCATAAAAGAAAATTATTTCTTGAGGAATTGGGAAAATCCCTGGTGAGGCCATATATTGAGAGCAGAAAAGTGACCCCCAGAAGTGAGGGAGCAGCAGCCATTGTAAAAAGTGTCCAGCATGCTCAAGAAAGAGACTCCACATCCACGGCCTCCACCAGCACAGCTACCAGCAAAAAAAGGAAGAGATGGAGCTTCTGTCCATCTTCCTGTGATAATAAGACTAATCTGACATGTGCTGGATGTTCAAAATATCTGTGTAAAGGACATGTGTCTTATTATTGTGCTCAATGTAAAAACGCATGAACATGTTCAGTTTTTTCTTTTTTCTTTCTAAAATGGTTGAAGTTTTTATGATTTTTCATTTGTTGATTTATAAAATTTTTCAAAAAGATAAATTTCATGTTTTAGTAATAGTAATGTAAAGCTTCTTTATTATTTGTGTGCAGAATGTCAACAATCGAAGATAATTGCAAAAAGCCTGTGTAACCTTTTTATGAAAAAAAAAAATAAAAAAATAAAGTTTGAATTTAAATTTTTCTTTTGTTTATGATCAAACATGTTCACATACAGTATTTCAATGAAAAAAGTATTCAAATAAAACAATTAGAGTAGCTAAAAATCAAGAATTAATAGGTCGGGTCATATTGACCCGGGAACAGTACAAGTGTATAGCAAATGCAAACAGAACAGCAGGGTTAAAAAAAAATACAAAACTTTGCAAACAAAATAAAATTCTTGGAGGTGCCATACTCATACTCCTGTAACTTTTTTTCTTTTTCTGTGTAAAGGTTTTTTTTTTTTTCAGGATTTTTGGGAGACAAAATGGTGAAAATATGGCGGTTTAACACACTTGATATTTTTTTTTCTGCGACACCATAAAAGTAAAATATGTTTAAAAATTTGTAGACCCCCCCTGTGTCCCGCTTTTAGACCTTCCAGGATTTACTATTTGGTAGGCCTACTTAAAAGTCAATGTAGTTATGCAATAGCAGAGAACCTAAAGATTTATTGCTATTAAAAGAAATATGAATCTAATCATACAGTCAAAATGTTATTAATATGGGCAATAGATCTTCATTATTAAAATTTTGCAGAACCAAGATCTATGCTCACATATTTCCCCAATGGTATGAAGGATTTCCTATATGTGATTTTTTTTATGCAGGTCCCTGCCTGGTTTCACATTCATGTATCTCTGCTCTCTCCTACTGAGCATACTACTCTGGGGGCTTAGCAAGAGCCAGACTGCCATGCACTACTGGGAGATGCTGTTGTTTGATAGTCCACAGAAAATGAAAGCAGTAGAGCTGTATATGAATAAAATTGCTAAAAACTGAAAATTACTTAGCAGAGCAGAATTTTCTTGCAATGAAAGTGTTAACCTAATGGTGTACATCACTCCAGGGAGATTTTTTTTCAACCTGTGGTATAACCCCTTCAATACAGGATCAAGGTATAAGTTTCTCACGTGAAGCTTTCCACTAGAGGATAAAAACAAAACAAAACACAGAAGTGTAATGTCAATGAATGACTTAAAGGGGTTATCCAGCTTTCAAAAATTATCTGCAAATACATCCATAGCGGATGGAGTAGCATGTGCAGTATGAACAGGATCCTGGTCATAAGGGGATGGGGGGTGAAAAACAGCCCGGTGGGCCCACTTGTTGTAACTCTAATACAGCTTTAAGCACACAAAAATGAGACACATCATACATTGCAATCTAGCAAACAACATCCCACTGTACTTCACAAATGCAACCAAATACCGTATCCCGACAGCGGCATAATGACTCCAAAATTCAGAATATTGAACCACTAAGGGCTCGTTCACATCTGCGCCCGGTAGTCCGTTTTGCAGGTTTCCATTTCCTGAACAAAACAGAGCAGGAGATGGAAAGCTGCAGGACTCTTTCATACCTATTCATTTGAATGGGTTTGAAAGTTTTCGGCTGTGTGCGCCGGTGAGCGTTTTATGCGCTCCGCAGCGAAACCATTTTTTTTAAACCGGACACAGAGTCGGACATGCAGTACTCTGTGTCCGATTTTAAAAAAAACGGTTTCGCCGCGGAGAGCATAAAACACTCACTGGTGCTCACAGCCATACTCAGCATGACAGATTTCCATCTTCTGCATGCAGAAGATGGAAAGCTGAGAACGGACTCCCGAACACTAGTGTGAACCTAGCATAATTGTTTAATATATTCACTCTGTTTTATAACACATAGAGGAGAAGGCACTTGTCATTACAGTACTAATAGGATTTATAAACATTGCTAGAAGACATAGCAATTAGAGATGAGCGAACAGTAAAATGTTCGATATTCGATATTCGTTTCGGGTAGCCGCTCAATATTCGACTACTCGAATCGACTATCGAATCCTATTATAGTCTATGGGGGGAAAATACTCGTTTCAGGGGTAGGCAACATTCGATCAAATTACACTTACCAAGTCCACGAGTGAGGGTCGGGCTGGATCCTCCGAGAAGTCTTCTCCGTGCAGCTTCCCCGCGGCATCTTCCGGCTCTGAATTCACTCTGCCAGGCATCGGGCCTGGGCAGAGCCGACTGCGCATGCCCACACTACAAGAAAATGTCCGCTTAGAGTCTTGTAGCGCGGGCATGCGCAGTCGGCTCTGCCCAGGCCCGATGCCTGGCAGAGTGAATTCAGAGCCGGAAGACATCGCGGGGAAGCTGCACGGAGAAGACTTATAAAGGTAGGAGAAGAACCAGTGTTAATTGGCCGACTATAGCATTCAAAATCAAATCAATGCTGGTTCTGCATCAAACTTTTCCATTCGAATAGTGAGTGGTACTCGATCGAGTACGAGTATTTCGAATACCGTAGTATCCAATCGAATACCTACTCGATCGAATACTACTCGCTCATCTCTAATAGCAATAATCATCCTATCAATATACAACTGGAAAATTGAAATAGTTTTTCTAAGTACTACATATTGATTTTTTCTGTGAATTTATTTGTTATGTTATATGTTGATTTTTTTTTTTTGACCACTAGACAGGTAAAAATTTATATACACTACAGAATGTACCATTCAAACAAAGTGCAAAGTTGGACTAGACAGGTCTGAAGGTGCACAAGATTTATCAAAGTGTTTGATGGTGTTTCATTAATCCGGTGTATTCTTAGACTGCCTAGTCCACAATTAAAGGGAGTCTGTCACTAGGAATGGGTATATACATTAAAATACCTTAGGGTCAGGGGAATATAACACTGTTTTCCTTTTCTAAATTCACTTCTCCATTATAAAGTAATCTTAATAAAACCTATTATGAAAATTAGTAGCTTGGCGCACCAAGGGCATCTCTCCAGGTGGCTCACGTCCCCTTCATATAGATTGGCGCTGCTGTTAGGAGAATGACAGGGCCAGGCAGAGCTTCCAAAGTCTTGCATGGCCCTGTATTCTCAGGGCTGGTCCAGGATTTTCATACAGGGTGCATACACAAAGTCACTTCTTACGTTTCAGGCCAAAGTGGGTGCAGTGCATCAATTTTATCATACTACTGGGGTTGAGCGATTGGGATCGGAAAAGATCGGATCCTGATCGGCAATTGAGTAAATTTCTCGATCGCGATCGGGTTCTGATCCTGCCTAAAAAAGATCGGGAACGGAATTCCGATCCCAATCACTCAACTTACCTGCACAGAAGTGCTGCCACTGCGGCTCCCCATTCTTCTCGCTCCTCTTCTTTCTCACATGCCTTCAGAGCGCCCTGTGCACCCCCGCCTCCCTAGTGTTAGAAATGCTGGGAGAAGGCGGGGCTTGTGGCTTAGGAGAGTATGGGCGAGTACTAGGAGGGGAGACGTGAGTGATGCACTTACCCACCCACACTCTCCTAAGCCACAACAAGCCCCTCCTACTCCCATCATCTCTAACACTAGCCTAGGGAGGTGGGGGCGCGCACAGCACTCTGAAGGCATGTCAATGAGAGAGGACTGGACGGAGAAGAACGGGGAGCGGCAGCGGATCTGTGCAAGTAAGCGGACAATTTAGTTCTGCCCCTTTTAATACAAGTTGCAAATGTGTCTAAAAATTGTAGAAATCACTTAATGAATGTGGCACACGTCATGTTGGACAGGTTTTTTTTGGCAAGAATTAAACCAGAATTCTGACTCATTTTACTAAGTAAATCTTCCCAACATTTGACACTAAGGCTGCGGTCACACTAGTGTTCAGAGAACATTTGGGGACTCCGTTGCTCATTCCACATAAAAGCTTTATAGTCTATGGGGTCCATGGGTAATCCCTTTTTAATCCGATAGGGTTTCCGTTCTTTGGGTCCCTGAGTGTTTCCAAAGAATGGAAATGCAAACGGTAGAGTGAACCTACTGTTACTTGTGTACCCATGCCTTTAGATAGCCATATACATATAGTTTTTGTCCATTTAACAGACAGCTAGCAAACCTGACACCATCATAAAAATTCATCTAAACATACTTTCTACGCCAATGTAAAACAATTACTAAATGTAAATGCGCAAAATGCTAATCCGTCATTGAGTTATGAGTCATATACGTTTTGAGCAAATATAAAATAGAAGCTAAGTGCAAAATGACCATTTATCAATGATTAAAGTGATAATTTCTATATAAAAACCAGACAGCTCTGGCAACGCATGTTGACACATGAGATCATCAACAGATCCTTCCAACATCTATCTAATGGGCAGCTTCAGAGACATCAAAGTGCTCTGTAATCTTCATCATAATCAGAATACCCAGGGTTAAAGACAAGCCTAAATGTCTGTTATAGGAATACGATTTAATTATTCATAAATATTTTCAATGAAGTTTTTAACTTCTGTTTTAATGTGGTGTTAGCTAGATACAGACTAGCACAGAAATAGCCCTAGAATGCGCCTTGTAGTCTTTAGTCAGCTCTTCTCTCTACTATTCATGGGTGGCAATTACCACATAGGCTTTTTCACTTGTGATTTAGCTACTTTTAGAATCTTTCTGTCCTTTCTTATTTATCTTGCTTATTTTGAAGGTTTAACTTTAAGCATTTGGGCCCCAATGTAAAATCAGTAAAATTATGGCTGTCACTGCTAATCTAAGTCTGCACCCCCTATAGCTACACCCATGTCTTATACATACTATAACATTCAATCTAAGCTGCCATATAAATCATAAAGAATGAAGAGAAAAGCCATCTAAGATTACCATGTAGTTTGTCTGTTGTGACTGATCATAGCTGAACCCTAATGGAGCAGAAGTAAAACTTAGTCATCACTGAAGATAACATGACTACGGCATCCAAGAGGTTCTGCCATGATGCTGACTCCCCCCCACCCTGTCAACCCCCACGGCGAGATATGTATAATCTGCAGCCTGGAGTCTGCCCAGTGACCCCAGGCTGCCTAGAGCCCCCCCGTTACCTAGTTGATCCTGCCTATTTATCTGCATAGGCTGACTTCTGCTAAAGGCTTAATAAGTCTCCACACACCTATATGGTGGTCTCTCCCCAAGGAGTGACAATATCCCCTTAACCCTGTCTAAGCCTCTCACCTCTACCAGGTTATAGTTTTCTCTACATCGAGCTGATGAGATGCAAGTACATCGAAATGGCCGTCCTCGATTGAGAGACTATACCTGGTAATAATCCCAGCATCATTGCAAAACAAAGGCCTCTTGGAAGGTCGAGCATGATGCTAAAGGGAGTAAACCTTTATTGGTTATTTCACTGAATTTCTGTCTTCCTAACTACATCAGGAAAGACAGGCTTGAGTGAGCGCCCTCTATTGGTTTGCAACACTGAGGCAGCAGCTGACTTCCTAATTACATCATGGAAGACAGATTTGCATATTCCCTTGCGAAGTGGAGTGCTAGAGGCTTAATAAGTCTCTCTCTCTCTATATATATATATAAAACTAAAAAATAATAAAAACAATACATATTTGGTATCATCGCTTCTGTAACAATCTGCATGATAAAACTGAAAAAATATTTAACGTACACGGTGAACATCAGAAAAAAATAAATAAATAAATAAAAACTCCCTGAAGTAATGATTATTTGCATTACAAAATATGGTACAATATGTGATCAAAAGACTTATGTACCCCAAAATAAACCAATAAAAAGCACAGGTTTTCCCTCAAAAAAATAACCCCTCCACCAACACTGTCAATCGAAAAAATAAAAAATGTTTCACATCTCAGAAGATGGTGATGCAAAAATATGTCCCAAAATATGTCCCCAAATAATAGCATATAAAAAAACAATATAAATGAGGTATTGTTGTAATCATATCGGCCCGCAGGATAAAAGTAACATATTACTTATGCTGTATGATGAAAAACTTAAAAGGTAAAACACAATGCCATAATTGATTTATTTTATTTTTTTTAAATGAAGCAAGAAAGAGTTAATACAATGTATTCAATAAGTTGCAGGCACCCAAAAATGGTGTAATTACAAAATGTATCTCATCCCGCAAACAAAAAGCCCTTATATGGCCACATCACCAGAAAAACAAAAAAATATATAGCATCTAGCAATGTGAGGACAAAACCCCCCCAAATTTACAAATCATTAGAACACAACTGGCTGTGGCAAGAAGGGAATGTATAAGCTGTATGAGCGAATATCAGGGTACATACCAGATTTAAAACTTATGAGGGAAAATAAACCAGAAGTGCCCCCTCCCCCAATAATAGGAACTACTGGGGAACTATTGGGGATATAGAATGGAATTTGGTTTTCCCAATGTATTCCACAAAGTTTACAAATTCACTTAATGGCACCGATATCTCCAGCCCCGGGGCACAGAACGGGAATTCAGCACACTGTCTGCTTTTTAGTGGTATATAAAACTGCATGTGCCCAAGGACATGAAATGGGGTGTTATACTGTGTGGTAGCCAGGAAAGGGGGTGCTATACCATGGGGAGACCCAAGTCAAAAGTATGCTATGGGGCCGACTCCTTGCTAATTAAACCCTTGAATATATTTATTATACCCTGTCTGTGTATATATTTATGTGTAATCAATGTTTATTAAACGGTTTTCATATACAACATAAATGAGAACAAAAAGAACACAATATAAACGAACAGAAGGAGCAAAGGCTCACAGGCCTTACAAAAGGGCAGGGGGAGAACCCACCCAGTGTATCAAGGCACAATCCACCAGCAAGAGGGCGCGGGCCTAGGTATATGGAATCATAGAGCAAACAGACAAGAGAAAAACACAGAGGGAATGGAGACCAGGAAGATGCATGTGGGGGAGGAGAAGGGAAAAGGAAAACATCGGGGGTCTGTGTATATATTCCTATATGTATCTGGGGGGGGGGGGGCAGTCAGTCTCTGCATTGAGTACTTCCAGTCTCTGTACTGAGCGTTCATTGCACTCTTAGCAGAATCAGGCCTTGTTCACATGGTGGAATCTGGCACTGATTTTGCAGTGGATTTCGCCCCTAAATCAGTGGCAGATTCTTCCCTCATTCTGACTCCCATTGAAAACAATTGGTACAGGTCGCTAAAAAAAAAAAAAAAGTGTCCCGCTGGATCTTGCTGGAGATTCTGCAGCTGATTCGGAGGCCGAAACTTGAGACTCCCAACTGGTTAGGGCCGGTTTACGAATGCTGATGTGTTCCGTCCGGAAGGAGTCTGCATGAGGACCCTCCCGGACGGAATACAAGCGCAACTGCAAGCGCTTGGCAGTTCAAGCGCACGGGCCACATAGACTATAATGGGGTCCGTGGGCTTGAACTGCACAGCACTTGCAGTTGCGCTTGTGTTCCGTCCGTAGGGGTCCTCATGTGGACTCTTACGGACGGAACACATCAGCATGTGTGAACCGGGCATTAGACTCATTTATTTGGACCTAATCAGTGCAAGGGCCTGCTGATACTCTACATCCACCACTGTGAGTCGGGAGGGAGGCAGAAAATCTGAGGCGGAAGTCTGCCTAAAATTCCTCTCTACTTTCTGATGTCTGAATAGGTTCGATCTACTGGTATGGAATGGACTGTATTACACTCCATTCCAGAAGGTCCGCATCAGCAAATAGAAACAACAATTTGCCTCTAGTGGGCAGCATACAGAGGCAATGTTCTCCTAATTACATTCTGGAGAATAGATTTGCATATTTTTTACCCAGAATCCCTAGCGGAGCAGGAATGACTTGTAAGTCTCCGTACTGCCTATGTAGGCAAACACTCTCCCTGATGTGTACGACTATCCCCTGACCCTGGTCTATAAGTCTCTCACTCTGCCAAATCAGTATCCCTACGCTATGCTGAGAATGGCCCAATAGGCTGAAACAGCGCTGTCCATAGATGGGAATCTGTCCCTTTGGGATAGAAATACTAATTTGGCAATTAAATCCACATCATGATTAAAAAGACTTTGTAACTGAGTCATGCATGATGTTAAGGATGCTGCCCTCTAGAGGGTGGCGTACAGAGTACACTGTTCTCCTAATTACATTCTGGAGAATAGATTTGCATATTTTTTTACACTTATACAGTAGCACATGGAGGGTTGTGAATGCATGGGCTCCACCACATGTATAAGTCTTAATACTGTGTGTATTTCATACATTGCTATTAAAGAAAAAAAATCTCAGCCTCTGTACTTTCCTTTGCATCCTTGCAAGATATTCTCCATTACGTGCTTCATGAGTGCAGGACTTCTGCTTCAAGAGATCAATGTGCATATTTCAATGTTTTATTCAGGAGATCAGTGGGCATATGTGAATGTTTTATTCAGCAGATTATTAGGCTGCATGTGTGCTCCAGGAGATCAGAGTTTTAATATTATATGATAAATTGCTTCTTCTTTAAGAACTGATTGTGTAAATGTTTATGTTTAAAACACAGCAGCTTATTCCAAAGACACTGGGTAAGACTTACTCATGCTACTCAGTGCCCCAATAGTGTTCCCTACTCACTCTACAGTACTTTTATATACGGGAGTAAGTCCTGTCAATAAATCCAACAGGAACTAAACTACAACACTTACACATTTTTTACTGAGACAATACATTTTTTCCAGAAAGAAAATTAAAAGTGCAGAAAAATCTAACATGTCTTACTGCAATATATAAAACCAGATGTCTGATATTAAGAAAAGTAGGTTAACATTTCAGGTATACGCATGTATAGGCCATTTCTAAAGTAACTTTGGGACAGTGTAACCAGCTCAATACAAAGCATGATCAATTCCAGTTTAAGATGACAGTATAACCGGCTCCCACTCATGAGGACAGTGTAACTATTGGCAGCTGAAGAGAAGAGCATGACCACTATTAAGCTGGGTTCACACGGGGGTTTATTGGTCAGGATTTATACGCAGAACCAGTGTCAAAATCCGGCTCAAGAAACCGCCTCCCATTGAATTCAATGGGTTCCTTTTTCCGCGACAGGCCCTTTCTTTAGGCGGATTCCATGGCTCAAATACTCCCTCCCGTCTAGGCCCATTCATTTGGGCCTAATCCGGAATGGAATGCTGTGACTGGATGACAGTGCATTGTATGCACTGCAACGGCATCCAGTCGCGGCTAGCCGTTTTTTAGACCGGATACTGAGGCGGCCACTTCGTCAAAATCCGGTCCTGTGTGAACCCGGCTTTAAATGGTTGCCCAATCATTCCAATAGGTGTCATGTGATACCACATTTTCCTTTTGGCTGCCACTGTAGAAGAAATGTATGGAGTGGAGCCGTGGTCAATATTCCAATGGTCTATTGGCATTATACTATTTAGTTGCACTGTTTTATTTATGGTGTGGGATACGTAAACATGGCAAACCTTTCTCTTTGCTTAGGTTATATAAGTTTGCCATTTCTTCTCAAGAAATCTTGTCAGCATCCACATTTATTTCTATGCATCCTTGAGCTGAAAATTTGGAGCAGTGACGTGCTAACCTCTGCAGTCTTCCCGGTGGGAAGGGACCAGTGATTGTTTCATAACAAATTATCCAAAGCTTGGCAGAGTCCTCGGCATCCATAAACCATTCTTATGTTTTTGCCTCCTGCTCGGACTGTCATGGAGGACGATTTATAATTAGAAGTCTTCATCAATCAGGAATCTGTCATCCTATACTCGACTTCCGAAAGGAAACACCTTCACATTTATATCTACACTTAGCTTGACAAGAAAAGTACAGTAGTGGTTCTTGTGCCCTGTTCCTAGACATTCAATTCAAATAAGACTCTCTTGGCAGGTGTTACAATGATATCATCCTAAAAAACCTAGAACCAGGTCTATAATGTCTGAAGAAGGTAGTAGGCAGTGAAATTATCTGGCATGGGGGTGGTCACAAAGTAAAGGGCATGGGAAGGAAATTAAGGAAAGCTTTAAGTGTTATACATACAGTCCTATGAAAAAGTTTGGGCACCCCTATTAATCTTTATCATTTTTTGTTCTAAATATTTTGGTGTTTGCAACAGCCATTTCAGTTTGATATATCTAATAACTGATGGACACAGTAATATTTCAGGATTGAAATGAGGTTTATTGTACTAACAGAAAATGTGCAATATGCATTAAACCAAAATTTGACCGGTGCGAAAGTATGGGCACCCGTATCATTTTATTGATTTGAATTCCCCTAACTACTTTTTACTGACTTACTGAAGCACAAAATTGGTTTTGTAACCTCAGTGAGCTTTGACCTTCATAACCAGATGTATCCAATCATAAGAAAAGGTATTTAAGGTGGCTAATTGCAAGTTGTTCTCCTATTTGGATCTCCTCTGAAGTGTGGCATCATGGGCTACTCAAAACAACTCTCAAATGATCTGAAAACAAAGATTGTTCAACATAGTTGTTCAGGGGAAGCATACAAAAAGTTGTCTCAGAGATTTAACCTGTCAGTTTCCACTGTGAGGAACATAGTAAGGAAATGGAAGACCACAGGGACAGTTCTTGTTAAGCCCAGAAGTGGCAGGCCAAGAAAAATATCAGAAAGGCAGAGAAGAAGAATGGTGAGAACAGTCAAGGACAATCCACAGACCACCTCCAAAGAGCTGCAGCATCATCTTGCTGCAGATGGTGTCACTGTGCATCGGTCAACTATACAGCGCACTTTGCACAAATAGAAGCTGTATGGGAGAGTGATGAGAAAGAAGCCGTTTCTGCACGTACGCCACAAATAGAGTTGCCTGAGGTATGAAAAAGCACATTTGGACAAGGCAGCTTCATTTTGGAAACAAAAATTGAGTTGTTTGATTATAAAAAAAGGCGTTATGCAATGCGTCCAAAAAGAAACAGCATTCCAAGAAAAACACATGCTACCCACTGTAAAATTTGGTGGAGGTTCCATCATGCTTTGGGGCTGTGTGGCCAATGCCGGCATCGGGAATCTTGTTAAAGTTGAGGGTCGCATGGATTCTACTCAGTATCAGCAGATTCTTGAGAATAATGTTCAAGAATCAGTGACGAAGTTGAAGTTACGCCGGGGATGGATATTTCAGCAAGACAATGATCCAAAACACCGCTCCAAATCCTCAGGCATTCATGCAGAGGAACAATTACAATGTTCTGGAATGGCCATCCCAGTCCCCAGACCTGAATATCATTGAACATCTGTGGGATGATTTGAAGCGGGCTGTCCATGCTCGGCGACCATCTAACTTAACTGAACTTGAATTGTTTGTCCAAAATACCTTTATCCAGGATCCAGGAACTGATTAAAATCTACAGGAAGCGACTAGAGGCTGTTATCTTTGCAAAAGGAGGATCTACTAAATATTAATGTCCCTTTTCTGTTGAGGTGCCCATACTTTTGCACAGGTCAAATTTTGGTTTAATGCATATTGCACATTTTCTGTTAGTACAATAAACCTCATTTCAATCCTGAAATATTACTGTGTCCATCAGTTATTAGATATATCAAACTGAAATGGCTGTTGCAAATACCAAAATATTTAGAACTAAAAATGATTAAGATTAATAGGGGTGCCCAAACTTTTTCATAAGACTGTATATACTCTATGATAGATCAATAGCACATTATAGATTGGATGTTCCAAATAACTTGCTTCAAAAAAGGATCTAAAACGGACTGATCAGATCTTGTCTTCCTAAAATACATGCTTAACAGTAATAGTGACCCCTATGCAAGCCCTAACCCAGAAACATAATACAATTAATATTCATCACACATTCAGACAACAAATGGATCAGCTCAGGCTGTAGGCTTTTTCCGGCGTGTGGCCTGTGCAGCCATCCACTTTGTGCAGGCAGGCACAATGTTCTAGTGACGTCTCAGCACCCCAGAGTACCAGATTTCTCCCTGAACTTTGAAGTTTTGGGGTGTTCATCTTGAAACCATATATTGCACATGCACCATTCGTCTTTCATTATTTAGCTTACTTAGCTCAGCTGCAGTCACCTTAGCTGTTGTGTATAAGACAATATGTCTCCACAGTAGGGGGATGCATAAACATTTTTGTGTGTTTAGAGCAGCACATGCTGTAATTTTTTTTTTATATTGCCTTTTATAAGTTACAGGAAGGGTCAAGGTCACCATGGGTAGAATTATTATTATTATTTATGGGTAGTATTATTATTTACACCACTAAATTAGTGTAAATTATACCTTAAATGTACACCACCTCCTAACTGGTATAGCTTTCAGTTCTCAAACATGGGCCAACCTGAGATACACCGCAACGCGTCTCTTAGTAACTGTGGCGCAGAATTAGATTGAGACTGGCATGTAAGATGACAGTCTTAATACAGTCCCCCCAGTACATTTAGCCTGTTATCTAGAACCAACTGTTTAACACATTCATTGACTTCCAAGCAGATGGCAGAAGAATGATGTCTTTCCAATTCCATGAGTTCCGAATGCAACAAATCAAGAGACTGGTCCCTCATAGAACATCATTTTCTAATTTGCCCCCATTAAGTAGTTAGATCTAAAGGATGCTGACAATTTTGCAGCTAAATCCTTGTTACTTGCAGCCCTAACTCTGATTTAAGGGGCAATTTGCAGGTTTCTTGCCAGAGCCTATTTTTGTCTGATGAAACTGTATCTTGACATTATCATGGGCCATGTTTTAACAACTATGGTAATGTCAATATACGTAGGCAGTACAAGCAGCAGCAAAAGAACTGATTCTTGATTTTTTAGGTGACAGTCACATGTCCAATTGTATGATCAGGACTATTAGAGTCCAGTAGCTAAACAGATATCAGGAAGCAATCCTACCATATCTATTTCGGCAAGAAAGTGGCCTCAAACAACGCAATGTCAATATTAAGGATTTAGATCTCACCTTGTGTGCATTTGTGAAAAGAACATGCTGCTACTTTGCTGAAGTAAATGTGTATAGCACTGTTACCAGATCACAGATGATTGATCCTTCTAGTTTTAGATCTCCCAGTAATTACCCTATGCTGGGAAAATAAGTAGTGGGAAAGCACTTCCATTGCTAGAATGAAAACTACAGTGTGACTGAACTGTATCAAACATGTCTCATTGCAAACTTATGTAGCTTTGAAGAAAAACGACTTAGTCTTATGGAAATTAGGCAGTTGGTGTACTGTGGGGGGGTCTTTAGCTCCCTGGGGCACTGCTATTGCTGCTCAGACTCCTACTATCTTCTACCTGTACCACCTTGTGCAATGAGAGTTGATCCTCCCACTGCTATGACATCACCCATTCTATATTAGCAGCAAGAACAGAGCTCCAGGAGCTGAAGGCCCGCCCCCAATGCACCAACTGCCTCATTTGCATAAGATTTCAAAGTTGGTTTTCTCCAAACATACAAAAGTGACATCCATAGCAGAGGTATGTTGTTTATCACCGTAATGCGGTGGTAACATCTGAATGTGCTTGGGAAGGTGGTAGACTCCCTTAAAGCTCTGTCCAGAGCAGTGTCAATGCTTCATAACATAACCAGGTCATTGCATTTTTTTTTTTTTTTAACTAACACTATCATTTAAGGCTACACATTACAAAGAGAAAAAAATGATAGTGTGAATGAGGCTAAAACTGAAATGGTTTCCAGACATGTCATCACCATGTAAAACCCATGTAGAGGACATAGAAAAGTTCATTTTGAAGACTTTTCAGCTGGTTTTCTTTTAGTTTTTTCACCTACTTTTGTGGTTGCTAATATTTATTTTTTCAAGACAAATCTCATTTTTTTAAAAAATGACTTTTACGATCAATACTTTTAATATAAGAAAGTTTTCATATTATATTGTATTAGTTTAGCATAAGAATTGCCTACCTGAGCCTGGCATTGGTCTATGCAATGTATTCTTCTTAAGCCTGGCATTGTTTTTTAGCAGCCAGACCCTTTTTTTCCTCTTTGGGTTGCTGAAATGTGCTTCTTGTGAATCTAAATAATATCACTTCCTAGTCTGCTACATGAAAGCAGAATGGTGGATGTTTGATTTATGAGAATGTAAAAAAATAAGATGTTGAAGGACAGAGAAAAAGTGATGAGCAGGTAAGTGAGATTGAAGAGAGCTGAACGCTTTGATGAAAGGAAACCATTTATATCAGCTGTATAAATAAATAATGGAATGGAGCGTGTAAAAGCTGATAGTAATATATAGGAAAGCACACAGGCGCATGACGTGAATACAACGCTGCTTGTGAGTAGGAAGACTTCTAGAAAATACTCAAGGGCAAAATCAACAAAATATACCATGCTTTTTTTTTTTTTTTTTTTTTTTAAATGTTCCATGTAACTATATAATATAAACGTGCTTCTTTTGATCCAAGAAGGGGAAAAAAAGAATTTTACAATTATCATGCATCCCACTAAAATCATTGTAGAGAGTCTTTATTGGGAACCCCATCTATTACCTCAAATTTTATATTCCTTTTACAATGGGTTATCTTACCCGTTTTTGGCAATTATTAATTATTATTATTATTATTATTATTATTGTTTATTTATATAGCACCATTAATTCCATTGTGCTTTACATTTGGAGGTTACATACAATACACAAAATAATTTACATTCAATCCAGTTTAAAGAACATATTTGTGCACACAAAGCAGATAAATGCCTTAAAAAGGTTATGCTAGATTAGAAAAAATGGGTATGTATTTATCCACCAGAAACAGTACTACGTTGGTCCATAGCTGGATCAGGTATTGCAGCTTATCCAATTCATTTAAATGGGGAATTGCTGTAATACCTGACACAGCCTATGGACATATGTGGTGCTGTTTTCAGGAAAAATATACCATTTCTGGTACTCATCTTCAACAGAAAGATGCCATACAGTAAAAAGGCCATCGACTGCAAGAATGACAATATAGTGAACATAAACCTGTGATTGTGGGTCATAATGTATTTTCTATGGCTTTGCACAAGGCTGTAGGTAAACTTGTTGAAAGTGAATTAGAATACGGCTAGAATGAAAATGGGCTTAAGGGCAGGTTTAGGGTTGTGTCTGGGAGTTTCAAGATTTAAAGGGATAAAAGGGGATACACTGAATCTGGCCGGACATACTAATGATATTTGCAGTAGTAGCATTTATCTGCTTATATTTAGTGTGTAGTCTTTACAAGAGCTCATTTCCTTCTCAGATTTATTATCTACACGTTGATGGCATCTTGTTTAATAGAACTCACATAACCAGGAGTTTATTTATTGTAAGGTATTAGCAGCAAAGTTCAGAGATCCAAATGTCTATGTTTATTCTGTCCTGAAAAAATAAGGTAAATTGACGCCGACACAGGCTTCCACAATTCTTGCATATAATTTGCCAGCACAGAATTATATATATACAGTCCTATGAAAAAGTTTGGGCACCCCTATTAATCTTAATCATTTTTAGTTCTAAATATTTTGGTATTTGCAACAGCCATTTCAGTTTGATATATCTGATAACTGATGGACACAGTAATATTTCAGGATTGAAATGAGGTTTATTGTACTAACAGAAAATGCGCAATATGCATTAAACCAAAATTTGACCGGTGCAAAAGTATGGGCACCTCAACAGAAAAGTGACATTAATATTTAGTACATCCTCCTTTTGCAAAGATAACAGCCTCTAGTCGCTTCCTGTAGCTTTTAATCAGTTCCTGGATCCTGGATAAAGGTATTTTGGACAAACAATTCAAGTTCAGTTAAGTTAGATGGTCGCCGAGCATGGACAGCCCGCTTCAAATCATCCCACAGATGTTCAATGATATTCAGGTCTGGAGACTAGGATGGCCATTCCAGAACATTGTAATTGTTCCTCTGCATGAATGCCTGAGGATTTGGAGCGGTGTTTTGGATCATTGTCTTGCTGAAATATCCATCCCCGGCGTAACTTCAACTTCGTCACTGATTCTTGAACATTATTCTCAAGAATCTGCTGATACTGAGTGGAATCCATGCGACCCTCAACTTTAACAAGATTCCCGATGCCGGCATTGGCCACACAGCCCCAAAGCATGATGGAACCTCCACCAAATTTTACAGTGGGTAGCATGTGTTTTTCTTGGAATGCTGTTTCTTTTTGGACGCCATGCATAACGCCTTTTTTTATAACCAAACAACTCAATTTTTGTTTCCAAAATGAAGCTGCCTTGTCCAAATGTGCTTTTTCATACCTCAGGCAACTCTATTTGTGGCGTACGTGCAGAAACGGCTTCTTTCTCATCACTCTCCCATACAGCTTCTATTTGTGCAAAGTGCGCTGTATAGTTGACCGATGCACAGTGACACCATCTGCAGCAAGATGATGCTGCAGCTCTTTGGAGGTGGTCTGTGGATTGTCCTTGACTGTTCTCACCATTCTTCTTCTCTGCCTTTCTGATATTTTTCTTGGCCTGCCACTTCTGGGCTTAACAAGAACTGTCCCTGTGGTCTTCCATTTCCTTACTATGTTCCTCACAGTGGAAACTGACAGGTTAAATCTCTGAGACAGCTTTTTGTATCCTTCCGCTGAACAACTATGTTGAACAATCTTTGTTTTCAGATCATTTGAGAGTTGTTTTGAGTAGCCCATGATGCCACTCTTCAGAGGAGATTCAAATAGTAGAACAACTTGCAATTGGCCACCTTAAATACCTTTTCTCATGATTGGATACACCTGGCTATGAAGTTCAAAGCTCACTGAGGTTACAAAACCAATTTTGTGCTTCAGTAAGTCAGTAAAAAGTAGTTAGGAGTATTCAAATCAATAAAATGATAAGGGTGCCCATACTTTTGCACCGGTCAAATTTTGGTTTAATGCATATTGCGTATTTTCTGTTAGTACAATAAACCTCATTTCAATCCTGAAATATTACTGTGTCCATCAGTTATTAGATATATCAAACTGAAATGGCTGTTGCAAACACCAAAATATTTAGAACTAAAAATGATTAAGATTAATAGGGGTGCCCAAACTTTTTCATAGGACTGTATATATGTAGTTGTTAATTTTCATTTAGCCTGGAGTTATAAACTTTACCTATTTTTGAGTACTGAGTAATCTGTTTACTTGACCCTATGTTCACATCTGCGTTGGATCTGTCTTTTGGGTCCATCAAAAGATCTGAAAGACAAAGATCCAGACCACTAAAACAGTGGTTACGTACAGACAACATTGAGTAGGATGGGGTTCCGCTTGGTGACCGCCATTTTAATACTAAAAGCAGCTTCTCTCTGCCATCTTTTGATGTAAATTAGCCTGAGGCAATGAAAGTTACATGTTATTGAAAGCTGTCACTAGGGGAGCTTAGTGAAGAACAGGGATATGGAGTTGGGCCTCATTCACTCCTGTTCCTAATTTTTCACAGACAGTACCCCACCATGCTCATTTGCGGATGTTGTGTTGTTCGTGTTCGATCCGCATTTCATGTCTGTGAAAAGCAGAACAACTTTTTTTTAGTTTCACTTTCTATTCTTTATATGCTTTTAGGTCTGTGAAAAAAACATGTCATCAGTTTATTTTCACGGTTCTACATGATGTGATACAACCGTGAACAAAATGAATGTGCTTCTGTTGTTGGCATCTGAAAAAACACATTGAAAAAATATACAACAAATGCAGACATGTGAATTAGGCCTTGGCTTTGGAGTCGTGGCGTCAAGAGCCAGCACCAATTTTGGTATTCAGTGAGGAGGCCACAGTGATCTTTAAAACGCTATAAGCTCTTCAAATAGTTGATCAATCTAATCTTGATCATTTATTCTAATGATAGGTTAAATATTTCGCTCCCAGAATACTCTATGAGGCTAAGTTGTAGCAGGCTGCAGCAAAAAAAACACTCTGGGAAAAAGCATGGCAGCAACGCATCGCGGTTTTTCCCTCAGCGCTTTTCACACAAAGTCCGCATAAGTTTCCTCTGCAGACTTTCTGCTTCCACTATACCTAGAGGGAAACCACCAGCATTTCCATAGGTATAATTGACAGACTGTGATTTTTAAAACCATGACGGTTTCGAAAATCCCAGCGAAGCCCCACGTTGTGGAAACAACCATCTCTCAACTCTTATAATGTGTCTCTTATTCTGGGTTTATGAGCCCAGTGGATGGATGTGCTAAGTGACTGACAGCTATCTCTGTATATACTCTCATACATAGAAGGCTGACCATCACTGAGCATTGGTCTCATAGATCCAAAATGAGCAGTGACAATATAATCCTAAGTAAACTTTAAATACTTGCATTTGATTCTTGTACTTGCTCTTTTTGCATTTATTATACGCATGAACTATGGTGTGGCAATCGCATCAATATCAGTTTGTTAAAGATCTCCCAGTAAACCCCGAACAACAGCACACGGTATTTTTAGTATGGGCAACGGTGGTTTGTAGCTAAAAGAGACGTGTAAAAAAGGGATTGTACTATCATTGTACAACGTGTATACATATTTTCATGTACAATCCTTACAATCAATAGAAAGCCTTCATTTTCCTAAGGACTCTGAAATGCTTCTGATAAATAAGAAAAGATGAAATGTATCTAAATCACCCATACTGAATGCAAACATACGGTTATGTAGAAATGGTAGTGACAGATACAAAGACCAACACATACAATCTTGCTGTAAGGCTTATATAAATACTGTCAGATAAGTACAAAGCTAAAACATAAATACACATGTGCTACAGTATATTTATGGCTGTTAAAGAAATGACAGCCCTTACAGAGGCAGCATATAATCCAGTAGAGACAGTCAAGTTGTCAACTTGGAGCACAAGGATGAAAAGGTCTCATGCCCACAGGAAATAGAGGTGAAAAATCAAAGCAAAGAAGACAGAAAATGACAAATCTGCCCTTTGGTGGACTTCAGTTCATGTGCTATACTCTGCAAGACCCCACTATACTTCAGCTGTCATAAAAGAAAGCACGAAGGTAAAAATAAATTGTATATCTGTTTGAGAGGCCAACAACCATACTGAAATAACACTTAAGAAGCCCTATTGCCATATGGATGGTCTCTGGAAGATTACTGTGGGTTCCTGTAGTACTGCAATGTCTACATGTGTCTAGCTGACCTCCTAATGGGAACTTGAATTGGACTACAAAGGTATATATTATCTTGACCAGCTAAGTTCTATGTGAATCACAGTGAGTGGCATTCATTCAGCTGTTTCTGTCTTACTAGCACTGTTATTACTGAATAGACACCGCAAATGCTACTATTTTATGACTGATATAGCTGCTATTATTGTATCAAGACATGTATATATGGCTATATCAATTGCCATACTGTTTGTTGAATTCTATCCATATTATAATATTAAGGTAGTGCTGGTATTATACAGTTGCACTTATACAGCTAGTACTATTTTGTGGGTACTTTATGTAGGCACTCTATGGTACTAATATGTCGGTACTGTACACAGTGTTCCTTGGGGATTGTATAGAATTATTTTGGGTGATTATTAGAGATGAGCGAACAGTGAAATATTCAATATTCGTTTCGAATAGCCCCTCAATATTCGACTATTCAAACGAATATCGAATCCCATTATAGTCTATGGGGAAAAAATGCTCGTTTCAGGGGAAACCACTATTCGATTCAGGGCTCGTTCACATCTGCGCCCGTACTCCATTCTGCAGGTTTCCGTTTCCTGCCCAAAACAGGGGCAGGAGACGGAAACCTGTCGAGATGTTTCAATTCCATTCATTTGAATGGGCTTGAAAAGTCTCCGGTGAGCGTTTTATGCGCTTGCACCAGCAGTGTTTTTGGCCCTTAGGGTGAATTAAGCCTTGTAGCAGCAGAGTGTTCGGCGCTTTGGGTGACCCCTAAAACATTGATTTGCAGGTACTTGGGGTGGATCCCTAAAACATTGAATTGCAGGCCCTTGTGGGGGAGCCTTAAAAATTGAATTGCAGGCCCTCGTGGGGGAGCCCTAAAACATTGAATTGCAGGCCCTTGTGGGGGAGCCTTAAAACATTGAATTGCAGGCCCTTGTGGGAGAGCCCTAAAAAATTGATTTGCAGGCCCTTGGGGGGGAGCCCTAAAAAAGTGATTTGTAGGCAGTTGGGGTGGAGCCCTAAAACATTGAATTGCAGGCCCTTGTGGGGGAGCCCTAAAAAATTGCATTGCAGGCCCTTGGGGGGTAGCCCGAAAAAATTGCATTGCAGGCCCTTGGGGGGGAGCCCTAAAAAATTGCATTGCAGGCCCTTGGGGGGAGCCCTAAAAAATTGCATTGCAGGCCCTTGGGGGAGCCCAAAAAATTAATGAGGTAACCTCAGTGAGGTTTTTTAAGTATTTAAATTAGGGTGAAGGGGCTGGGGTTGGAGGAGGAGGAGGAGGATGAGTGAAGTGGGTGCTGGCAGCCCCTCTCCAGTACCTGGACTGTGGACTGGATACCCAGTTGGATATTCACGTCCTCGCCCACATCCCCTGCTGCTACCCTACTGCATAATTGGCAGGTTCACTGTATGTGTACAGTGTTCCTGCAGTGTAGTTCTGAAAAGAGCTGTTTTCTAAGAATGTTTTCCTGCCTAGACAACGCTAAAATCTGTTTCTCACCCTGAGAACAAGCTCTCCCTATCTCTCTAAAACTAAAATGAGACGAACATGGCTGACACTATTCTTATGAATCAGAGGTCAACTGATTTCGGCAACCAATGGCATTTTCCAATTTTTTTTTCAATGCCTACGTTGTCGTAGTTTCTGTCTCACCTCCCCTGCACAGTTATTGGTGCAAAAAAAGCGCCAGGGAAGGTGGGAGGGGATACGAATTTTTACTGCATTTGCCGCGTGGTATTCGATTGGAATCGAATACCTCGAACAGCCTGATATTCGATCGAATAGCTATTCGATCGAACGCTGTTCACTCATCTCTAGTGATTATGTGATCATTTAGATGATGATTATTTAGTGCAGCATTATGTAGACACTGAGACAGTGTTATCAACACACAAAATGACTCCTCTTTGTGGCAACTATACGGTACTATAATAGGTCACCAAACACTGCTATTATTCCTGTATGTATGCCAATTAAGTGCTTTGACAATGGCATATAGTATGCATTCATGGGTGTTGCGAAGGCAGAGTCCAATATTAAGATTATGAAATCATTAAGTTAATTATTAGAGATGAGCGAGTAGTATTCGATTGAATATCTCCCCTGCATAGGTATTGGTGTACTCGGTCGAATACCACACGGTAAACGCAGTAGAAATTTCGATTCCCCTCCCACCTTACCTGGAGGCCGTGGGGCCTCAGCCTCTATCTGCCATATTAAAGTGAATGAATTTGTTACATTAGTGAATATATCCGTTGTGTTTTATGACTGAATGTTATATTCTGGCATTCAATTATTATAACTCCAACAAAAAGTTCAGTGCAGATGTGAACAAGGCCTTAAGTGTCATTAATTTTCCCTGCACACAGAAACCGGCATGTAAGTACTGATAAACAAGTTAATATTTATGGGGAATACTGCTAATAATTATGCCATAGACACTATCATAATTTGACAAGTCTTTGACAGCGGCTTTTCATTTTATTTATGTATTCTCTTAATTTGCAACTCCTATTCAATAGCGATTTATATTTACAGGGTATATATGCATTTTACCAACATGTATTTAGTATACCATAAATTACAGTACCATATATATTATATATACCATTTATATTTATAGACACTTAACCAAAAATACGGAAGTGTGATCATCAATGTAGAAAGACAGAAATATCAAGCTAATATATGCAATGATTTCACTGAGAACATGTTGTCAGAGAACCCATCTGTGTTTCCGGCAGTTAACCCACAAGGATTTTGACTTTTTCTGGATCAACATATCATACAATTTAATAATATGTTCAACCCTTGTGACAATCCAATAATGATAAAAGAAGAAAGGCTTATATTTTTAAAGGGCTTGTCCAATACTGACAATTAATGATCTATCCTGAGGTCATCAATGGGAGCTGAGCTAAGATGGAATAGCACAATTTCACAGTGTGCAGAGCCATCTGCTTCCAGCTGTGTACAAAGTGCTAAGAACAGCTCACCAGTGTGGGACTTGGGTGTCAGACCCCAACCAATGTCAGATTCATGACCTAACCTAAGGATAGATCATTAATTGTCATTTTTGGAAAATCCCTTTAGGCCCCAGGGGATGGAAACACCACAATTTGCACCGTGGGAAAAGACAGGGTGTTTTACAGTAATAGCAAAGTGGATGGGATTCTGGCGAATCCCATTCCCACTTTTCAGGAAAAACTGTGGTGCAGACACGCTGTGATTTCCAGAACTGGCAGCATGTGAATTATACCTACCGAAACACGGCAGTTTCCCCATAGGTATAATTGTAACAGAGCAAATCTCTGTGAACCTTCTGTCTAAAGCGCTGCACGAAGAACCACGATGCGTTACTGCCGTGGTTTTTTCCGCTGCGCTTTATTGCAGCGGGATGTCCCATGGGGCCTTAGCCTTAAAGAAAGGCTTCATGCCAGGGCCCCTCATAGTCAAAACACAAGCATGTTGACTGTGATGCGAATGTTTTATATTGCCTGCAAAGCGGATGGGATTCTGGCTAATCTCATCCACACATTATAGAAAAAAATCTGCAGTGGAAATGCTGTGATTTCCAAAATGTAAGCATTTTTGTAAGTCACACGTGACTTTTCTGTATAGGTATAATAGTCAGGAAGTCTGCAGAGATTTCCTCTTTCACTTTTCGTGAAAAACGCTGCGGAAAAGACTTCAGCAAAAATGCGTCATGTTTTTTTCCGCAGCATTTTTTTGGTTGCGGTTTGCTATGTGGAGCCTTAAGCCTCAAACACACAAAAAGGTTACAGACTGTGCAAAATGCTCCATTTTCCTCATCTGAAGAAAGATGACAATTAGTGGCAAAACAGTAGCTAAAACCACCCTGAGTGGCACTATTTATCACATTACTGACCAATTATTTCATCATGTAAATTATTTCAAGCATCTTTGGAGAGAAGAACTTCAAGTATGTATCGCAAGTCTTCCAAACAACGCAGGAGATTCCCGGTAATCTCTAATGAGCTGTTTAATTGCCATGGATGAGCAGATTATCTGTATGTCCACTTGTTACCAATCATATTAGATAAATTGATCCATATCTATGCTGTACCATGTTTATTGTATGCTAAAATATATATATTGCATTTACATACATTACAGAGCTGGGGAGTCGTGGTTGCAAAATAAGTTTCCAGCTTCAAAATGAAGTTTTTTTTTAAATTATATTATACAATTATTTATACTGTATAACTTAAATACATATCTTATTGCATATTTTCACTCTTAGGAGTTCAGTCACTGGTTTTTTAATAAATTAAGGGATCTTTACTGTTTCTGACTGACTGACCAAGGTTTGGGATGTAGAAAATTAAAGTGGCCTACCGACGCCACAGCCCTGGTTAATAGGTGGCTACATACCATAAGTGCCAGCTGTGCATCTGCATTGCAGCCCAATAGGGTAAACAGTCTCACAGCCCCATTAACGGATTGTATATAAAGCACTAGACTAATTATTAATTAATACATATAATCTACAATGACTAGAGGCTTGATAAAGAGACTGGTTGCTCTATAATGACCTGATCAAGACAAAGGGGCCCATATATTGCTATTGCTTGAGGGCCCTCTGCCATCTGGGTCTGCCTCTGAGATAATACACATACAGTATATAACTCAGCCATGATGTCACAGGGAAGTAAGACATACAATGATGTCATAATGCAGCGATAAGCAGCATTATCTCTGTGCTAAGATAATAAACGCAGTGACATCATAGTCCAAGGACAAGAAATACAATGATGTCATAGCAACAGACCACAGAGCAAGATGTTACAACAGCAGAATATTATTTTGCAACAATAGTCACAGTGATGTCACAGTATTTGGATGAGGTATACTGCGCTGCAGTACATGAATAATAAACACACTGATGTCATAGGAAATGAATGCTGCATACATTGATGTCACAGTATGGAAATAATATACGTAGTCTTATGAGAGTTCAGGACAATGAAATCTAGTATTCCCTTATGCAGCGGTATAGTGGTCATTATTCGACCATAGTGCCCAAGTAGGACTGTTGTGCTCCCACAATTAACACACCAAATTGGCTGCTGCTAGGTGGAGAGCACCTTTATCCAGTATTACAATATACTATGTGCTATGTGTTTTCTCTATCAGTCAGATCAATTATATTGGTAATTTCTGTAACATGTTCTGAAACTAAAAAGCGTGCAAACACTATTGTTATCATACAAACATGGGAGCTACAAAACAATGGTTAAGGTCACTACAGCTGTTTATGCTTAGGACCAATAATCCCCAAGTTGTGACGTCTGTTAATGGCTGACGGATATGCGTTTTGCTTCTGAATGTTCACGCAGCCATTTGCTTGTTTTCTCCCATATGCGATGTCTGTGAATACTCGTGTGTGGGCGAGCTCACCGTGAATGCATTTCTGAGCTTGCAGTTCAGTGACAAGCTTTCCAAGGGTCTGCAATCACGGAGTATAATTATACACAAGCTTACCAAGGCGAACAATGGCAGTTTAGAAAGGCACAGCTGCCCTCCCCCTGTCCTCTGTTCAGCACACTGTAATGACAACAAGATGATTCAGCTCCCAACCAGAATTCTTGATGAACTCACCATGGAGACAGAACAAGGCAGATACTACATACATGCCAACAGTATAGAAAACGCGTTGCTGAAATCCACCCACTCATGTTCAACTAGCCCTCCCCTATACACATCAGCTGTCCCAAAAAGACTTCAATGGTAGATACTTCTCTAAAAAATAACCGTCATTAAAGACTGTACTCACAGTACTTACAGTCTTACACATCAATGGCATCATCCTCTTACACACATCATTAGATTTTAGTGGATTTACTTTCCTACACAGATTAGTATCCTTTAAATAATTCAAAGGGATCGCCTGCATGCACACGCTACATTACAAGAGATTTTCAAAGAATCTCACCTCGGTTTGTGCAACCACTTACGAAAAGAAGAATCGGTACATTGCTTAACCTGCTAGCTCCCAAATACTCTGCTCAAATCTGACAGTTTAAGCATCTATTCTGTCATGAATATCAAAAATTAGACGAGCACGGAATACAGAATGCATTACTATTATACATTAAACCTGCATCTCACAAATGAGAGTTCACTACTACCTGAACTGGAAGTCTATGGGCTGTGTGGGTAACATGACCGAGGTGCTTGGCTATGTGCGGTCTGTGTTTTTAAATTAAAACATACATTACTTTTTCATGATTCCGACTCTTGGTTCCAGTTTCATGAACCCGATTTGCCCATTGAGATGAAGAGTCTGTGAAAAAATGGATCTCATAGAGATAAGCCAAAATAAACTTGGACATGTGAATATAGCCTGCGGACTGTGCAGAGATGCCTGAAACTAAGCAGAGTTGCAACCAACCATTATTGTGCACTTTACTGACCTGCAAAAACAAGATTGCATAAGGTAGAGACAAAGCTGGGATGGAGCTGGCGAGACAAGTGCCCTAGGTACTGGGGGCACCAACAGGCAATTGTGCCTTAACCGGATTATTTAAGTATTGGGCTGGGGTAGATGGTACTGAATCTTTGCCACAAAATAAAACAGTGAAAGTGATTCTGAATTAGGCAGCCATATTACATATCAAAAAAATGTAATGCAATCTTTAATGTGAAAAAACACTTTGGAAAAAACCACGGCAGAAACACATCACGTTTTTTTCTGCAGCGTTTTTCACAGAAAATCCACAAAGTTTCCTATAACATTCTATAACCATATGTTAAACCACTTTATGAGCTGTTTTCTGTTTATGCAGAGGAGCATGGTGGTAAATGACAAGTTTGCTTCTCTTCTACTGGGACTGGAGCTCAGGCCTATTAGGGGATCAATATACCTAATGATCAATTTTCAAGTAGCTACCAATATAGAGACATTCAATGTCTACATGTCAGACATCACTTATGCGCTTACACTCAGATCCAGGTCTTCTAAAATCCAGACCTTAATGGAAAGAACTTAGATTGTTGCAGCATATACATAGCATATCCAGCCTATTACACAATAAAATGTTATCATTCCTAGCATATTATTGCGCCCTTTAAACAGAATTTACTTATATGGTCAATACTGTTTTCTGTACCAATGAATCTTACTATCTAAATCGGGAAGAAATCTATGCGGACACCTATTAGAGCCAATGTAATAGGAAGACAATTAGCTTCCGTGTATTGATCTGTTTTTATTCTATGAAATATTTATGCTGATCTTAATGCTACATTTATCACGTATTGTTTCTTTTATCAGTAAATTTGATGTTCTCTTGGTGATTACAGTTGACTTCAATATGACATATTCTGTGCGGTAATGCTATAAATATCTTCATAAGACATATACAGGGCTGTAACTGAATAAGCAGCCGAATGACTTGGAATACCTACAAACTTCTCTACCTCTTCACCATCCGTCTGTATACAGTGTATGAACTGAATGTCTGCTATATATTTATTTGTATATATGTGCAGACTTTTTTAGTTGTACAGTATATACATTTCTGATATATTTAGCTGTTCGGATATATTTTGTTTTATGGAATTAGTTCTATATACATTTCATATATATTATTATACAATTTTATAAATTTAGGTCTATGTAAAATTTTGCCATATTTAGTTGTATGTAAATTTTCTATATATTATTTAGTTTGACATTTTTGATATATTTAATTTACATTTTTAATATATTTAGTTCTACAGTATATACTTTTTTATATACTAATTTCTGATATAGTTAGGTCTATACACAGATAGATTACATTTTCCATATAGATTAAGACTACATGGTAAAAGTATGACTAAATACACTGTGTCAGCACAAACTAGTTCAGCATCCAGGAGACAGTGCTGTGGCTGCTTCAGGTTTTGGACAATGTAAAGGAGAGCCTTATTTCTAAAAAGCTGCCAATCCTTGTCTTTGTCTACAGAGCTTTAAAAAGTCACAGCTAAGGGAAAAGAAATGATGTTTCTTTTCAATTGAAATAAATGGTGCTGCTGTGCTACTCACTTCAATGGAATGAGATGTAGTTAGGTAAGGAACACACCGAAATACCGGGTGTAGGCAGCTCATATGATTAATGCCCCAAGGGACACATTTGCTGAAGGCAAGGACCAAAAATAGACTAAAGTGAGCTGTGTGAGACTATGCAGAACAGTTTGGTCATGTGAGAGGAGGGTTGCTTCTATGACGATGCAGGACCATGCCCTAGACATAGACTTGAAAGTGTCAAACGTGAAATTTAGCTTATGTCAAAGGGCAATCCCTTCTTATTAGCACTTTCCAATACGGTTGAGAATTTTGCATGCATACTTACGACTCCATATAGCATGGCATGCGTGTACCCTTATCAATAGTTCACACAAATTTGTGATGAAGACACATCTCTACCTGCTGTCCATTAAGCAAGATCCGCTACATGAGTGCCCAGTCTTAGAACTCACTACAGGGTTCAACCTAAAGGGATATCCTGAGTTAAAGCTAAAAATATGCCAACTGCAGCCCCAGATTCAATTTAGGTGGTCCCACTCAATTGAGGGATTCACAGATGAATGACAGTATTCAGCAAGGTTAAGGGGATATTGTCACTCCTTAGGGAGAGACCACCCCTTGCGAAGTGCAGTGCTAAAGGCTTAATAAGTCTCCACACACCTATATGGTGGTCTCTCCCCAAGGAGTGACAATATCCCCTTAACCTTGTCTAAGCCTCTCACCTCTACCAGGTTATAGTCCTCTCTACATCGAGCTGATGAGATGCAAGTACATCGAAACGGCCGTCCTCGTTTGAGAGACTATACCTGGTAATAATCCCAGCGTCATTGCAAAATAAAGGCCTCTTGGAAGGTCGGGCATGAGGCTAAAGGGAGCAGCCTTTATTGGGTTATTTCACTGGAATTCTGTCTTTCTAACTACATCAGGGAAGACAGGCTTGCACATTCCAGTGAGCACCCTCTATTGGTTTGCAACAATGAGGCAGCTTCTGACTTCCTAATTACATCATGGAAGACAGATTTGCATATTCTTCCTAAGTATTCAGCAACTGAATGACATGACCTGCCCAGGAACATGTACAGTAAATGACCAACCCACTGTGAAGACTTTTACTTAAAGGATCCCGTATAAGAATCACTGCCTGGAACCTGAGCATGGAGGCCACTCTTGTCAGTGGATATCATTGTTTACCATAGAGTTTAGGGACAAACTAGGTAGGACTTAGGTGCTAGGATAGATGCCTTCACTCTGATAATAGCTGTATTGTCAGGGGTTGTCTGCAATATCACTTTAAATTCTTAACCAAATCTCTTCTTCATCATGTCTTCTACTGGGTTAAGAATACAATCAAAAGTAACCAGATTATTTATTATTTGCTTTACATATTTACACTGATAAAATATCTAAGCACACATCATTTGGTTCTGTAACCAGGATTTCTGAGCTAGGTTAAAAAAATCCCCCAAGGGGGTAAATTTGATTTCATAATAAAAAGAAGCCTGATTTTGGTCCAGTCCAGTCTGTCAGGCTCATATTACTTGGCTGAAATGGTGTTTCGATGTATCCATAAACCAATGTGTCCACTGTAGTCAATATCTGACCGTAGTGGTCCAATGCTGTATACTGCTAAGGCCAGGGTATATACTGCAGTGTTCACATTGGGTATATAGATATGTCACTGCTGTAGGCAAGTAAACATGGTGAAGAAGAGAAGTGGATACTTTGGGGAATAAATAGGAAGTAAAAATTCTTTTAGTATTTTATTACACTTCCCCTACCCTTGGGCAATGGTTTTCTCAGCTTGGATAACCCCTTTAAGGTCAGCACCATAAACTGGGATTTCTAATTATTTTAGAAACTATGACAAGGAATAACCTTGACAACCACACTTTGTAAAGGAGAGATACTGCCACCTATTGGCATAAACCTACTGTGTCTAATGAGAAGTTCCGCCCTGGTGTTATCACAAAGGTGACAAACAGGATTGCGTAGACAGGTAAAACAATCTAGGAAAATGACAGACGATGTTAATGCTGAATATTTTATAGGAGTCATGTCTCTCATACTTGTATCAAAGCAAAACAGTCTATAGTTATGTTCTATGGAAGAGGATGACACTTCGGATGGAAATTATTATGCTGGTACTATGGCAATACCTACATTCCTAATGTCAATGTTGCTTATATGAATATGTGTCATATGGAAATAAATATACTTATAATATGGCATACCTTGAATGTTACTTATAGAAACAGAAAAAAAAAACTATTGAAACTATTCAAATAAACAGAAAACCAAAAAATTTAAGAAATAAAATGTTGCAAACTGAATGAATCCACAGGTTAAATTGACATTACAATACTTCTTCTTGCCATAGTTATCTCTGTGCGGCAGTCAGCAAAGGGAAATACAAGCAGAAACACATACACACTTCCTAAGGGCAGGCAGATTTGTAAATGTTAATATCTGGTCAGATCTCTTTTTTCATCATCAATCTCCTTACACAAAATGGATGGAAACAATCAAGAACAATACATTGGTTCCCAAGAATCAGGGATCTTTGAGGGATGTAAGCGTTTGCCTGACTGATAAGAGAACAGTGAGCGTCTTAAAGTCGTTGTCTCAAGTGGACAATCCCTATAAGTGCATGCAGTGATTATGGGAAATATGACAAATGTGCAATTGTAGGGGACGTATGGAAGCAAGCAAAGATTTTTACAGTGCTATCAATAGATACATGAATCTAACAGTATTTATCACCTATGTACAAATAATAAAATAATTGTTTCTATAAATGTCAGATGTAAACAGAATGATCAGCAGCTTATGTCCATTGCAGTAAAGAAAACTCAAGTGTGAATTGGAATTTAAAGCTTCGCTTTGTAAAGACTTGACAATATACAAAACCTATAAGGCACACCTTAGGCTAACCCTATATTGACATGGAAGTGAAAATTGCCAGTGTGATGAACATTTCTTTTTTAATGGCGGTTAAAAGACTGCATTAATTTCAGTGTTTGAAATGGAAGCTATTTGCATGACCAATATTTAGGTCATAGTCTATTTTTGTCTGTTTTCATGGATCCCTTTGTACACTGCAATATATGAAGGATCCATAAAAAAAGAGCACTTCTCCGGTGTAAAATGGCAGTGAAAAATGGACATTTTTCAAGACCGTTTTCACCTAGGCTTAGGACATGCAATGTTAACATGTTCTAAAATGTCATCAGAAAATTATGCAACATGTTCTCCTGCAATCCATTGCCCTCAAAATACCTGAAATAGAGGATTTTTCTTTTTGCTGAAGCTTACCAGCAGATTTCCCTGTGTGCCCCCTCAACTTTCACCCTTTGATTACAAATGTTGAAAGGGGCAACACGGTGGCTCAGTGGTTAGCACTGTAGCCTTGCAGCGCTGGAGTCCTAGGTTCGATTCCTGCCAAGGACAACATCAGCAAGGAGTTTTAATGTTCTCCCCATGTTTGCATGAATTTCCTCCCATACTCCAAAGGCATACTAATAGGGAAAATGCAGAACAAATTAGGAAATTGATATGGTAGTCTGCAAGATCCTAAATTGCAATTCAAGATATGAGTTGTTGGAAGGTTCACATTCACTGTCCATACTATAAAGATGTGAAATGCATTTACCCTATGATTTAATTTCATGTGAATAGACATGTTCACATCATGCTTAAGCCCAACCTTGAAACTGACAACTGTTCATGTATGCCCTTTTCCTTGTGGTTGTCAGTTGCAATAATTCATCTGCAGGTGAATAGGATATACATAGAATCCCATCTTGTGTCACTGGGACTGTGCAAGGTTTGGATTTTTCAGTCGTAATATGGACCCTAGAATGCAGCCGTATAAAGGTTGGAGACACAACCTTTGGCAACACATCAAAAAGCTTCCAAAGTGTTCCGCAGATAGACTCACAGAGGATTATGTGGTGGTCATATGAAACCTTCTCCATGTTATCATTACCTCTGATACTTGAGAAGTTAAATAATATTAGAATTGTGTTAATCTAAAATCAATAAGCACCAAATATCTGGGGCATTAAGTACTTAACATCAGGAAAGGGTTAAAAAAAACAAAAACCAAACCTACCATACCTGAGTAGTCGTGCACCATTTTTAATGCATCTGTGAATACATCAACTACTTCCATCCATACATTGACATAGAGACATAGAGTACTAATATATGGGAAGCTTTATACAGGATACTTGCTGTATGTGCCATTTGTTGTATCAACCTTGTTTTCAGTAATTTATTATGTATTGATGACAATATTTCCTTATTACATAATTTCTGCACATTTATATTTACTTCATGTATAACCCTAAAACACAGAACAATGCAGCAATGGATACAAATAAACCATCGGATAAAAGATTGGAATACCTATATCTAAGGACTAGCACTAAACCAATTCAGATGGATCACATTTATTGTGTTCAAGAATTTTTGAAATTCAGGAAAGATCAGTAATCAAAGCAAAATCTTATCAGTAACCTAAAGATAATCTATTAGGCTCCACAGGGTCTTACAATGCTGAATTCTGTCTCCTGTTTCACTACATAACTGCAAATAAATCTGAATTACAACTAATATGGAACAGTCATACTGACTGATATTGGTTGTCACCGCATCCTAGATATGTGTATAACTTTTATTTGAAGTATTCACATTGTTACCAGAGTGTGCTGCTGTGTTTTGGTGTTTATGATGGGGCAGAGGAGGTCTAAAGCCATGTAGGCAACAACACATCACCGACAGATGATAGCAGCATAGAAGCCTCGTTATCAGTGATGTAACTTAAAGGGGTTGTCCAGCAAAAAAAAAAAAATATATATTTTTTAAATAATTAAAAAAAAGCATACCCACCTTTCTTTGTTATTCTACTGCTTTCCAGTGAGGTCCAGTTCTGCCAGTCCATTGTTGGCTTCTGGCTGAAGTCTCCCACCACATGTAACATGGCCAGTCAGCAGCCTCAGTGAATGGAACGTGATGTCACTACCTGTGACATCCCAGGGTCTCTTCCTGATGACAGTGAGGCTACCAATTGGCCTCAGTTGTCACGTAACCGCTGAGGCCAATCTCAGCAAATGGGATCCGAGATGTCTCAGCCAGTGAGAAGTTTCACTTTCCAGAAGACAGGCCAGCAGACAGACCAGACCACACCGGGAGGACACTGGAGCACCGGGGATAGGGCCTCTTTAACGCTGGCGAGTCTCAGGTTGGACCCCCTTGCTCAACAACTCCTTATAACAGTCAGCTGCATTCCACACATACATTTTATCAGTGTTTACATTTCCCTTTCCTTCACTATTTAGGGTGAAGACTTGTGCACACAAACTTCCCACCATTCCCACCCCCTGCGCCATCACTATTAAAAGTGTCTCCCCTGTATTTTGTTATTGTCAGAGCACTGTCGACCATCTCTGCACCTATTTGTGAAATATTACTCTCTTTTTTTATTTAATTTTTTTTTTTTTTTTTTTTTTTTTTTTTTTTTTTTTAGTTTTACATGTGAAAGGGTCTGTCTAATCCAGAGACTATAATTTTAGTTTACATTAGATAACAGCATACATTTAGTTTGCCTATATTTTATATTCTTGATTTGCAGAGCTGCACATATTTGTCTTCACAGAATAAAAGTCCATAGTTCATTTTTAATCTGAATCTTAGTATCTAAAACATAAAAAATGAACATTCTACTAATATTGTAAATGTGAAAGTTTGGATGTTCTTGTGTTTGTTAGTCAATCACGCAAAAACGGCTGGACGGATTTGAATGAAATTTGGCACGTAGATAGATTGTAACCTCAATTACAATATAGGCTACTTTTTATCCTGGTAAATGACAAGAGTTCATGACTGTTATGAATTTATGGTCTCACACTATATTACACTGCTCCTGCAGCCGCTTAATCTCAGCCAGGGCTGTTATTTCTCTATGTAAACACACACTAACCCTCAGTGTACACACATTTGCATATTACCTGATCTGCAGGCAGTTCAGACAAACTGACATGGGAAAACAACTTTAATCCAAATTCGGAGTTTGTCAATTTTAAACATGTCAGGAAAAAGAAAATCTAATTTCTCACAAAAGTCACAAGTCTGTTCTCCTGATACGGAACTGAGGAGGATCATCGACTACAACAACATACTCATTTTATGGCATTGCAGCGACCTGCTCAGATGCTGGAATAATTACAGGCACGTTGCGAAGAACAACTTTAGTGCCAGGCCAACTAGAGAGCTGCCGAAACGCCGCACCAGTTCATCAACGCCAACAACACGCTCATTATATGGCGCCCCAGCGACTTGATGAGATGCTGCAACAATCACGGGCACAGCATGATAAACGAGTTCAGCGGCAGGCCAGCTTGAGAGTTGCCGAAACGCCGGAGCATGTTGATCATCAACACCAACAACACACTCATTATATGGCTTCCCAGCGAGCTGCTGAGATGCTGGAACAATCCTAGGCACAGCGCAAGGAACGCGTTCAGCGACAGGGCAGCTTCACAGCTGTCGAAATGTCAGAGCAGGTTGATCATCAACACCAACAACACGCTCATTATATGGCTTCCCAGCGAGCTGCTGAGATGCTGGAACAATCCTAGGCACAGCACAAGGAACGCGTTCAGCGACACGGCAGCTTCACAGCTGTCGAAATGTCAGAGCAGGTGGATCATCAACACCAACAACACGCTCATTATATGGCATCCCAGTGAGCTGCTGAGATTCCGGAACAATCATAGGCACAGTGTCAAGAACAATTTCAGCAGCAGGACACCTTAAGAGCTGCCAAAACGCCGGCACAGCGCGAGGAACGCGTTCAGTGACAGGCCAGCTTCACAGCTGTCGAAAAGTCAGCCAGGTGGATCATCAACACCAACAACATGCTCATTATATGGCGTCCCAGCGAGCTGCTGAGATGCTGGAACAATCCTAGGCACAGCACAAGGAACGCGTTCAGCGACACGGCAGCTTCACAGCTGTCGAAATATCAGAGCAGGTGGATCATCAACACCAACAACACGCTCATTATATGGCATCCCAGTGAGCTGCTGAGATTCCGGAACAATCATAGGCACAGTGTCAAGAACAATTTCAGCAGCAGGACACCTTAAGAGCTGCCAAAACGCTGGCACAGCGCGAGGAACGCGTTCAGTGACAGGCCAGCTTCACAGCTGTCGAAAAGTCAGCCAGGTGGATCATCAACACCAACAACAAGCTCATTATATGGCGTCCCAGCGAGCTGCTGAGATGCCGGGACAATGAAAGGCACAATGTGAAGAACAATTTCAGCAGCAGGACAGCTTAAGAGCTGCCAAAACGCTGGAGGAGCTCCTGACCTCCTTTAGATGCCAACAGAACCCAAAGTACCCTGTACCCCTTAAAGCCAACAGCACCCCAGGGACTCCTATACCACCCTAAACATCAATCCAAACCCCAGACCCTCCAGGATACAGTCCCATGTAAAACATCACTCTTTCTTCAACTCCTCAACATGCAGTCCTATGTAAATACATCACTCCCACCCCTCATATGCAGTCCCATGTAAAACAATCCTATCTCTCCGCTTCCATCATGCAGTCCCATACGACACCCTAGTGCTTTCTGTTTTCCTAATACAGGAGCTCCACTCCTACTTCCTCTATAGAGCTCAGAGCTGTAATACTAGACCCCGTCCTCGTCAAGAGCTACTCCATCGAGACATACCCCCAGCCGACCGGAACCGCGGGACACAACCTTGAATCCAGGAGTCTCCCACCTGGGTTGGGAGGTATGGTAAGGGGGCACTAACCCTGTCCCCCCAATAAAACCATATTGTTTTCTCCAATCCGCTCTATAGTGATTCGACCTACCGTATGTCTATAGCATCCCAGTAATCCAAGGGTGTCACTTGCTGGCAGCAGCTGTTGTTATTATTCCTTTTCTCAAGGAATATTCATTAAGAAGTTTGCCATTTTACAATAGAAACCTATTTAGCTGACTTATTAAATTAATAAGGTTGGTTTAAAAAAATAAATAAATCCCTAAATTAGGTTTACATAACTATTTTTATATTTTACAGTTAAATCCTCATCATTTTGGCCTGTCTCAATCTACACCCTCATGTTTCCATGGTGATGGCAGCCGCGGTTTCAAGCTAACAATTTACAATATAAAAGCTTTGAACTAAAACATAAAAGCCAAATTCTGCCATGGCTGGTGGTGTTAATTGTAATGGTTGGAGGCCTTTACATTTAAAATGTTCAGAATTCAGAATTAACTACAAAAAAATGCCACCCACTAAATGCCGTCTCTGCTGGTTGCCATGGCGATATAAGTAACGGTGGGTTTAAGGCCTTTCATTTACATTCTAAAAGCCTGGAAGAAAGAAATAAATAAAAACACGATTCTGCTGGTTTCCATGACACAGGACCGAATGTAGTAGGATGCGAAAATGTAACAGTGAAGGACATATAGAATGTTACTGTGAGATCTGAAAACGCGCTGGCCGCTGCAGTAATCCAGAGGAGGAATCTATAGAAATTAGACATCGTAGCAAATAATTTGCAACTTGGAGGGGCTGTCCAGTTTGATCATCCCCGTCTTCCATCAATCAATAGGACCCCTGTAATAAGCAGTTCTTGCCACGAAGCTATAGATGCTTACTTCTCGGCAGCGTCACAGTCCTGTTGTGAGCACTGTATACAGTTCGTACATGAGCAGCGCTACCTTACTATCAGGAAATGCTCACATATAAATTCATTTCAGGTGAAATAATGCTGTAAAAATAATAATTTAAAGAAAACCTGCAACATGAAAGCACTGTGGAATGTGTTGCTGCTATACAAGATCAATAAATAATAATAAATCACCGCTATCTACAGTAGCTGCCTGCAAAAGGAAGTCTGTCACCAGAACCCAGTATTTCAATTCGGCCCCACAGACACATAGGTATGTGTTTACATACTACGAGCCACACTGCTTGCTCACTTGCCATACAAACGTGTGGTTACTGCAGCGCTGTCCCATTGAAGTCTATGTGGTAGTGCTGCAGAACTTACACTCGCCACTACAGTTTGAGTTCCTCTGGAAACTTGCTGCCTCTATTATACAATAGAGAATCCCTAGCGGAGCAGGAATGACTTGTAAGTCTCCGTACTGCCTATGTAGGCACACACTCTCCCTGATGTGTACGATTATCCCCTGACCCTGGTCTATAGTCTCCCACGCTGCCAAATCAGTATCCCTACGCTATGCTGAGGAGGCCCAATAGGCCGAAACAGCGCTGTCCATAGCTGGGAATCTGTTCCTTTTGGAATAGAAATACTAATTTGGCAATTAAATTCGCATCATGATATTAGACTTTTTAACTGAGTCATGCATGATGTTAAGGATGCTGCCCTCTAGAGGGCGGTGTACAGAGTGCACTGCTCTCCTAATTACATCCTGGAGAATAGACTTGCATATTTTTTACCCATCTATTATACATTTCTACTGTGGATTTTTTCTGCAATGTGCGGATGGGATCAGCCAGAATCCCATCCACTTTGCAGGTAACCACGGCCAAAATGCTGCGTATTCACAACATGGTGCTATGACAGGTTATTTGGCAGCATATAACCTTTTCTTTAATAATATAAAAAGTTAAAAAAATTAAAAAAAGATAAAAAAGAATAACAATTTTTTTTTAGATATGTATGAGAAAATTATTAATAAACAATAAAATACATGTGGCGGACAGACCTTGTCATAGAAAGTACAAACAAAAACCTGGTCAACAATCTTCCCAAGAGCGCTAGCATTACTTCCTATTACAAGATGCCAAGACCTCTCAATTGCAATATCAAATAACACTTCAAAAGTCTCACTTGGCCAGAACCAACATTGACAATGAGATACCACTACTAACAATATGATCAGCCTAGGTTACTGATATCTCTTGGTAGATATATTTCAGTCAGAAATCGGAGCTGAAGACATATTGGTCACAACAAAATAAGGATTTTTCCTGCATTGGCTGTGCTGTATCTTGAATAGTAAGTTTTAATATCATTTAGGACAATATCACATATTGGATATCTGTCCAGACTGCCAAGATAACTTACTCCCTGAATCAGGTATTCATTGACCCGTACCACATTCACTGGCCCATTCTGCTCCTCTGTACAATGTATAGAGACGACAACTTTAATTGATAAATCACATGGTGTTCTGGTCACTGCAGCAGAGATGCCGTTCATGTGCAGCACAGCTAGGTCATATTTTATACGATTCGTCTTGTAACTGCTCTATAAATCCCCAACATCTTTTCCTTGCTCTAGCAGTTACTAGGCAATGCAGAAGGCCTGGCTCAGCCCCCAGTCTTTGATAGCAGAGTTAGCAGTGTCAACGCCAGCTCAGTATAGTGCCTTTCTAACCTGCGAACACAGGCAGCAGCCAATGAAAGTGATCTGCCAGCTAGTGTCACTCCAGTATCTTAAAGCTGAATCCTGTCCGGAGCACAGCAGAGCAAGGTGGATTTAGAGGGAACATGTCCAATCATTTTTCGCCAGCACCAGCAGCTACTGCATGACGTTTTGCTCTTTAAAATCATGTCTCTCAGTCAGCTTTCTTATACCAAAAATCAATGTTATAAGCTTTTAAAAAACATTTTGGCATATGCAAATATGAGTGACCTAGTTGCGGTGGGCGGGCACTTAGTGACAGTCACTGGGAGGTTATTTCAGTGCTTCCCTACAATCAGTTCCCTACATCAGCCAGTCCCCTCTTCTTTCTCCAAGTCCACCTGAAATCCTGACACTTGCCTGGAGTATATTAGGCAGAGGCAACCATACCTGTGCCTGTGATGGATTTCAGATTCACTTTTCTGCAAGGGAACCCATTGAAGTCAATTGGAGGCTTTTTTTCAGCGCTGAATCTGACACGCATTCAACACCAAATTCAGTGCCATTTTTCTCCGTGTGAATGCACCCTTAACAGGGTACAGGCTGAAACAACTGAACTGCCCATGGACCTTGACTAGGAAGCTGAAGTGCCCAGTCATTGTGACTAATTCAGGCACATTTGCCAATATGTATTTTTTTTTTTTTTTTTTTACAGCTTATAAATTTACATTTTGGGATTAGAAAATTAAGAGAAATGATTTTAAAATGAAAAATTCAGTAGCTTTTGGTGCTGATCTAGGGGTGAAAATGACCCCACAGATTCCCATTCAGCCAATGACATTCCTAAGAAATAGGATACAACTGCTCCACATATAGTTTATTATAACAATAGTCTGTTTTGGCTATACCTTTGTTTTAACCATTTCAAGCCAAGTACCCCACAGAAGCAACCGGTGATAATGTTAACAAACTAAGGGTGCATGCACACTACGTAACGCCGGGCGTGTATGAGAGCCGTACACGCCGGCATTACGGCAGACTGCCGAACACTTCCCATTCACTTCAATGGGAGCGCTCGTAACAGCGGCGTTTACGAGCGCTCCCATTGAAGTGAATGGGAAGTGTTCGGCAGCCCTGCTGTAATGCCGGCGTGTACGGCTCTCATACACGCCCGGCGTTACGTAGTGTGCATGCACCCTAAGGCTCCATTCTGAGCCACTGTCAGCAATTATGTCAGATTTAATGGGAAAAAGAGCATAGAATGTGAGCACTATTCTTCCCTTACATCACAATGTAACCCTGACAGACCCCATTATAAAGTGATGTTGGAAGTAGCAATTTACAGCGTCCATTATGTGACAGATAGTGCTTCCAATAAGAAGAGGGGAACAAAAACAAAGCCAAGCACAATGTTTTCCTTATGGGGCACCTGTCGCTACCCTGTTATAGGGGAACTAGTGGCTGGCATGGGCTGTTATGTGAACATCAGTGGATGACATGCTCACAGGCTGGCTCAAGTCCTATGGTCTTTTAGCTACAGACTGTTTTATGCTCTGCATCCCTACCAATGCCGTAGTGCAGCCCCAACTGCAATGACCAAGCTTACTACATACTAGCAGCACCTAAACCAAGCTTGCTACATACTAGCAGCACCTAAATCAAGCTTACTACATACTAGCAGCATATAAACCAAGCTTGCTACATACAAACAGCACCTAAACCAAACTTACTACATACTAGCAGCACCTAAACCAAGCTTACTACATACAAGCAGCACCTTAACCAAGCTTGCTACATACAAACAGCACCTAAATCAAGCTTACTACATACTAGCAGCACCTAAACTAAGCTTACTACATACTAGCAGCACCTAAACTAAACTTACTACATACTAGCAGCACCTAAATCAAGCTTACTACATACTAGCAGCACCTAAACTAAGCTTACTACATACTAGCAGCACCTAAACCAAGCTTACTACATACTAGCAGCACCTAAACCAAACTTACTACATACTAGCAGCACCTAAACCAAGCTTACTACATACTAGCAGCACCTAAACTAAACTTACTACATACTAGCAGCACCTAAACTAAGCTTACTACATACAAACAGCACCTAAATCAAGCTTACTACATACCACCAGCACCTAAACTAAGCTTACTACATACTAGCAGCCCCTAAACCAAGCTTACTACATACTAGCAGCACCTAAACCAAGCTTACTACATACTAGCAGCACCTAAACCAAGCTTACTACATACTAGCAGCACCTAAACCAAGCTTACTACATACTAGCAGCACCTAAACTAAGCTTACTACATACTAGCAGCACCTAAACCAAGCTTACTACATACTAGCAGCACCTAAACCAAGCTTACTACATACTAGCAGCACCTAAACCAAGCTTACTACATAGATATAATAGAAGAACCAAGCTTACTGGCTAGATATAATAAGTTTACCCCATAGATATGATACAAGAAACCCCAGAACCCTCTATATATGACAATGCACAGTTTACTACTCTTAATAACTTCCTTAGTCCTATACAGTAGCAGTTCATATGTTTTTAGGGGCCTAAAATACTATATATTATACTAGTTTGTTTGACAACTACATAATGCATTGCTGTTATTTAAGATAAAAATAGACAGAAAATATTCTGTATTCTCTCATTAATAATACATAGCTTAAGGTTATTTTGTCCTTAGGCATATTGAAAATAAGGACATCTATAGTACCATTTTTTTATTTTCATACAACCTTACATATCTCTTTTTTTCTGCCTTTTTACCCCACCTTCCTAAATATGCACCCCTTTAAGCCACAGATCTAAAGAAATGCCTAAATCTCGTATACCTGCATGCATACACGTCATGTACTCGTGTTTTATCTCACAGCGAAGCGGGCTTGCTACACAGCACATGTGCAGGCTCTGTCATATCACCTAGGAAACAGTGGGAAAGAACAGAGCTTTCAGAGACAGTCCATCAAATGCTGGATCTGTCCGCAGCAGTCGATATATTGCTGCTTTATCAGCACAGTAGCATAGTGATGGACTGTGAGGCATCCAGCACATACTGTCTGTACTGCGTGTGGAAGGAAAGGAAATGGAATAATCCAGCTAAACTTCAGAGCATCTGCAAATCCATGATTTTATTTTTATGAGCTGAGTGTTAAAGTGAACTTGTCAAGATGAAAATGCAGTTGAATGTTCAGGCAGTATGTTACAAAGCAGATTGATATACATAGTTGTGGGAAATTATTCCATATAACTAGGAATGTATTCATTTCAAGTCTCAGCTGCTTCTGGATGTAGGAGTCCAGTCCTTCAGTGCACATGATCCCTGGAGTTGAGGTGTACTTTCCAGTTGCAGTACAGGTGCCAGGGGCAACAAGCATAACTACAATGAGACAGAATTAGGATAGGACTACATGGGAACAATAAGCACCATAATTGTTCCAAACAGACCTGACAGAGCCCCTTTAACAGTGGGTTCACATTGCTTCTATTGCCAAACTGCAGGATTCACGCAGAGTGCTTTTTCCGGGTCAAGACAGGTCAGGATGCTTAAAGGGGTTGTCCAGGATAAATGTTTAATGGTCCAGAGTCCTGCAGCTCTGCTGTTTTCTTCTGGCAGAAATACCCACCACATGTGACCGCTGAGGCTAATGAGCGGCCTCAGCGAATGACACAGCATGTTACTACCTGTCCTTTCCTTAGACCGCTGATTGGCCTCAGTGGTCATGTTACTACTCAGGCCAGTCAGTGGCCTAAGGAATGGGATACAAGATGTCACAGCCTGCGAGGACTTCCCACAAAAGACGACAGCAGAGCAGCAGGACTGGAGTGCACTGGGAGGCAGAGGAGCATCCGGGGACAGGCGAGTATGTTTCTGGGATTTTTTTACACCTAAATGGACATAAGATAAGATAAGATAATCCTTTAATAGTCCCACAGTCTGGAAATTTCAGCATATTACTGCAGCATAGTAATACAGGTACAGGATAATACACAGTAATATATTACAGAAGTAGACACACATATGCTGAGAAGAGTAGATATGCTAGGAGTCCATAGCAGCTAAGGAACGGAAGAAGAAAGAAGGAAGACTTCATAATCATTAGTTTTCTGTGTGGAGTAATCTTCGCTTGGACTGATGTAGATTATACAGCTTGGTAGCGGTTGGAAGGAAGGACCTGCGATAACGCTCCTTCTCACACTTGGGGTGAAGCAGATGGACACTTACAGTGCTGCCAAGTGCCATCAAGGTCCCATACATAGGGTGGGATTTGTTCTCCCACATGGAGGTCACCACGGACAGTATCCTTCTGTCACCCACCACCTGTACTGGGTCCAGGGGGCTCCCCAGGACAGAGCTGGCCCTTCTGATCAGCCTGTCAAGTCTATTTCTGTCCCTGGTTGATATACTTCTCCCCCAGCAGGCCACACCGAAAAAGATGGCTGAAGCAACCACAGAGTTGAAAAAGGCCCTAAGAAGTGGCCCCTGGACTCCGAAGGCCCTCAGCCTCCTGAGCAGGTAAAGTCTGCTGTGGCCCTTTCTGTGCAGCGCCTCCAGGTGATCAGCCCAGTCTAGTTTATTATTGAGGAGCACACCCAGATACTTATAGGTCCTGACTATCTCAATGCATGTCCCTTGGATCTCCACCGGGGTCGGAGCACTTCTCCGTTTACTAAAGTCCACCACCATCTCCTTGGTCTTCCCAGCATTAATCCTGTGGTGGTTCTGCTGGCACCATTCAACAAAATCCCGATTTAAGTCTCTGTATTCCCTATCATCGCCATCAGTGATAAGGCCTACTATTGCAGTCATCAGAGTACTTCTGTAAGTAACAGCTGGATGAGTTGTGCCTAAAGTCAGCAGTGTACAGTGTGAAGAGAAATGGGGCAAGAACTGTTCCTTGTGGTGCCCCCATACTACAGATCACAGTGTCAGACACACAGTCCCGGGCTCTCACATACTGAGGGCGGTTTGTGAGGTAGTCTAGGATCCACCACCAAGGTTCAGCTTCTCCATCAGTAGCCCTTACTGAATGGTGTTGAACGCACTGGAGAAATCTAAGAACGTTATTCTCACAGTGTTCCCGTGTCTCTCCAGGTAAGAGAGAACTCTCTGAAGAAGGTGGATGATGGCGTCATCTATCCCAATGTCCTATTTCTAAATTAAAATAATCCACTATCCTGTTAACTATCTTGGTTGCTAGTCTCCAACTCACTCAGGGTCTTTCTTCTACACTTCTACCTCAAACTGTACAAATCACATCATGTTTGGTAAGACTAGTGATTTGTATATGGGAAGAATATGCAAATCTGTCTCCCAAGATGTAAACAGGGAGACAGTGCCTATGTTTGCTGCCCTCTATAGCAAGCAACCCTGAACAACATGCCAGACTTCCCAGAAGCCTTTGCTGCATGATGCAAGGTTATAACCAAATCAGTTTCTCAGCTACGGACGGCACCGTTTCTGTCTCTTTGGACGTCATCAGCGCAGCATAGAGAGAACTGATTTGGTATAAGTGAGAGGCTGTGAGACCAGATTGTGGGGATAACGTTACTCCTTAGGGAGAGACCACCTTCTCAGGTGTGTGGAGACTTATAGCCATAGTTGCTTCACTGCAAAGGAACATGGGAAGAATATGCAAATCTGTCTCCCTGAACAACATGCCCGACTTCCCAGAAGCCTTTGCTGCATGATGCGAGGTTATAACCAAATCAGTTTCTCAGCTACGGACGGCACCGTTTCTGCCAGGGCATGTTGTTCAGGGTTGCTTGCTATAGAGGGCAGCAAACAGAGGCACTGTCTCCCTGTTTACATCTTGGGAGACAGATTTGCATATTCTTCCCATGTTCCTTTGCAGTGAAGAAACTATGGCTATAAGTCTCCACACACCTGAGAAGGTGGTCTCTCCCTAAGGAGTGACATTATCCCCACAATCTGGTCTCACAGCCTCTCACTTATACCAAATCAGTTCTCTCTATGCTGCGCTGATGACGTCCAAAGAGACAGAAATGGTGCCGTCCGTAGCTGAGAAACTGATTTGGTTATAACTTCGCATCATGCAGCAAAGGCTTCTGGGAAGTCGGGCATGTTGTTCAGGGTTGCTTGCTATAGAGGGCAGCAAACAGAGGCACTGTCTCCCTGTTTACATCTTGGGAGACAGATTTGCATATTCTTTCCATGTTCCTTTGCAGTGGAGCAATTATGGCTATAAGTTTCCACACGCCTGAGAAGGTGGTCTCTCCCTAAGGAGTGACGTTATCCCCACATAGTGATTTGTATTAAAGGAGTGACGTCTTCATTTAGGGTAACTAATACGTAGTTGCCGTAAGTAGTATTTTCACCTGCTTCTATGTTTCCCTGCAGCTGGGTTTCATTTTGAGGATTTCTAATTACTGAGACATAAAATGTTCTACAATATTATTACAAGTGTGATGAATATTTGTCTTCTAATCATTTTAATAAAACGCTGCGTCAACCTTTTTATATAATTGGCTGTCTAAAATTCCCAATGTTTGAGGCATACAATGTATGCAATGCCTTGGGCCAATTAGCTCGCATCCACTTCAGCCTGACATATTACGTTACACATATCTTCAATAGAATAATTAGAAGAGTAACTGAGATGTATTAGCTATCCCATAGCAGTACTGTCCGTCATTTCTGCTCAATGTCATCACAGAAGCAACTCTTAAAATGGATAATTCACCATATTGGATATTACATGGGGTTGACACCAGTAAGTTATAAATGTCAACCCTCTTCTAGAAACCATTTCTGAAAAAAAAAAATAGTAAGGCATGTCTGTACCACTTCTAAAACTTATACTTACGTGGCAGCAATAAAGCATTACATTAGGAATCACCATATTGATGCCAATATAATTTTTGCATTTTCATCTGTAAAAAACAAATGCAGGGAAATTGTTGGGACATTTCCCACAACAATCTGTTGAAGGAATGAAGTGCATACCAGTAACAAACAGAGTATACCAAGCAGGCTATTATGTATATTGGAGATTAAAAAACAAACAAAAAACATTAGCTGCAAGTGGTTGCGATTCTGGCTAATCCCATCCACACATTGCAGAAAAAAATCTTCAGCGGCAGCTACCTTGAAAATCGCAGCATATCAATTATACCTATGGAAACACTAGTATTTTCTATAAAGGTATAATAGAGGCAGAAAGCCTGCAGAGGGGGCCACATGGTGGCTCAGTGGTTAGCACTGCAGCCTTGCAGCGCTTGAGTCCTGGTGTTCAAATCCCGCCAAGGGCAAAAAACCATCTGCAAGGAGTTTGTATGTTCTCCCCGTGTTTGCATGGATTTCCATCCCATATTCCAAAAAAAGACATACTGATAGGGAAAAATGTACATTGTGAGCTCTATGTGGGGCTCACAATCTACATTTAAAAAAAAAAAAGAAAGCCTGCAGAGAAAAACTCAAAATCGCAATGAACATGCTACGTGGGGCCTTAGCCAAAAACACAATGACATGAACTTATTAAACTAGATACACCGCTCTTCTAACATATAAGTGGCACATTTTTTGCTGCATTACTTAAAAATGGTTCAAGTCAAGTCAGGGAAAGGACAGTTTGGTCCAACATATTTACTATAACTTGTTCCAGAAAACAACCAGAAAGACTAGCAGCAAGTTCCTGGGGGGGCTGAAGTTTAATTTTGTGCACAAACGTCCTGAGGCCGAAGCCTCCTAATATTTCTGTCCCATCTCCCGCCAGTAGATGAATTTATTAATACTGAAATAGTAAACTACAGTATTAACAATTACACCCACCCACCCCAATGTCTTCAAACTGACACCAAAATGACAGAACCATTGTGTTTTTATTGTTCTACAGTGGTGGTATGGCATTGTCATGTTTTGTTTTGTTTTTAACAAAGTCAGATAGCTGTATCTAATGTGCACTGGATAGTTAACCATAGCTATGAGGGGACCCATGGCCACGAGGTACCACATCACCTATATATGAGGAAGAATTTCCCAATGGTTATTATCGGCATGAGGTTTATGTGAAATGAAGTTGCCTGGACAAAATGCTGTATGGTCCCAGAAGTTTCCTTCCTCACAGTGTGTACAAGTAGTACTGCGAGACAGATGTTAATGTACTGTAACAGTACATTCAGGTGAGCTCCTCTAAGGCTAGGTTCACACCTGCACCTGTTGTCTGCCTTAGGATTCCATTCCCCATTCCGCTTGAAGCAGAAGCAGCGCTTTTCTCTCATTTTTTGCCCTTTCCACAGACCCCGCGAATGGAAACCAGGTGTGAACCTAGCATCACTCTCATTTTGTTTGTTGGCGACTCTCTGTCTCTGCCTTTCAGCCTCCTCCTTGCATCCTTCTGCATGAACTTTACATGGCTAACACATTGTAGAATTGACACTAGGTCTACTTCTTGACTCCGAAGGAAGAGAAAGCAAGTGTCAAATCAAGATTGCACATCTGTAGCAGGTATTTCTCATGCATGTATACCTGTACGCATACAGCTGTATTATCACTCAATTTAGCAATGCTCACAACGGTCATGAGAATTTGGGTATAATCATAGCTAGAAAGCCAAAATTTCCCATAATCCTTAAGTCTACAGCCCCATGTTGTGGAACTAAAAGACAGCGAAAACACATTGCATTATTTTTTCCGCATCATTTTTCATTGTGTTTTTCTCTTCAGATATTCTTTCCTTATTAAACCTTTTTTCTGATGCATTTTCGCAGCAAAAAAAACCCAAAAAAACATTGCGTTTCTGCAACGTGGGACTTCACCCTCAAATGTAGCTCCAAGTATAAATAGCTTTGCATGACTCCATTGTACGATATCACAAGTGAAGATAATGCATATTATAATATACATTATTACAGAAAAATACCTCTTTATACACTTATCAACCACATCTTCTATTTGTGTTCCAAAGACTTCACACTTCCATTCAAAGAAATCATTTCAAGAACGTAAGTTAGAAGTAGGGGTTGGTACAAGGGATAAACAAGATGGAATATTCCCTCTACTAGTATTAACCAACACATACAAGCCTACACACATCTCATGTATATCCAGATGTTGTTAGATAAAAAGAACAGTAAAAAGTAGCATTTTCTTCGCAATCAAATAGCCATCATCCTTGACCTAGGAGGAATTCCCATTACGTAAGGAGTAAAAACTACACCAGACCCATTTCTTCAGGAGGAACATGCGAAAAAGGAATTACATCCAAAGTGATCTATTCTGCTACGTGCAAAACTAAACAGCAACATACGCTTGGAAAATATGATTTGTAGCCGAACATATTCATATTGCAGTCTGCTATATAAATCAGTGGTTTCCAATTAAAATGTCATTTCCTCGCCGGGCCCCTATATCTCATTGATTTTGCCTCTTGGATGCTGACATCTATGTCCGAAGCAAGACACTTCATTATCAGGCTTGTACCATTCTGTGCATTCATAGGCAAAGGATAGAGCTGCCTCTACAGAGATTTCAAGTCACATCTTGTATGTGGGAAATACTGATGGTCAGATGGTTGTGGAGAAAATCATTCTGCGTATGAATAATACATTCTTGCGCACCATCTAGACGTGGCTTGACAATACTTCTCTGCAGTACAGCCACCTCCATTCTGCTATTGCCAATAATGCACCCTATAAAATACACAACATATTTACTTTGGTATTCTTCCATCCATCTCTTACTCCTCTGCTTTTGCTTTGTTTAAACCCACTTGCTGCTTGCGAGTATATAAAAGCAGAGTGGACCTGCAGAGCTTCCTGTGTCTCTGCAATGAGTTACTATGGAGATAGCGTATCAGGGCTAACTTCGAATGCAGCAAGCCTCGTGTGGGAGGGAAATACAGCTTGTGCCTTGGCTTTCACAGCACCTGAATCTGTACCACCATTATCCTCAGCTAAGGAGTCCTAGTGTGAATACATTAACCCCTTCACTGAACAATTACCTGACACATTGCAAATGAGGCAATGGCATACATTGACGTGACCATTTTTGTGCATCATTTCCTCTGTTGTATATTACATCAATATAATTTTATTTGGAACAAATGTAAAAAGGATGTAACTGCATACAGAATATACTAATGACAATGACATCAAAATCAAACACATTGCATTTGTACAAATACAGGCTGCGCACTAATGGAATGGATAAAACAGACATATTAGCTATTCAGATGGAGTGCACGAAATGTTCTCTATGAATTAGATAATGCAAACGTAAGGATAAGGACACACATTCAGTTTTTTGATACAGTTTAATGCAGTACTAGCTGTCCTTTATAGGTTCTCAGCCTATAGCTACATGTGGCACTGGTGGCAAAAACTACAAAAAACCCAAAGAACTGAATATGTGATCAAAAAATAATTGATCCAACTGATCAACCACGGACAGCACGCAACTCCAAATTAGCAGTATGGAATTCTGTCTGTAAATATCACAGAGATCACATGTCCGCAAAATGAGAATGCGAGGAAGGCCTATGTGAGGTCCATGCTTTTTCACGGACATTTGCAGGTGTGTTGGTTTTTGATCCATCTTTCAGTTTTATGAAAAGCAGATCAAATTTCTTTTTCATTTCATTTTCTAGTTTTTGTACGTCATTGAAATGAATGGGTACCGTGAAAACTGTGGTTGTGCTTCTGTGACCCTACTAAATCAATGAATAGAAGCCACGGAATCACGGCCCCAAAACTGCACAGGAATAGGACCTGTCCTGGGTTTTATGGCCTGAACTGTTGGCCCGCACATGGGACTGTGTAATTCACGGTCGTGGGCCAATAGAAATTAATGGATCAGTGTGCTATCTGGAAAAAACAGAATACCTCACTGACCCCTGCTACCGTTGTCTGTAAGTTCTACAATTCTCCAAAATCATAATGATTGGAATAAAAGTAGATTTTTTGGTGCAGATTTACAGAAATTGTGGTCACAATCTTTAGTACAGTTCCAGAAAAATGCTCCTAAGATTGCAGCAAGTAAAACCCATATGATGAAGGAAGGAAGGAAGGAAGGGCTAGGGAGGGAGGGAGGGAGGAAGGAAGGAAGGAAGGAAGGGCGGGCTAGGGAGGGAGGGAGGAAGGAAGAAAGTTGAACCTGTGGTTTCCATTGTGCTTGGTGGTTATCCTTATTGAAAAAAACAAATAAAGGTTCAACAAAAAACTGTGGGCAAACTTCACTTATTCTCCTACTGTAGTTAAGAAAGAAAAACACTTTTTCTGAAGGAAATTGGTGGTGCTGAATGTGAGCTTCAGAAATCAGCTAATCATGGACAATTACTTTATGGTTTATAAATACATGCAAACAAACCAAGGAATCGGGTTCTATTTGCAGAATAGCTTACTCCCCAGAGCTACCGTGAACATCAAAGCTGCTTCTTGAAATTTGTTTAAATTATCTAAAAGTTTTGCATTCACGGAATAAGCCAAATCAAATTGAGGCTAAGGCCCCATGCAGTGAATTGCAGCAAAAAAATGCTGTGGAAAAAAACAACAGAGTTCCAAAGGTATAATTGACATGCTGCATTTTTCAAAAACGCACATATTTCTGAAAATGCGTGGATGGGATTAGGCAGAATTCCATTCACTTTACAGGTACTGTAAAATGCAGCGTTTTATGTCACGACTAGGGGTCTGTGAATCGATTCTGCAGAAGTGGAATTCAATCCGAATTTCAGGAAATCTTCAATTCACCTAGAATGCGGATTTGTTCATGCTTCGTTTAATCGAATTGCATTTTTTAACAAAATGGCCACTGCACATGTTAGGACAAGGGCCAAGGAACTCTGGGAACATGGGATCACCCACCATGCTGCAGCTAATCAGCAGCCAGCCACCCCTGTGATGTCACAGCCCTATAAAGACCAGCGGCCATTTTACTTACAGTCATTTCACTTTGCTCTTACTGCAGGCATAGACATCCGCAGGAGCTAGGGACAGTGATTGAAAACAAATAGAAGTTCAAGCAAAGAGGATTGCTAATGAAAGGAAAGTATAGGGAGGAACTCAAAGAAGAACATGCACGGGGGAGGGCCACAGGCCTAAATATTTCTGGCACAGGCACAGGTTGCAGCAGAGTAAGGGGCCTTGGCAGCAGGGGTCAACCACAGAGGCCTGAGCTCCCAGTGTCAAGTAGCTTTCGTGTCTTGACCAGCAACCCAATGGTTGTAGACTGGTTGACTCGGACATCCACTACATCCCAAGTCACATCCAACACCCCCAGCCAGGAGTCAGTGGATTCAAGAGACACAACCCGGGAGCAGGCCCTATACCCTCACGTGTTCTCAACCTGTCATTGTTCTTTTCTGTTTCATCAGCTGATGGCTCAGAGCCACTATACAATGTACAAGACCTAATACAGGAGAGTCAGCAGCTAATACCCAGCCAAGATCTGGAGGAGACATCTGCTGCTTCCTTCAGTAGGCAGGCAAATAGCAATGAGGAGAGTGGTGTGGTAGCTGATTTTGCGAGCGGTCAGGCTCATGCCTCAGAAACCATTGAGCAGGACATCAGTTACTTGAAGACTTTAGTGGATGACAATGTAGCCGATCGCAATTGGGTGCCAAGTGACGAAGCATCTTCATCTCCATTGGGAGAAGAGGGTGGCAGCATAAACATAAGGCAGTGGCGAAGTCAGCTGGGTGGTAGCAGTGGGAGGTCGGGAGCCAAACATGCCTGGGGTAGACCACTCGCTTTGCAGCAGCCCACCTGCCCGGAAAGCAGTGGTGCAGGGCTTTTCAGAGGCAGTGGTGGTAGCAGTCAGTTAGTGCGGAGTGTTGGGGGTAAAATCACTTACTTGGCGGTGTGTAATTTTTTTTGTTAAGCCGTCAGGGTAGGAGAACGTGGCCATATGTTCAATCTGTGGGCGAGCAGAAGGTGAAGCGTGGACAGAGTGTCAATGTTGGCACCACAACCCTGTGTCAACATATGCAGCAGCACCATAAAGTGGCCTGGGATAGCCATGGCTCCTATGTGGTGGTTCAGCCTGCCGCAGGAACTGTTGCATCACCCAGTAGCATGCATCCCATTACAAGCAGTCAAGGTTCCACCACCTCAGCCAAAGGAAGCTGTGTGTCCTTCCCATAATCTGCTAGTCGTGATTCTCCTGCTCCTCCTAGTCTGTCATTGCATCAGCAATCGATCAGAGAATCTATATCTAAGAGACAACAGTATGCGTGCACTCATCCAATAGTGCAGAAGCGTAATCTGCTCATGTCCAAGTTGTTGGTGCTGCAGTCACTCCCTTTCCAGTTGGTGGACTCTGCACCTTTCAGAGAACTGATGGCTTACACCAAGCCGAGGTAGAAAGTCCCAAGCCATCGTTTCTTTGCCATGAAGGAAGTACCAGCCCTGCACAAATATGTAGAACAGAAGGTGGGCCAGTCCTTGAGCCTGTCGGTGCCTGCCAAAGTGCATGGCAGCGCCGACATGTAGAGCTCTAACTATAGTTACGTACAATATATGTCATTTACGGCCCACTGGGCTAATGTGACACACCAGCAACTTGGACAGGTGTCGTAGCTTCTGCCTCCACAGTCCTGCAATGTCCGCTTCCTCCTCCACTGTGTCCTCAGCCTCCACTGTAGAGACAACTCCCAGGGCTCCTCAAGCATACCACATGTGCAGGGCATAGCAGTGTCATGCTGTTCTACACCTTGTTTGCCTGGGAGAATGAAGTCACACAAGGGAGGAACTACTCTGTTGTCTCAATCAAGAAATCGAATCCTGGCTTTCTCCAAGAAAACTTAAAATTAGAATCATTGTGACCGACAATGGGAAAAACATGGTGTCGGCACTGTGTCAAGGAAGGCTGAGACATGCGCCCTGCATGCCGCTTGTGTTCAATCTGGTTGTCAAGAGTTCCCTTAAGTGTTCCACCCATCTGCAAGACATCCTAAAAATGTCAAATAAACTTTGCATGCACTTCAGCCACTCGTACAAAGCCAAGTACACCCTCCTTGAGCTGCAGTGGCAGAACAGCATCCCACAAAAAAAGGCTGATATGTGATGTTTCCACCCGCTGGAATTCAACCCTTCATATGTTGGATCGACTGTATGAACAGAGAAAAGCCATAAATGATTTCTTGATGATACAAGCAGACAAATGTAACTTTAACATTAGCCAGTGGCAGCTCAAGCTTGACACCTGCCATTGTTCCCTTTGAGGAGGCAACTTTGTTAGTCAGTCGCCAAGACTACACGATGAACAACCTCATTCCACTGATTTACATCCTGGAAAAGATGCTTTTCAATCTGGCTGGTCAGGGGACTGGAGATGTGGCACCAACATTTAGCGGTCACATGAGCCCTGTGGGGGCTGAACTGAAAGCGGAAGAGGACATTGGAGCACAAGCAATATTCACACCAGATTCCGTGCATATTTTAGTCTCATTTTATTCTTGGAATTAAAACGACTTAGGAATTGCAGTTAACAGTAAACTTAAATGTAGCAAACCCTTTCAGGGAGCTACTGCTAAAGCAAGTAAACTCATAGGGTGTATCAGGGAGCATGGATGCACATGATGCACGCATAGTTCTGCCACTTTACAATGACTTGTCAGACTGCACATGGAGGGAATTTAGTAAGGCTGGTTACACACGACCGTGTGCTTCCGGCTGGTCATCAATTAAAAGCATGGGCACCCTTGTGCTGCCCGTATAATGGCCGTGCTTTCACAGCCCCTTTCAATAAAAAAGGAGCCATGAAAGCAAGGCCACAAAATAGGACAGGAATATGACCTCTTCTATATTTTGCAGCCCAGACTGTTGGCTCGTACACGTGTAATTCATGGTCATGTGTGCAGGCCAATAGAAATGAGCGGGCCACCGTGTTATCTGTGAAATACATGGATAGCACACTGGTCATGGCCAAAGCTGTCTGCAAGGGGCCTAACACTGGTTTTTCTACGCCAGTCTTAAGTAAGTCAGAATTATAAATTGTAAGTGAGTTAGAATTATAAAGTAGCTCCAGCATCTTCCTAATTTTGGTGCATCTCAATGAGGTTTTGGATACCTGTGCACAAGAAAGAAATATTAGAAGTTGAGTGGGTTTAAGAATAAGGCTCCATGTAGAGGAGAGCCACAGCCACAGCCAAGAAATGCTTTGGAAAAGACCGCAGTGGAAATGCATTGTGTTTTTTTCTGCAGCGTTTTTCACAGAAAGTTGGCAGGGGTTATTGGAGGGTGGACCCAAGAATCATTTTATCTGGTGGACTCATGGACCCTCAGTCTGACCATGGCTGCATATCTCCCTTGTAAACCCCAATATACAGGTCTACTGTATTAATATAGAAAGTTGATCCGCCTAATTGGTAGAATGGCCAAGGAAGGAAGTTTTTTTTACTTCATGTCAAGTTGGGTCTCTGCCATGAATTTTTTTTTTTTTTTTTTTTCCTTCTTGCTAAATTCAATGCAGGCTTTGCCTCAACAAAACGCAGCATAATCTTCAACAACAAAAAAAAAGCTGCTTTTCCATAATATGAGGCCTTAACCGAAAACAGCTGGATTTATTCATCCTACTAATTATGTAATTATGATACAAGAATAAAGTACCGATAGACTTCTTTTGCAAAATCATATACAAAGGAATGTTGACAGATTTTTTTTTCCTTTCTTTGATGTCTGCCATCACAGGGTCAGGAGACTACCACTAACATCTGATAATTTCCCTATCCTATGGTAGTCAGTTGGCTTGGCTCACATTTACGTAATGCATAAAGGGGCTTTCTGGCCCAAAACGATAGGCCTGTTGTACCTGATAAGTTGGGGTTGGGCTACCAGCTGATCCTGTCCACTCCATAGTGGTGACGGTGAGTTACTGCAGTTCTGCACCTATTAATTTCTAGTCTGTCCACAGATGTATCTTCTGGCAGTCAGATCAACTGATCAGTGCAGGGCCTGAGTGCTGACTATGCTGTGGACAGGATATCAGTATAAAAACCACTCCTAGGGCTGGAAAAGCCCTTCAGGCCAGGGCCGCATGCACCGTTTTACATTACCTGCAAAGTGAATGGGATTCTGGGTAATTCCATTCACAAATTGCATTAAAAAATTTGCACTGAAATGCTGTGATTTCACAGCATGTCAATTATACCCATGGAAATGCTGACATTTTCCATATAGGTATAATAGAGGCAGAAAGTTTTCTGCTGCGGAATTTCTGTGAAAAAACTTGTGGAGAAAACTGCAATGCATTTCTGCCGGAGTTGTCTCCGCAGTGATTCGCCGTGTGGTTCCTTAGTCTCAAGATTATCCATGAGAAATTGGTGAGCAGGGTATGACTCCTAAGCCTCAAGTCAATTCAACAAGTTACATTTTCCTAGTATTTGGCATATTCTGGGAACACAAGTTCCCAAAAAAAACACAATTCCAAATGACTGAAGTGGAAAAAGAGTAATATCTGTAAATATAAGGCCGGCGCCCCATGGACCGGAAACACCACGATTTGCCTGCAGCGGAGACGCTGCAGGAAGAACCGCGGTGTTGTACAGTGCAGGCAAAGTGGATGGGATTCATGCGAATCCCATCCCCACTTTGCTGAAAAGATCGCAGTGAGGACACTCTGCGATTTGCAAAGCCGTTGCGGCTTTTCAAATTGCAGCATGTCAATTATAGCTACGGAAATGCCAGCGACTTTCCTGTAGATGTAATTTTAAGAGAAAGTCCACAGAAGAAAACTCTGTGAACTTTCTCTTAAAAGCGCTGTGGAAAGAACCGCAATGTGTTCACGCAGCAGTTCTTCCCGCAGCGCTTTAGTGCTGCAGATACGGCCTGTGGGGCCTTAGCCTAAAAGATTAATTTCATTGGTTCACTTCACCCTTCTTCGCATATTGATTCTTCTATATCATCAGTAAGATTAATGCGAATAAGAGGTTAATGCTGAATCAACATGTCATCCCTTAGGTGGCATTTACACTATACAAGATTGTAAAAGCCAGCGTTTATGATGAGATTTCAAATGACCTGGAGATTCCCGTAGTACAAAGATTGTTTCAAACCAGGGCCTAAGGTTTGGACATAATAATATACTATTCACACAATACAATGAAATTCAGCTTTGCCTTTGGAAAATGAAGACAAAAATTCTGTGGCCAACACAATCACCAGGTCTGAGCTACTTTGAGCCATTGAGGACACTTTCCTGCCAGAAACAGCAGTCTTTCTTGCTGCAAAAATAGAAACACGTTCTATGTAGAATATAGATTCTAATAAAAATACATACTGTGCATTTTGTTTTTATGCTATTAATATTTTCCTGTCTGATTATTTACTTACCTCTTTACTTTCCCCTGCAGCGCATTTCTCGCTCTTCCTGTCTAAACCATCATGACAGGTTTATAATAAATTATAAATAAATTCTGTCTTTTCTGTGAGGTCTCATTATGATGTCACTATGATGACATCACAGAAAGTACATTATTAGAGCCACAACACGTTACTGAGGCACTTTGTTCTACAGCATTTCATCCACACTTGGCATATGACCCTTAGAAGTGGAGGAAGCATGGGAAGGCTATCTAGGGCAGACTCTGTCGAAATGTTGTGGTTCATAATATGGCGGCGAGCAGTAAAAACCTCTTGTTATGCTACATATAAAGAGAATTTCTATAAGATGTTATTGCACTGGTATCGCACCCCAGCATTGCTCCTACAGTATATAGAGATAACACAACATCAGCACCAGCACTATAGAGATAACACAAAATTTACAATACATGTACAGTATGTGATAGTCAGAGCTTCCTTCCCCCCCTATCCTTGCAGAATAATTTCTGCACAGGTCACAAAGTATGCTCCCACAGAAGTTAAAGGGGGAGATTTATTATGTCTTGTATATCAGTGTTGTGGCCTACAAGAGAGGAAAAGCCTTATATTTTCGCACAAATTGTGATTTTGCTCAAAAAGTTGCAACTGTTCCCACTTTTTCACCGCCCTTGCCACTTTCCCGATTGAGTCGTGGCCTTGGCTGCCCGCCCCACCAGATTTCTCATTATGCCAGACTTGTAACAACTTAAAGTGAAAGTGGCATGGAAATTACGCCTCATTTATGCTTAATTATGAAATTAATAATTATACTGGTGCAAATGATCACTGAACTCTACACCAGCTACAAACTTGCGTAGCTCTTGGCATCGCTGTTCAGTCAGGCGTAGGGACCGATACATTCATGAAGAAGAGTGCGCCTCCTCATAAATGAGACAGCTCTTCTGCCAGTGCTGGGGTTATGTAGACTGGTGTTCAATATGCCATTCTTCAAGTAAGTCTATGAATTTCTATGGCCCATATGGCTGCTACAAAACATGTATAAAACTTGAATGGCAGTTATCATCTTAGGTGCGCCTTTCCAAACATTTCTTGTGTGTCAAGAGATATGAGGAAGTAGAGCCCAGGCAAATTTAAATACTGTATATACAGAAGCGCCAGCCATTAACTAAATGTTCATTTCAGTACTATGAAAAAAATGTGTTCAATAGCACAAAATAAACATTTGTTAGTGATATAACCATTCATTTAAGAACTACTACATCTATGTTATAATTTCCCCAAACAGCTGTAACATTGATGACATGTCCCAAATCGATGTCTCTGTGCTTGGCAAACAATGAAGAGTCACAGCTCATTGTTGGGGTGCCAGGAGTTGATCAGATATTGATTAGTTGGACTAACGACAAGCTATTAATATTAAGGATCTAGAAATCTCCTTTAAGCCTAAAGAATTAAAGTGCTACCAAGTGAAGATCAATACAGGGTTTATTTTTAAGCAAAAAAAAAAAATAGCTAAATAAGTAAGCGTACAGTATATTTATAAACTGGGAATAAACTGGGTTTTGGGTGGAGTTATCTTTAAATACAATTAGTAATAGAGGATACTGGTACAGGCTGTACAGTGCGTTTAGAGCAGGCAGCGCCAGCACACCCTTTAATGACAGATTGATAATTAGGTTATTACTTTTATTTCATTTCCTTGAATAAATTCAATTAATTATTAAACCAGCTTAAGAGGACCGGTCACTATTAAATAATGCTTTATAATTGAAAAATACATTCCAGTTAGATACTTAATTGATTTTAGTACCGTCTCTTCTTTCTTTGCAGTTCCAAATGCCAGTGGCATTGCAAGCAAATACAATAATGAATATTCTGAAGATATTCCATAGTAATATTCAGATGATATTTCATCAGTTTACAAAATTTCTATATTTTAAAGTGAATGAATCACCATTTTATTTATTTTCTATTTATTAAAAGCAGATATAGTCAAATATATCACTTATGTCATCTGTTTTTATGTTCTGATTGTAGATTTGTATGCTATTTTTTGCACAAGATTATAAGGGTTGGTATCCTACATGAAATCCATTGCTTTGTTAACAACGTTTTGTGATATGCTTTATAGTAGAACGCTCATTGTATAGTACTTTCTCAAAAAGCTCTCCATAATTGCTAAGTGTCAGTCTGTCATAAGGCTTAGTGGTCAGGGTGACAATTGTAGGATTTTGTACTTTTATTTTTAATTATAGATAATGACATAGAAAATTAAAAAACACAATCCCGAAATCTATAATGTAACCACTAAGAAGATTCTGCCGCACTGGTTCAAATGCCAAAGCCACCTTCAATGAGGTTTGGTTATCGACATACAGTAATAGTCTTGGAATATCCATTCCACAGGGTAGACGATAAGTGTCTGATTGGTGGGGTTATGGAACCCCTTCTGGAACCCCCATCAGTTATAACAAGAGGGGTTCTTTTCACTCTAAATGAATGAAGCAGTCGTCAAGCATATGAACTGCCCCTCCATTCTACTTTATTGGGCTGCTGTATTTTGATTCTCTTCGGGAGCAGTGCAGTAGTATACATGAACAACCAACGTTCCATGTGAACAGAAGGACCCAGGAACCCAGTTGTTATGAACACTGAGGTCCCTATTCTGTATATAGTTAATACATGTACAACATCTCAAGGTCATTTCTTTATAGACAACATTTATTTTCACACAGGCATCTATCATTTAAAATAAAAAGATGGATACCATACAATATAGGATCTTCATTCACATACAGTACTATCAACCATAAACAACTGTGCGTTTTCATAGAGTTGGGGAAGCTAAGACCGAGCACATAGCAGCCAATTATATGCCAATATATGCATACAATTTGTATACATCTTCCAGACTGACCGAGCTTTGTGTGAAGTTACGCACTTGAGAAAGGGCAGGTGTGCCCGAAACGCGGCGATTTTTTAGCGTTGTGCATCATTGTCTTTTTGAATAAAATCCTGTTGTGACCTGAGAGCGCCGTCTTTCCATTTCATTGAAAACGCTATCTTCCCCGGCCTTGGCCGGTGTCCATCAGACGTGCTGCCTCCTCCACCTGACGGTAAACCCCAAACGTAGTTGTGAGCGATTGTCACAACCTCATCAGGTGAGAGGCCATTTGGTCCTTTTAAATCTTCTGGTTATTTCCACCAAAATTTATCAGACATTCTACACTATATAGTGTGCTCGGTGTCTCTTTTGTTTTTTAATTATATGCCAAAAGGAGAGTCAATGTAGCATGCATTTAGCCATTGCAGTCTATGGCATATATTCCAGCTCAGTTTATAATATATATGGTATCACCACCACAGTTATGGTGTGACTCAAACCTATGTATTCATTTCAAATACACTAAAGTCTAAATCCATAACTTTACTCTAAACCTTGGAGAAATGCAGGATAACTATATACCCATATAAATGGCCTTTATAAATGTGTTTTTTATTTTGAAGTTATAGTTGCCAAATATTCTGTGTTTTAATAGTCTATTCTAAAAAGAGTTTTACTCAATGAGATAAATCTATATTTTTGCATTAACACAAGAACCTTATACTTGATTGTTTACCTGCAACCTATAACAAAGACACTGTAATTGATAGTCCCCATGAGGTTTTTCAAAAGGTATCGAGTTTGTAAGTGATTTTAATAGCCTGCGTCCCAACAGAGCCATGATCTGTGTTATTTCATTAGGCCAGGCAACACCACAAGCATTAACATTCAGCATTAATGGGGTAATTAAAGGATTTCATCATCGGACACACTAAAAAAAAACTGAATATTAGTTCATTATTTTGCATTCATTTACTTAGCTTGTTATCCATAGTCGGGGTAACATATTAAGGTAAATATGTACAATGTCAATGCCAGTTTATCGGTTGAACAAAGCTTGTTATTACATCTAATATCTAGTAATCTCTTATCCTGTCTTCCACATCCCTATCCAATTAGATGAGCCGATATTCAGGGCAATTATCAACAAAAAGCACTCCTAGGAATCTAATACTGCCACCGCTCAGCTGACCAATAAGTGAATGTTTGCTGGTTGGCTGATTGTCTTGCAGTGTTCGCGATCATTCCTCCGCCATTCAGTCTGCATCATCCTGGCTAATAAGGCCGATGCAAATGAAAGCCAGTCAACATGTTTCTTGTGGATCGGCACTCCTTGGAGCCAACATCTACATGTCTAATATAGACTTAAGAATATTTGGGTGACAGTATGCTCAATGAGAGAACAATTGAGGGAATTAATAACAAGTATCTCATATAAAAATGGTCAAATATTACCTCCACAGATAGCTTGTCATTATCTTGGCTGATGACCTATTCTCAGGATAGACTATAAATATCAGATCAGTGAGGGTCTGACTCTTCATAACCCCCCTGCCTATCAGCTGACAGAAGGGGCAATGGCACTCACGCAAGTGCAGTGGCCTCTTCAAAGTTTACCTCAGTCTGTCTACCAAATTAGTACAACTAAGTAGATGGCATGCAGGTAGATGGAGGTAAACAGTAAAGAGGCCACAATGCTTGCATGAGCTCAGCATCCCTATAAATGACAATTAAAAGAGGGGCCGAAAGAATGATCCTCAATTATCTGAAATAACAGATCAGTGGGGTCTAGCTCTTGATACTCATGACGATCAGCTGATTGAAGGGTTTTTGGCACTGTTCAATGTTAGCTCAGACTGTCTACTTATAAGTACTACTATGGAGATGGTGTGCAGATAGACAGACTGATTTAAAACAATGAAGAGGCTACAATACTTGTAAGAGCACTGCAGCCCTTTCAAAGAACTTACCAAAAGATATACGGAAAATCAGATTTTCACTCATCTGTAATTGATGGCCATCAATATCTTGAACCTATGAAGTCACTGGTCCCTACTGGCCACTATGATCAACCACTGGTCACCTCACTGCACCTTTGTGAACATTGCGTGTGCATTTTATAACTGCATGGTGGCTGGTTATCGGTTAAAACGTCACTGGTGACCTCTGGTATTATGTCCATAGATACTCAATAAATATGTAATTCTAAGCCACGGTCCAGCTCATTGCATAGTACATGTCGATGGCTCTAATGACCATAGAAAATTCTTACTTTTATGATAAATCTAGCTGGTACCCGCGACTTCGTCTGCGGTGATTGTAGAAGTGGGTACGTAGGCGCGGGTAAGGTTTTCGTATTGTGTATGAGGTATGGGATAGGAAATGTAACTGTGTATCTTGTTTTTGCTGTAATTCTGAGAGCACATGAGACTTTTGTGTTGAATGTAATTTGTATTTCAGCTGCTATATGGTGTTGTTATAAACTGTACATAGTGTCTTTGGGACAGAAGTATTTCAAGTGAATATACTTGGATATACGACATTGTATGATTTGTTATTTTCCGCCAGTACATGTAAGTTTTGGGCACAGGATACTCTTGAGCAAGCAACATAAAGTCTGGCCCTGTGCATGACAGTTTAGTAACTCCGTGTGCCTCTTATTAATAGCAATTAACCCCATCATGTCCCTCACATTAACCCTTGTGTAAGAGTTACTGATATGTGAGAGACTTGGAGGTAATAATTAAGTATCTTCATTATTGAGATCTTTTATTAGTACCTCCATATGTATCACATATTAGTAACCTTTATATGAGGCACACAGGGGTTAATATGAGGGACATGATGGGGTTTATTCCTATTAATGTGAAGCACACAGGGGTTAATATGAGGGACATGATGGGGTTTATTCCTATTAATGTGAGGCACACAGGGGTTAATATGAGGGACATGATGGGGTTTATTCCTATTAATGTGAGGCACACAGAGGTTAATATGAGGGACATGATGGGGTTTATTCCTATTAATGTGAGGCACATGGTGTTACTAACACTAAACTAATAACCCTAAAAACCTGACATTAATGAGAACAGTAATCCTATGTACCTGTGTGTTTTTCAGTTTCACTTTGCTAGCAGCTTCCTCTCCTCCTCGGGGAATCTTTGCAGGATGCAGACCACTATAGCAGGCAGAGACTTGAACGATTAAGCTCCACCCCCTGGGTTTCCTGCACCCCTCTCAAAGGGAAGTGTCCTTATGCCTCAGCTCTAGCAGAGCACTGAAGGGACCTCGGACTTCATTTAACTCTTGCAGGTCCTGTGCTGCTGGTGTGCCAGTAAAATATGGCAGGAGTGCCACTCTTGGCACGTGTGCCAGGGGTTGCTGACCTCTGCTGTAGAGGGTAATATGGATTTTGTGACTTGCTATGGTCCAAAATGTGTGAGATTGCAGAGATAGTGATGTGAGTTTGGGTTTTGTGGGGGTCCTGGGAAAAACGTATGTGCGCTATTGTGACAAAAAGTAGCCTATTGCGCAATCGAGTGTAGTGACTATGTTTGTGGAAAATTTCAGCCAAATCGGTGGAGCGGGTTTTGCGTGATTGACCGCCAAACATCCGAACATCCAAAGTCACAAACCCACAAACTCACAAACATTTCACATTTATAATATTAATAGGATACATCTCAGGTACAGATAATAGGCTATTTTATGTTTCTGAACAGAAAAGGAAAAACCATTAAAAAAAAATATAAACATACGGTATACAAAAACAGAGTGAAGCCTTGCTATTTTAATAGCAATTTACATAAATCTGGGAACATAATTCAATCAAAGCAACAGATTATTTATACAATCAATTGATGGAAATCATTGATAAGCTGAAATGTATGAAATGGAGATTTATTGAAAGCTTGTTCTGCTACTGCTCCTTGGGGGCTCATTCACAGTTGTGAAATACTGTACATGTGTGAAATGTGGCTTTAAAGGAACACTCCAGGCATAGCTTGTACACTGAAATGATGGCCATGACACAAAGATTCATCACAAAATCACTGTGTCATGTACTGCCCTTTCAGGCCCTGCATTAGGCATGTCACATTTTTTGCCAGGACTGTTCTTTTGATAATCACAAAAACAAATGTAATACTTGTATATAAACACCAGTATTATTCTCCAACTATCCCAAATTTGCCAGGGTTGTCATGAATTTGGGGTGGGTGGGGTTGTGTATGCGCCTGGTTTGGGATGTCCCTGGGACTTTAATGCTCTGATTTTACTAACAGGAATGTTGGTAACTTTGGTCATTCTCAAGTCAGCTTGTCAAATTTTTGCTTTGCTCACCACACCAGTAAGTGCTGCAAACTTTCATTCCTCAGACAGTTGTCACTTTAATGTCCCAAGCTACTTCAAACACCAATGTCAGAACAAAAACAGGAAGCTTCATGGACTGCGCTTCATTGCCGACCAGGTGAATACAATACCGAGATCACTGTGTAAAATGCCAAACTTCAACTGGAGAACAGACAATCTCATCACCATTGCACTGGCGAGTTTCTGTTCTCTGGAGGGATGTGTCACAGGTCACCATCTGCAATCTTCAAGCACAAACCTAGGTTTGACTTTTCTAAGGAAAGACAACTATACAGTGTGGTAGAGAAGATGTCATGGAATTGAGTAAGCTTTGTGCTGCACCCTTAGTCTCAGGGAAGGGGTATACTAGGATATTAAAAAAAGCAAGGCCATTAAAGTAAAATGCTGCCAAACTTTGTGACAATATTCTGTGGAAAACTCTCTTCAGCTGCACACAGACACTACTTCAAATTCTTTAACATGGTCCTGACCTCAACCTTATAGAAAACATAGTCTAAAATTACAACTATCAGCCAAGCCATATTGTTCAATACTACATTATTTTACACACATATTGTTCAATACTACATTATTTTACACATATATTGCTCAATACTACATTAGTTTACACTGGACCGCACAGGCCCTACAAGCACAAGCATGTGTGAGCAAATCTCACATCAAATGATTGAAGTTAAATGGAGAAGACCTATGAGCACAGCGGCAGATTTTCAAGGTCATATGCTGAGACTTCCCCCCCCAAAAAAAAAAAAAATGACTAAAATATGTAATTGAACAAATAATGGGAATAATATGTAAGTCTATAGCTAAAATGCTACTTAGAAAGATAACGCACATTCCCCAAGCCATAAATAAGGCAAACTCAAGGATATTGGTCTTGCCACTCTACTGTAGGTATCTACAATATTCCCAGGGAGTTCCCCTGAGCGCTACCTGTAGAGTGAGATGGCACAGTTGGCAGCAATGGCGTGCCATCACTGGATCGTTGAGTTGTTTTCTACTTTCTAATAGATTTCTTAGCAATACTAGTGACAGCTCATCCGGCTTATATTTTAGCATTATAATAGGACAATATAGATGGTTTAAGTATTGCGCCCAGAGGCCTCAGGTTACACCTCTGATCCAGTTACACTGTATTTCTGCATGCGGGAGGTAACAACTTAGTCATCGCTCCTCTTTCCCAGATATGGCAACAGAACACTATCTTAGGTTTCACATGTGTTTACAGTCACAAACAATGGAATATGAAATGTACAACACCATCTTATATGTAAGTCTTTCTATTAGTATATGTAAAATATCTGTCATCTCCGGCACTTTGCAGTCTGTGCCTAGAGCCAATCCTGCTGCTGTGTTAAATTCATCTCTATATATGGGAAAACTATATGGAAACTGTGATATAGGAATAAGTCAAGAAGCATCTGTTACCGTAGTTGAAACAGATTCTGAATTGGTTTATGGTTTCCTGAAACCAAATCAAGTGGTCGTGACTTGTGAGCTGGAAAATGGACGTGAGGGAAATGAGGAGCACATGAACAATTTCTGATCTAAAATGCATTCAGAATTTCATATATAATATAATAAAAATATTCTTATTGGTCAAGAAGTGAAGGAATGTGGCGGTTCTAGTCCTTCTGATTAAGGTGGTAATAAACATGACCCCTGTTAATACTGTATTCTAGTACAGTAGAATAGAGGCATTAAATAGTACATTAAAACAGAGGCCACACATTGCAGAAACACACCTTTTTTTGTTGTTGGAGATCTTGCTGCATTTACTGGAGCCAAAGCTGATAAAAACGGAATGGTATATAAATAAAAAGCATATTGACTTCAACCTTTTGCTCAATTCACTCCTGGCTTCGGCTCAAAAAACTACAACAAAAAAAGTTGCATTTCCGCAATGTGGGGCCTTAGATTTGTGAAACGTAGCAAAAAACGCTGCAGAAAAAAACGCAGTGGAGACATTTTTCTCAGCAGCGTTTTTCATTGTGTTCTTGCACAATGAATCTTCCTCTGCGGACCACCTTCCTTTATGGAAAAAACGCTGCATTTATGCAACATGGGGCTTCAGCCTAAAGTGGTTTTCCAGGAGATGAATATTGATGATGTATCTTTAAAAAAGGTCATCAATACCTGATCAACGGGGGTCTAGCACCCCACAGATCAGTTTTCTCAGGTGACTGCAGCGTCCACCCTAAAGGCCAGTAATGTCATCTTCATTCATCTTGTTTGTTTCATCTTGCCCTATTCATGTGAATTAGGCTCAGCTGCAATACCAAGCACTGCCCCTAGGCTTTTTTATTATATACACATAATATAACCTACAGCGCTGTGTTTGATATTCAGTGAAGAGGCCACAGCACTCATCCGAACGGTTGGACCCTATTGATCACATATTGTTGACCTATCCCAAGCCTGTTCATAAAGGAGTTGTGCTATTACACTTGGAAGTGTCAGATTGCTGGAGGCCTCACCACTGAGTCCCCCATCAAACAGGAAAACTGGGAAAGAAACTCCCCCTGAATCCTCCATCTGAATAAAATACCAATGCATGTGTGTCTGTAATGTCTTTATAGAAAGATTCCTGTATATGTTCCACTTTCTGAAACCTAGGGATAGCATTGTGTGTTATTGTACGTTCACTCACTCCGTCATTATCATTTATTGTATATGCTTTATTTTATTAGTTGTGATGACATGTACTTCATAACCAGTGGTATGGAGCCATAATTCATGAATATAGCTGTATACATACATGTCTGTGAGCAGTCCTACCACCTACGGTATACAGGAGGCTTTAAAGGAAGCTTTCTATAGGTAGGATCTCTGGACCTTTTAGTACATTTGTATGAGCAGAGAAATGTCCTTGTACAAGATGTTTGGCCTACCATAGTTTTACTGAAATTACCACTGAAGACAGGTTTTTTTTAATTATATATACATAATATAACCTACAACTGTCTATACCACAAACCTGAAATATGGATCTTATTTATCAAAGCTGTCTAATATTAAGACTGTCTTTGTTGCCCATAAGAATTAATTGGAGCTCTGGAAGAATAAAAGCTGCGCTCTGATTGGTTGCTATGGGCAAAAAAAGCAGTTTTACGGTTAGACAGTTTTGATAAATGAGGCTAAATATCTATGTAAATTTGAGTAGACATTTATAGTAAGTGGACGGTAAGAGGCCAGAGGGTCTGCCTTTTGATTAATAATACTATACGACGAGAGCCCCTCTAGATTCAGAACACTGTATTACAGCTAGCTGATTATATCAAATTGAGCAGAGTACATTCAGAGTTAAAAATATTTCTATCCACTACTTTATTCGATTTATTCAAATACCATATAAAGCATCTTTCCTGAATTAACATGTCCAAGTGTCATGTAATAAGTGGGGTATAGTAAACTCAATGTGCCCAGAGTGTGCGACAGGTGATTTATATGCCTGCTAGTAAAATGCTATTGGAAATGATATTCAAATACTGGCAGTGCATGACAGATATGTATTACAGATGGTTTACCATGTAATCCTCTCCCATTATTCTGCCACAGCCAGAGCTGCGATGATGAAAAACTTCAAAGGCTCGACATATAGGTTATAGTAATAAGCTGATCTGTGAATGCTGGTGCTACATGTATATGTACGGTACATAGGTGGCTCTGTAGCTTGTAGTGCAGACGCTGGATATGAAATAGGAAATGACTTGTTGGCTGTCTTGTAATAATTACATATGTATTGCTGTATCTGAAATGTAACCACTGTGAGGAAGGAACGCTACAGGAAGTCATGAACATGCGACTGCAATGAACATACATATATTCACTACATATGCCAGCTGTATATGACTGTATACGATATACTGTGTAGGAGACTAATAAATAACTCACACCAATCGTGTCTACAATCGTAATTACTTTCATAGTGTTAGCAACAGCTCTGACAAATGCAACCTGTAATATGTGTATCACCATGGGAAAGAAGATACATGATCAATATCAATACATTCAGTCCTATAGGTAGCCAATGCACCATGGATGTGTCCACTCTATAATTAATCTTTCCACAAACAGTGGTCCATAGATTGCATTATTCCTCAAAACAATCCAAAAGGAGTAAAATCGGTCAAGAGATGCCAAGGCAGGATGATATCTGGATATGTACACGCATGATACAGTTGCCTCTACCTTTCTACATACTGTAAATACACTATATACTGTATGTTTCATACATGGAACATAGAGTTAGTTTGTGAATATTCGTAGCAGGAGGTAATGCAGGCCTCCTTCACTAGCCAGGCCTGAAACCTGCATTTTACTGCTGCCCTGCATCAGTATGTGACTGGCACACTGGAAGGCCCATAGTGAAGACCACAACATTATACACATGTAGAGCACAAACAACATGAAGAATTACGTACTGTGAAAATAAAATACAATTGTACAAAACTACAAGCAGTTCACCTGAGAACTATAAGCAAATATAAAGCCATATCAATGCCCAGTCTAATATTATACATATGCAGGGCTATCCACACGGCAACAAACAATATTTCTACAGATACATGCAAATCATATGCATGTGAACATCTTACGGCGTTCAATATCAGCACTGTATCAGTATTAGCCTCCATTTGCTATTACCATGTGTATGTCAAGATCAGATACCTGATGACAAGCCCTACCACTACAACAGGAATGAAAATCGTACAATAGACAGACAGAAAAGAGGTTCATACAGTGTCATTTATTCACAATGGCCATGCAGAGAATGGAGAATGCAACAGCTACTACAGGTATGAGGCACATTGCATATACATGCAGAGCGGATACAAGGCTGGCATGGGGATCACAATTCGAGACTGCAGTTTATGGTGTATTTCTACGATAATGGGGAAACGATGAAACACTGATCTCAGTGCACATACCTGGGCTTGACGACACAGTTCCTTTAGTCTGCTGGGTTAAAGCACTGGACATGGTGGGATTATGCTCTCCTCTCTTCTACCTTGCATATCCACATAAGCAAACAGGGTGCAGAAATACATAAAAATCAAACAGATCAAAAGGATTGGGGATGTGGGGGTGACAAGTGGAATCCTTTGTGTAGCAGACAAGATCCTTCCTAGCTATGAGCAGCAAAGGCAGAAATTCAGGAATGAGATGAACAAATGAGGGATTCTTCAGTAAAGCAGAATACAAGGCAGGGATAAGAGGCTCCTTCTGTGGTCAGATCCTGGAGCTTTGGAGAGGTGGCTCTGGAAGGCTTATTTGTTTCTTAGCTGATCAGTGCTGTTGCTATCTGCAGCATACTGGTCTCCTTTACAACACCCCCCATCCTATAGAGGAGAAAGAGAGATTCAATCAATATTTTATTAGAGAGAAGATGCTGAAAAGGGGGATCTGGCAACTAGATTCTCTAAACCCCAAAAATCCATAGTAGAGAGCGAGGGGAATGGATAAAATGGTCATACATTATTCATCAGACATGTTGAGCTATATCATACTCTGAATATGCATGCATACTGCTAAAGATAGGCAAAGAATATTTACTGGCATCAAGAGAGGCACCCAGCAAATCCTCTGTGTCTCCTACACACAGACACATATACACATATACATACATGCACATAATTGCCATACTCCCTGCTCCAAAAGCCATTCATTCTGACCTGTCACGACACACACATACACATATATACACAGTTAACCCTTTACAGGACAGTATGACATGCTGAGTGCCTAGGATCATTCACATACGTGTAGATGGGTCTGGTATGGCAGTATACATGGATACAACGTGTCAGACATGGTGATGATGACTACCTTACACATATTGCAATTGAGGCTCAATGATGAGCCTGGCTTGGCACATGGCATAGAGAGGTGCAATGATGTACTTACAGATATGTCATTCACTTCCAACCCTGTATTGCAGAGACCTGATTTCTTATCCCATCCACGCAATACCCACACTGCCAGGATCTGGGAGAAGGGAGAATTTCCCTGCTAAGAATCCCTTCCCTGTGACTTGTGCTGAAACTGATTGGATGTCCAACGTCATGTTCAGAAATGAGGGTGAAGGAGCTCCCCCTAATGGCGGCTTGTAGAACTGTAGCAAAGTTTTCTACAGGGAACCCACCACTGTGTGCTAAAGATACATATTAAATATATAAAGCAACAAACAACAGTTGCTCTCTTTATGCCTTAAATATTTAAGGATCTTACCAGAAAAATTCTTTACAAGGCAGGTCTCGCCAGGCAAAGAGCAATAAAAAGATGAGATCATGTGTTCAGAAGGAGTATGTCACCCCTCCATACTAAAAAGTGAAGGGGGTAGCAAGGTATGCTGTAAATAAAGCACTGTATTTATCTACTATTCTACTGTATTCATGTTCTACAGTATTTATATTATATTTAGGTGTTATTCGGGCTATTTTGGGGCTTCCATTTACTATTTGGCTCAGGTTAAGATAAGATAAGATAATCCTTTAATAGTCCCACATTGGGGAAATTTCAGCATGTTATAGCAGCATAGTAATACAGGTACAGGATAATACACAGTAATATATTACAGATGTAGACGCACATATGCTGAGAAGAGAAGATATGGTTAAGGTTACATCCTTTACTAATATAGATCTGACAAGTCCTCCTACCTTGCCTGCTTCTTTGTAAACAACAATCCAAGCAGGGAGGTAGGTAGAAAGACATGTTAGAACAGGGGTAGGGAACTGCTGTGAAACTACAACTCCCATCATGCTCCATTCACTTCCATGGCAGTTCAAAGAACAGCAGAGCAAGTATGCACGCTGGGAGTTGTAGTTTTGCAACAGCTGGAGAGCCGTACGTTCCCTACCCCTGTGTTAGAATATACAACATTTGCTTGCAAGTTTAGGAACCAGGTCTCCTAACATACTTGACAATAGCCTGACCATGGTTGTAACTTTTGTCTGTTTATTGCTAAAGAAAAAGGCTGGTCTGGAACCAATATTTCTGTTCTGATAAATGAAATCCTTTGAAGAACAGGAACACATAAAACAAAAAAGTATGAAGTAAAGCAATAAAAAATCCCGTTCCAACTGTTTCCTCCACTACGTGGAAGAGTTGGGGAAAGGACAAAAATGTAGCATTGACTTCAGTATTTGCAATTGGATGCTTTTCAGGATGTGGCTAAAAAGACTAAGGCTAAGGTGGAAAGGCTGAGGGTAAGTTCAGATGGGATTTTTTGGTCTGGAACCTATTCGTTTCGAATAGACCCTCAATATTCGACTATTCGACCGAATATCGAATCCCTTTACAGTCTATGGGGAAAAAATGCTCGTTTCAGGGGAAACCACTATTCGACTAATAAGAGTCACCAAGTCCACAATGACAACCCAGAAAATGATGCCAACACCTCTGGAATGCAACTAGGACAGCGGGGGAAGCATGCCTGGGTGCAGCTAACACGCCCAAGTCCCTGTATTACCCCACTATCACAACCTATCAACTAGACACCTTACAAACTCAATAGAACCTCTATGAAAGTGGAAAAATACTTGGAAACCTTCTTTACTCTACATTAGTATGGACGGAAACTCAAATTTTAAGCTAAAGAAACAATAACATGCACCCCTTTAAATCAGATGACAACCACAGATGGCATAGGCAAAAGGGAAATCCAACAGCCCCCACGTTTAACTGTCATTGTGTATGTGTGTGTGTGATGTGGTGAGACCTCCTAAAATTACTTTTGTGGCCCTTGAGGTCAGCCCTTCCAAATTAAGTTAGAGGCCCTTAAGCTGAGCCATACAAAAATTTACTTTTCAGGCCCTTGGGGTGAGGTGAGCCTTGCACCAGCAGTTCAAAAATGGAAAAAGGCAGGGCACTCACCAGGATAGTTAACATAAAATTGATAATCCTTTATTGCATCCTTTTTTAAAAAAAATCTTTCAGTACATCAAGGTGAAGATGGTAACATTGTCAAGCGACGATCGTTTCATGCTATAAGCATTTCATCAGGCTTTCTAAACACTACACCCATGTTCTTAACCTATAAGTATGTGCTAACCAATCAGCATTCTGTAATTGTGATGCCCGAACAAACTTCTCATTAACAAATCACATAAACTTACACACATATAATATACTATAAGTAAAATTAAAACCATTATTTATGCAACAGATGGAAAAAATAGACGAGTCTACATATAGATAATTTATGACTTTTTACAAGGATATTGCCATTTTTCATTCGACCATTTCACAATTAAATAAGGAACAGTTAGGTTTCAAAAATGTGTAGTTTTAAACATGTTCCTAACATGGAAATTCTATCAGCCAATTGAATTCACGGCAATTTGGACTAAAACCGCCCCTTTGAACAGACCAGAATGGAAGGTAGGCTACTCTATTGCCTGGCCAACCAGAGGGCTTCTCTAAGACACACCTCCCTGAATCGGAACTGAATGAAAACCAGGCCAACTAAGCATAACCGCTCTAAGTCCTGGCCCTTCAGAGCGGACCTGAAGGGAAACAGGATTTCTGAGTGTAGCCAATCAAATATTGAGCTACCAAAGACTATTCTCTACTATTCAGATCACGGCTGCTAATACATCTCTGTTGATCACGGCCAGAGAACGTCTTTAATACCTAATAAAGATTTATTCTTTTTATTGAAATCAGGAATAACTCGACTTTTTCAAGAAGTGGGGACACAATGAATATAGATGACTCTAAATATTCACATCATCGGTGAACCTTTTTACGCTGCCTACCTAATAACAATCTAATAATAGCTTAAATGGTCAAAAGAATCGCATCTATACCGCCTTAATGTGAATATGATCTTCTTAAAGAAACACACTCATGTCAATTTTGTCATTTAAGGGTGCATGCACACTACGTAACGCCGGGCGTGTATGAGAGCCGTACACGCCGGCGTTACAGCAGGGCTGCCGAACACTTCCCATTCACTTCAATGGGAGCGCTCGTAAACGCCGCTGTTACAAGCGCTCCCATTGAAGTGAATGGGAAGTGTTCGGCAGTCTGCTGTAATGCCGGCGTGTACGGCTCTGATACACGCCCGGCGTTACGTAGTGTGCATGCACCCTAAGCCTGTCGGGCCAGTGGCTAATGTATGTAAAATTATTTTGGCTTCTTCCTGTAGGAGTTTACGGCCTCTATCACCGCCCCGTGGCAACGGGCCAACATGTAACAGGCCAGAAAATAACAGACACTCTTCCTTCATGTGCCTCTCTAACATGCTCGATCAATTTAGGTGAGCCCTTGCCACTGGCGATCGATTTGAAGTGTTCTCAAAACCTATTGTACAGAGGTCTTATAGTTTCACCTATATAAAATCTCCTGCATGGACACTGGACTACAGAAACTACAAAATTTGTTTTACATGTAGAGATGAGCGAACACTGTGTGTCACAGGTGCTTCCATTCATTTCTATGGGTGCGTGCTGTTCAGATCGGCTGATCCAAACAGTGTTCGCTCATCTCTATTTACATGTAATATATTGATTCACAGTGTAACACACACCTCCTAGGTTGACCTGTTTAATTTGACTATTAAATTCACAATAAGCACAATTGCGACAACTGTAATTTCCTTTTGGCAAACCTTTGTCTAACCACATCTCCTTTTGCGATGTAAATCTACTAGATACAATATTGTCTTTTATTGTTTTACTTTTTTTGAAGGTGATGAGAGGGCAATTAACTGCTTTAGAAGCCAAAATGGCATCATTTTCTATTAGATGCCAATTATTATAAATAGCACTTTTCACAACATTGGCCATAGGACTGAACTTCAAAGAGAATACAAATTTTTCATCACCAGCAGTGTTTTAGTTTTTGGCCCTTGGGTTGACTTGAGCCTTTAACCAGCAGAGTTTTAGTTTTTGGCCCTTTGGGTGAGCCATAAAAAAAATAATTTTCAGGCCCTTGGGGTGAGCCATAAAAAAATTAGTTTTCAGGTCCTTGGGGTGAGCCTTAATGGGTTGGTTTTAAATGTCTTTTCTCAACGGTGATGGCGGTGATGGTGGAGGATGAGGAGGAGGACAAGGAACTTGTGAGCTGGAACAGAAACATGGAACTGTGTCTCGTCATTATCACTGAGGATGGGACATGCTAGTTGCGGGTCCACAACCACTAAATCGCCAAGAGAGGCAGACTCTTGGGTAGGAACATGCCTGGAGGTAGTGGCTGACTGGCTGGTGGAAATGCCGCTGGAAGCAATATCCGCTATCCACTGTTCCTGGTGCTCGGGCCTCGTCAGCGTGGTACCCTGCATCCTGTTTGATATTATGGATGAGCACACTGTTGGTTGTCCCTCTCCAGTAGCCATTGGATCCGCAGTAGCCTGACCACGACCTGGATCCCCAGCTGGATTTCCACGGCTCCATCCTCATCCCCGTCCCTTTGTGCTAGTTTTACGCATTTTCAGATGTATACAAGTGATTTTGTTTAAAGTATACACTTGGAGGATAGATATATTGAGCGTATATCCACTACCCTGTATACCGGATGACAGTATACAGGTTTCTTCTCACCCAATGGGATAGGTAGAATGAGTGAGTGCACAAACTGATGTATACAAGTGTTTTGTTTTTTTTTAAAGTATACATGGAGTGTAGATATATATAGCGTTTATCTACTAACGTATATACCGGATGCAAAGTATACAGCTTGCTTCTCAACCAATGGTACAGGTATACACTGTATACCAGTGGTAGGGAATTTGAGCCCTAAAAATGGCTTTTGGGAAATTTGTGCAGGATGAGTGTATATACTAGTGGTATATATACACTCTTCAAGCGGTTTAGCTCTGAAACGAGCTGTTTATTTTAATTTTTCCTGCCTAACAGAAGCTAATCGTTATCTGACCCTCAGCAGCACATCTCTCCCTGTCTCACCAAACCGCATCTGACACAAATATGGCTGACACTATTCTTATAAATCCGAGGTCACATGATTTCGCCAGCCAATGACTTTTTCCTATTTTTTCTAAAGGCTGCATATTTATGTACAACTGGACACATAGGGATAGGATTTCAGGAGGGAGGGGGAAGAGGCTTATTACTATATACATTTAAATATAAACAATTCACATAAATATGCAGCCTTTAGAAAGTGTTTTTAGATATATCTGAAGAAGAAGCCGAGAGCTTTGAAACGTTATATTCTGTCATCATTATGAGTTAGCCATTAAAAAAGGTATCACCTACTGAAGACTCGCAAGTTTTTTGTTTTTTATATTTCCTACCCACTAGCTAACACGGTACAAAAACAAACATTTTTCTTTTTGTGTATTTTAGTCAATAAACAAAATTAACTGAACGAACAAAAAGAGAAATCTAAATGAAATCAATATTTGGTGTGACTGCCTTTGCCTTCCATCAATTCTTTTAGGTACACTTACACACAGTTTTTGAAGGAACTCAGCAGGGAGCACGAACCACAGATCATCTGCGGATGTAGGCTTGCTTAGATCCTTCTGCCTCTTCAAGTAATATCAGACTCATTGTTGAGATCAGGGCTTTGTGGGGGTCATATCATCACTTCCTGGACCCCGCCTCCAAAGGATATTCACTCCAAATATTGATGTGTGAATTGTGTTAAATGACAAAAAATAAACTATTCTTGCAGAATTTTTAGCATACCTGCCTAAAACTTTTTTACAGTACTGACTTGAAATAACTTTAACATTTTATACAAATTAGTTAGTTGATGCTTTTTCTCCTCAAGTAGAATGGGTGATGTTGGGGTCCATTCACACGGAGTAAAAATAAAAGAAAAAAAGTAAAAAAGTAAAAAAGAAGAATACACGTGTAAAAATAAGACTCCCATTGACTTTAATGACATTTTTTTACACGTGTAAAAAAAACAACACGTCACATTTTTTTCAGCTTATGCCCCCCTTTCTCCTCTTTTTTGAATACTGTTGTATGTTGGGGTTTCTGCACACTATGTGTTGAGGCTTCTTTTTGTGGTTACACTTCAAAAAGTAGTCACGTACATTTTCACTACACTTGTACCTAAGGATAGATCGGCCTCTACAACCATAGAGCAAGGACGCAGAGCTGTCCGGCCTAATGCTGCAGACCCGACGCTAGACATCATATGCGGCTTATTATCATCAGTGGATACAGTGGCGATCTTACAAGCTGACAAGATTACCTTAAGGTCACTTATGAAGAAACACAAATTCAGCTTTATGAAAACCTAGCCAGTCTTCTCAAGCCCTTAACCCTCTGCCCATTATTGGAGGCCTTGAGGGCCCATGAGCTCTCCTTTTCCTAGTTATATCTATTCCAGTTATTATCCTTAAAAAATGGCCAAAGAATCAATATTCATACTACGCGGGATCTGGAGGCAACATGGACTGTATTACCGTATTTTTCGGACTATAAGACGCACCTAGGTTTTAGAGGAGGAAAATAGGGAAAAAAATTTTGAAGCAAAAATGGTAAAAATATTTAATATATGAGAGTTGTAGTTTTGCAACAGCTGAAAGGCCACATTGTATTCTAGGGAAAGGGGGTGATTTAGAACTCTTATTTATTTCATTTTTTTTTATTATTATATATTTTTAAAGCTTTTTTTTTTTTTTTTAACTATTTATTAGTTCCTAGGGGGCTTGAGCCTGCAGTCATTTGATTGCAAGTCCCATAGACAGCAATACAACTGTATTGCCGTCTATGGGACATTCTGTATATTACTATTACGGCTGGTCATAGACCCAGCCGCAAGGCTAATATAGCAGTGACAATCCTGGGAGCCTTCATTAGGCTCCCGGCTGTCACCCGAACAGGTTGGCTCCTGCGATATCGCCGCGCAGGAGCCGGCCTGCAACTTTACAGGTAGTTTACACTTTGGAGGTGGGGGAAGGGGCCGCAATACAGACCCGGCATCCGCTGTAATAGGAAGGCGGATGCCGGGGAGGGTTAAACGCCGGCACATATGCCGGGGCCTGAGACATCGCTATGCTCGTGCCTTGCATGAAGCCAGCAGCGGCAGGAGTGATGCTGCTATTGCGGGGAGGGACGGAGGAGCGGAATAGCAGCATCACTCCTGCCGCTGCTGGCTTCATGCAGGGCACGAGCATAGCGATGTCTCAGGCCCCGGCATATGTGCCAGCGTTTAACCCTCCAGGTCTGTATTGCGGCCACATTCGGACTATAAGACGCACCCTTCTTTTCCCCCCAAATTTGGGGGAAAAAAAGTGCGTCTTATAGTCCGAAATATACGGTATCTATTCCCTCTTTACAAGTACCATCTTGGATAGCTATCTAGGAATATACTGCCCCGACACTGACATTACAGAAGAGTGAGTCCCCTTGTCTGCTTCAACTCACCGAAAGGAAAAAGGCTTGCTATGAAGCAATCGGATCTACCTCACAGAGATTGTTAATGACTCTAGGTTTGATCCTGTTATGAGGAATAATATTCTGCTAGACTTCTCCTTTGCACTACAGGATCTTTTTTTTATGTTTTACCCTTCCCATCTCTTATTAGACTATTGTCCCTGCCTGAATACCTCTATGAGAAGGATTTGGATCTTCGCACCCCATCAAATGCATGGACTCAGGTCAGATGGTTGCATTTCAATAAGCCATGTAGCTTACAGCAACCCAGGGTTGTTTGAGCAAATAGTATTTTCCGTACCATAAATCATCCTATTTGATGTTCATCTTGCCATGGTCCCCATCTCTCTCTCTCTCCTATTTCCATCTTGCGATGTAGTTTAATCTGTTGTTAGAAACTGTGTTTAATCATCATGTGAAGATGCTGTTTCAAGAATCTCCCTAGTGGCCGCTGTTCTCAAGTGTTTTTTTTACTCCCACCACTAGAGACCACTGTTCCCTGGCTCTTGCCCACAATCAAGATGGCTAGTATTGTTTCATGTCTGTGGCCATTTTGCTTCCTGTTTTAGACCTATATAAACTCAGAGCACATTCAGACCCACACTTGAGTATTGTGTTTATTCCCAGTCTCTAGCTCTGAGGTATATGTTGCTCAGATTACCTTGGCTCTGTCTGCTTACCCGCTTGTGTACTGACCTTGGCTCCATCTACTTACCTGCTTGTGTACCGACCTTGGCTCCATCTGACTACCCACTTGTGTACCGAACCCTGGCCATCCACCAACTAAGTCTTCTATTCCGCAGCATCTGCCATCCTTCCTGGCTACCGGATTCCAGCTGTATATCACCAGTATCATAACATTTGTTGGCTTGCAGAGGGGATAACATGGTGCCCACTTCATATGCATAGTGGCCCTAGCCTTATTAGTGAGCTCGCTAATTTAGTCTATGCTACATGAGACACAGCTGTTGATTGAGCATTTAATGGGTATTCACTTATGGTGCTTAGCTTAGGACCACATGTAATGGCCTTTACTTGTTACTCGCACAGTTTACAGTATTATACTGACACCACATCATAATCTGAGACTAGTCCCCTTCCTTCCTCCTCTATTCGCATATGGGAAACCTGCTCTGAATCTCTTTTGGTGTGGAGTTGGTATTCGTTTACATGCCCTATACCCTTTGATAAATGGACGAGCTCTCAGCTACCTCGTCGGTAACCATTCTCTAACCTATCTACCAGTCTATGCACACCTTTCCCACTGCATATGATGATGATTACTTATATGGTCCCAGTGATTTGGGTCCCTTGTACACGCAATTAGCTTTGCTAAAGCATACCAAAGGACTTATGAAATGATGCCGAACTATAGGAAGGCTTGCAACCTACAACATATATTAGCTTAAGTTGATGAGCAACAACTAGTTGTCTTTCTCATCTCATACCCATATCTATCCTCCAATTCATCAGCATCTTCTTGGGACATCCAAGAGATATCTCTTGGCCACATTATGTATTTGTCACGATATGAGTGGATACGCAGGAGGCCAGTGGTCCGGTTTCAATCCTTTATTGCAAATCTGACACAGGATAGACAAGCAGACAGTGAGGGCCGGCTGAGAGTGGGAAGGCGGTGCGTAACCAGGCAGAAGTCAAATGGATGTCAGGGCAGATAGAGTCTGTCGGTGGACGGGAATCCCGGAGAGCGGACCAGGTGGACGAATAGGCACCAGGGTCTTCAGCGACAGCAGACGCAGACCTTTCGCACTTCCGTGCGGGCAGCGGAGTCGCCAGGTGCAGCAGCTAAGCTGAAGGACGTGTAGTCAGGTGACAGAGTCGGGGAGCCCAGCAGGGGTACAGCAGCAAGTAGAGATGATCCTGAGGTGGACTGCAAGACCCAGCAGGATAGGGGAACCAGTGGGATAAAGCCAGCTCCAGGAGCTTGAGGACAGCCAGAGGAAACTCCAACGGAATACACAAGCAATGTGCAGAAGATACCACGCCCCTTAAAAGGCATGTGACCAAAGGCATGTGACCAGGAGTCCAGCCCAGCTGCAGGAAACAGGAAACTTAGTTCAGCGAAGCCCTTCCCGCCATCTTGCTTCAGAGCACCTGATTCCAGTACACACGGTATACAAGGCAGAATCCTAACAGTATTTTATTATCTCCAAGTATATCAAGACACATCACTACAGAAATTGAAGGAAAAAAATGGGGAACACTAAGTGTTTATACCAAAAAGTGAAATCATAAAGAACTGAAAGCCACCAAGAATTGACCCTTTATGGGAGTAAATGCATCAATGAGTGAAATTTACAGCTGAAAAAGCTAGAATATCTTTTGAAGGATTCTATGACCCTGAGAACATCACTGGAGAAGCAGAAAAGAACCTGGATTATCCTTCTGGTTATCTGTATATTTAAGCCACAGCCACTTCAACATGGCCTCCCAGCGAATTATTATTATTTATTTATTTATTTATATAGCACCATTAATACCATGGTGCTTTCCATTTGAGGGCTTACATATGTTACACAAAATATACGAAAAAAATAATACTAACAATGATCGACTGGCACAGTGGGATAGAGGGCCCTGCCCGTAAGGCTTTACAGTCTATGAGGGAAGAGGGATAGAGACTGAAGGTGAGGGGAGAGGATGTTCAGATTGTGGTGTGGTGGCAGTAGTCTTACTGGAGGTTGGTCAGTTTGTCACTGTTAGTATTATATTTGTTTTGTATATCTTGTATACCATATGTAAATCCTCAAATGTAAAGCACCATAGAATTAATGGTGCTATATATATAAATAAATAATAATAATAAATAATATCATGTGTCAATTTACCATACTCGAGTATAAGCCGACCCGAATATAAGCCAAGACCCCTAATTTTACCACAAAAAAATGGGAAAACTTATTGACTCGAGTATAAGCGTAGGGAGGGAAATGCAACAGCTACTGGAAAATTTCAAAAATTAAAATGGTCGGATTTTTTTGGGTGCAGTAGTTGCTGGATGCTAGGAAAAGGGAGGGGTGTTTTGGTTGTCTGTCTGCCCCTTCCCTGAGCTTGAGGACTCCCCCCCCCCCCACTTGGAATTCAGCCTGGCTGAATATAGGGTATCTTCAGTGCTCCTGTTCCATCGGGAAGGGGTTAATAGGAACACTGAAGATACCCTATATTCAATAGACTGGGCTCTTTCAGACACAGGGATACCTAATGTGTATGTGTTTCACAGTAATTTTCTACTTTTATATGTATTCTAGGGAAAGAAGTGATTTAGAACTGTTATTTATTTTTTATTATATTTTTTTAAAGCTTCTTTTTTTTCACTATTTTATGGAAGATTCTATACATTACAATTGCGGCTGGTCATAGATCTATATATATATTTTTTTTAACTCGAGTATAAGCCGAGGGGGGCTTTTTCAGTACAAAAGCTGTGCTAAAAAATTCAGTTTATACTCAAGTATATACAGTACATCTTTTCAAGAAAATTTTGTGGCACACCAAAATGCCTGCCAGTTGAAAAGTAATGAAGAATTGGACTTAGTAAAAGCCACCAAAATTACCTGTTTTTTTTTTTTAAATGTAGATTGTGAGCCTCACACAGAGCTCACAATGTACATTTTTCCCTATCAGTATGTCTTTGGAATATGAGATGGAAATCCATGCAAACACGGGGAGAACATACAAACTCCTTGCAGATGGTTTTTTGCCCTTGGCGGGATTTGAACACCAGGACTCCACTAACCACTGAGCCACCGTGTGGCCCCAAAATTACCTTTTTATGGGTTCACTTGCTGTACCAAGTAGTGACAATTTATAGAATTCTCCAGTACCATTACCACCCAAATTTCCCCTAGACATACCCCATGTAATATTTTTCAAACTTGTTTCTGCACATTGAATGGAATTCTTACTATTGCAGCTGCAACCACCCTCTTCCTTTGAAGTCAACCTGTCACACTGACCCAGTTCCAGGTTTTATCTGCAATAGAATCATCATTGAATTTAGTAATTTCATCATCTTCCCCATTTTTTTGTGAATTATCTTGGCAATGAGATTGCATTCTGCTATGCCCTCACAATTCATAAAAGATTCCCCCTAATGTTCAGCACACACTCTGCCAATACTACCTCCACTACCACTCATATCTTCCATCTCTGGTTCATCTACATCCAAAAAACACTGGCTGTTCTCAGCTAACTCATCAAGAAAAGGAAGAAGAGGAAGCCTTAATTATGTTATGTTATGAGGACTATATTATAGCATAAGCCACAAGACTAATAGAGGGCTTTGTCAGTAAAGATAAAGAGGAAGTACAGTACAGATAGACAGTGTGGTAAATTATGTCTTATAGCAGAGGAGGAGGAGGAACACACAGAACCCTGACTCAACATTTATGTTTCACTGCTATCAAAAATATTCTCAGGAAGTATGACAATACTGAGGATACTGACAGGGCCATCAAGACTAGAGGTAGTGTTGCTGTTGCCATCCACATTCTTATTGTTAGTACTTGTATGAGTGTTTCTTCCTTCTTAAGCGTGGCCTCAGCCCTATATTTTTCCAGTCAAGTTACTGCACACTGCTTAATTATAATGGTAATTGGTAGAGATGAGCGAATAGTGAAATATACGATATTCGATTCGAATAGATCCTCAATATTCGACTATTCGAACGAATATCGAATCCCATTATAGTCTATGGGGAAAAAAAGTTTGTTTCAGGGAAAACCACTATTCAACTAAGAAGAATCACCAAGTCCACTATGACACCTCAGCAAATATTGACAACACCTCTGGAATGCAACTGGGACAGCAGGGGAAGCATACCTGGGGGCATCTAACATGCCCAAGTCCCAGTTTTATCCCACTATCACAGCATATCAACTACACACTTTCCACACTCAAAAAACCTCTATCAAAGTGGGAAAATACCTGAAAACCTTCTTTTCTCCCCAATTGAATGGACAGAAACCCAAATGTTAAGCTAAAGAAACATTACCAAGCACCCCTTTAAGTCACTTTGCCCATAACAACCACAGATGAAATAGGCAATGGGAAATGCAACAGTACTCACCCTTAACTGTCATTGTGTGTGTGTGTGTGTGTGTGTGTGTGTGTGTGTGTGTGTGTGTGTGGAGTTCATCACAAGGCTGATAGACCCAACTCCAAATGTTGCAGCACAAGCAACCAGCAGTCAGACTAAGATTGTCTCTTCTTCAAGTAAGACACAAGATTCTTTGGAACCAGAACAGGAAAACCCAATGATTGCCATTGCAGCAGTGCCTAGGCCATCTTTCAGAGCAGTTCATTCAGAAATTGAATTGGCAAAAAATAAGAACATTTACTGTGATCGAGTCTTCATGCACGTTAGTGAGCATGGACAACCTAACGTACAAGATCCTCATGCATGCATCCTCTGGCCTCATTACTGAACAAGATCAACCAGGATAATCAGGGCTGGAAACATCAGACCTTACCGAAAGGAAACACCCACGGTTTTGAAAGAAGCCATCTAAACGCTGCACCTTTAATTGAGTTGAGCCTTGCACCAGCAGAATGTTAGGCCCTTATGGTGAGTTACGCCCTTAACCAGCAGAATGTTAGGCCCTTTGGGTGAGTATAGCTGTAACATCTCTGCCTGTTCAGGTCACTGCGACACCCTCTGCTCGCATGCACGCTCGCGTGTGCAGTTTAGTTCCTTGCTTAGTGTTTTTGGTTGAACTGTGTGAACACGGCTCTAGATCTTTAATTGAATTTGCACCACACCCGTCTTCTGCCCTTGTCTGCCTCTGTCCATGAAGTAGTTAAATTTGGTCTTGCCTTGTGATTGACAGCCTGCCTTCCTGTCTGGTCCAGGGCGGGTTCATCCTCCCCTATTCAGTCTTGGCTCACATTCAGTAAATAGGTGAAAGGGTGGAACAAATTATTTATTTTAAGTACATAAATTTTAGGTACGTTAGCGCCACGGATTGATTTGACAAGCATAAGAAGAGTACTAGATCAATAAATCAGCATAACGTTTCGGTCAATGTCGACCTTCATCAGATCAGATCTAGTATCCATAAAGCAGAGTACGCAGCAGTACGCAGCAGAGTACTAGATCTGATCTGATGAAAGTCGACATTGACCGAAACGTTATGCTGATTTATTGATCTAGTACTCTTCTTATGCTTGTCAAATCAATCCGTGGCGCTAACGTACCTAAAATTTATGTACTTAAAATAAATAATTTGTTCCACCCTTTCACCTATTTACGGTGTGCAGCAGCATTTCTTTACATTATGTATGAGTCGCAGGACTCCCTTGTCTGCTAGCACCCATATCCTTATTTTTATTAGTGTGCGGTTCCTCTGATATCTATATATTGGCTCACATTCACACTGGTGCCTGTTATTGCCTCGTGCTTGCTGGCTTTCTCATGCTGTTTTATTACTTGTATTCTGATTCTTGGCCTTTGGCTTTCCCTATTGACTATTCTTTTGGATTTCAATTTTGACACTGCTTTGCTCGACTGTTACTAGACCCTCAGCTAGCTGATCTCGCTTTGTTGTTGTTTGTCTTGTTTGCGTTTTGTGTTTCACATATATAGGAAGGGATCGTCTCCAAGTTGCCACCTATTAGCTAGGATAGGACCTGCAAGAGGAAGGGACAGTGGGGGGCTTCAGCTTAGGGCTCACTGTTTCTTGTGTCCCTTTCTCCAGGGTTTCCAGCATCTACTGAGGAATTGTCATCAAAGCAATTTCCTAACAATATCCTTTAACCAGCAGAATGTTAGGCCCTTATGGTGAGTTGAGCCTTGAACCAGCAGAATGTTAGGCCCTTTGGGTGAATAGAGCCTTTAACCAGCAGAATGTTAGGCCCTTATGGTGAGTTGAGCCTTCAACCAGCAGAATGTTAGGCCTTTATGTTAAGTTGAGCCTTTAACCAGCATAGTTATTGGCCCTTTGGGTGGATTGAGCCTCTAACCAACTTAGTTTATGGCCCTTTTTCTCAATGGAGCCTCTAAGCAGCTTAGTTTTTGGCCCTTTTTGTGAGTGGAGCCTCTAACCAGCTTAGTTTTTGGCCCTTTTGTTGGAGTGGAGCCTCCATCCAGCTTAGTTTTTGGCCCTCTTTGTGAGTGGAGCCTCTAACCAGCTTAGTTTTTGGCCTTTTTGCTGGAGTGGAGCCTCTAACCAGCTTAGTTTTTGTCTCTTTTGTTGGAGTGGAGCCTCTAACCAGCTTAATTTTTGGCCCTTTTGTTGGAGTGGAGCCTCTAACCAGCTTAGTTTTTGGCCCTGTTTTTGGAGTGGAGCCTCTAACCAGCTGTAGCATCTTTGCCCGTCGGGGCTTTGGCGTCATCATAAGGTCGCATGCTGTGGCGAAGGAGACATGTTCAGCTGTGATTTCTTCTTTTGGGTTTGTTTTGCATTGTCTGAACACTGTCCTATTCCTTCACCTTGTTAATTGATTTTCCACCACACCCATCTCCTTCACCTTCATTTCTCTGTGCTCCTCTATTAGTTAAACTTATTCTTGCTCTGTGATTGACAACCTGTCTTCCTGTCAGGTCCAGGGCAGGTTCTTCCTCCCTATTTAGTCTTGGCTCACATTCACACTGGTTCTTGCTATTGCCTTGTGCGTATTGGCTTTTTTCTCTCGCTGTTATTACTTATATTCTGATTCTTGACCTCTGGCTTTCCCTATTGACTACTCTTTTGGATTCCGATTTTGACACTTCATTGCTCGACTGTTACTGACCCCTGGCTAGCTGACCTCCCTTTGTTGTTATTTGTCTTGTCTGCGTTTTGAGTGCCACATTATATAGGTAGGGATCATCTCCAAGTTGCCGCCTATTGCGTAGGATAGGGCCATGCAAGAGGAAGGGACAGTGGGGGACTTCAGCTTAGGGCTCACTGTCTCTTGTGCCCCCTTCTCCCCAGGGTTCATCTACACACTGGGGAACTGCTGTCTGCACTTCCCTAACAGAATAGCAAGCCCCCCCATTTTTTTTCTCTCCCTCCTACTCTGAACTGCATGGCTTCTATTCAGGACCTTGCGTCTTGGATGGAGGATTTAGCAGGTTTGGTGTCTGAGCTGGCTAATCAGGTACACACCCTCACTCAGAGTCAAGCAAAGGCTGCTGCAACACCACCTACTGTCATTTCCCTTCCCAGGGTTAAAATGTTAATCCCGGATCGTTTTTCTGGGGACCGAGGGAAATGTGAGAAATTTCGGGAGTCATGTCAGTTATACTTTCGTGTCAACCCTCATGCATCTCAGTCTCAGATGGTGGGGGTGGTCATCTCTCTCTTACAGGGGGATCCACAGACTTAGGACCTTAAACTTCCCCCTGGGGCAAAGGAGTGAACATATTTAGAAAAAAAATTCAAATCTTTGGGGGCTATTTATGCAGAGCCTGACCAAATTGGACTTGCTGAGTCACAACTCCTTACTCTTAGGGCAAATGCTCCGCTGAACTTTATTGCTCTGAGTTTCGGAAGTTTAGTATAACTACTGGTTGGTGTAACGCAGCTTTGAGGGCTCTCTTTAAACAGGGTCTCAATGACTCAGTTAAGGATATTTGAGTAGGTCACCCTAATCCCCCCCACCTTAGAAGAGGCCATGACCCTGGCTGTCCGCATTGACTGGAGACTCCAAGACATACATAAAGAGAGGGTAGGGTTTGATTCTGTTAACCCTTCTGTCTACCACTCTCTTTCTGTTAAAAAATCTGTTTCTCTTCCTGTCATCGCTGGAGACGATCCTATGCAATTGGGAGCGCTGGATACTAAGGCTAGACGGGAATATCGTTGCAGGAATAATCTCTGCCTGTATTGTGGTAAACCAGGTCATTTCATCCGAAACTGTCCCGTCAAACTGGCAGAAAACTTCAGGGCCTGAGTGGTAATCGGGAGAACCACTCAGGCAACCAGGTATCTTCCAAATATGTTCTGGAAAGGCCATCCCAGTCCCCAGACCTGAATATCATTTAACATCTGTGGGTTGATTTGAAGTGGACTGTCCATGCTCGGCGACCATCAAACTTAACTGAACTGGAATTGTTTTGTAAAGAGGAATGGTCCAAAATACCTTCATCCAGGATCCAGGAACTGATTAAAAGCTACAGGAAGCGACTAGAGGCTCTTATTTTTGCAAAAGGAGGATCTACTAAATATAAATGTCACTTTTCTGTTGAGGTGCCCATACTTTTGCACCGGTCAGATTTTGGTTTAATGCATATTGCACATTTTCTGTTAGTACAATAAACCTCATTTCAATCCTGAAATATTACTGTGTCCATTAGATATTATTAGATATATCGAACTGAAATGGCTGTTGCAAGCACCAAAATATTTAGAACTAAAAGTGATTAAGATTAATAGGGGTGCCCAAACTTTTTCATAGGACTGTTTATATATATATATATATATATATATATATATATATATATATATATATATATATCCCTACAGAGGGATCTGCGTCAGCAGCATGCTGGGGAAACTGTTCAACAGCATCATCAATAATAGAATCCTCACCTTCCTCACACAACACGGGGCCCTCAGTAAGAGCCAAGCAGAGTTCATGCCAAACCACCGCACCACAGACCATATCTACACCCTGCACAGTCTCATCAAGACCCACATCCACAACACCAGAAGAGGCAAGATATTCACCTGCTTCGTGGACTTTAAGAAGGCATTCAACTCAGTATGGCACCCAGGCCTGCTCCTGAAACTCCTAGAGAGTGGAGCTCCTACACTGAAAACCAGTGCAGTGTGAAGGTGAATGGGAAAAGAACAGCATACTTCCAACAGGCCCGAGGGGTCAGACAGGGCTGCAGCCTAAGCCCAACGCTCTTCAACATCTACATCAATGAACTGGCTACAGCCCTGGAGGCCTCACCATCTCCAGGCCTCACCCTGAACGACCATAAGGTGAAGTTCCTGCTATACGCCGACGACCTCCTACTCCTGTCCCCCACTGAGAAAGACCTCTAAGACAGCCTGTCAGTGCTGGAAAAATTCAGCACCACATGGGCCCTACCCATCAACCAGAAGAACACCAAAGTCATGGTATTTCAGAACAAGGGTCATAACAAAGCCCCCACCCCACAATTCACACTGAACAGCTCCACACTGGAGAAAACCAACAGCTACACCTACGTGGGGCTGGAGCTCAGCCAATCAGGAAACTTCAAAGCAGCAATAGAAACCCTGAAAGCAAAAGCCTGCAGAACCTTCTACGCCATCAGAAGACAACTGTACCACCTCAAACCACCGGTGATGGTCTGGCTGAAGATATTTGACGCAGTCATCGCCCGATCCTTCTCTATGGCAGTGAGGTTTGGGACCCAGCCACCTACCCAGACCAGTCAAAGTGGGATTCCAGCCCAACAGAGAACTTCCACCTGGAGTTCTGCAAGTACCTCCTCCATGTCCACCACAGCACCTCCAACATGGGATGCCGGGCAGAGCTAGGCGGACTCCCCCTATGGCTCACCACGCAGAAGAGGGCGCTATCATTCTGGACTCACATACAGGGCAGCAGCCCTGGCTTTTACCACCACCAAGTCTGGCTGAGCCACAGAGCCGCAAGAAAACTGATACCCCCAACTAAGCATCAGCCATCTGCCAAGCCAAAACCCCCAACATGCCCTGAACAAGGCTCAAATAAAAGGAGTCATTGAGAGAGACAGAGAGCGGTACATCGAGGAATGGAGAAGCGCAATAAATAACTCCAAGAAACTCACTGTGTACCAGTCATTGCAAAGAGACTACACCATGGCCACCTACCTGGAGAGAATACGCCACCCCAAATACAGACAGGCCCTGAGTCGGTATAGACCAGTGATGGCGAACCTTTTTGAGACCGAGTGCCCAAACTGTAACCCAAAACCCAATAAATTATCGCAGAGTGCCAACACGGCAATTTAACCTTAAAACTCTTTGGATCCACAATTGCGGACCCACAAATTACAGTCGTGTGAATGGAGCTTTACAGAGCTTGTACTGAAAGGTCTGTACACAGTACAATCTGCCCCCAGTGGCCCCACACACACAGTACAATCTGCCCTGCAGTGGCCCCCCCACACACAGTACAATCTGCCCTGCAGTGGCCCCCCCACACACAGTACAATCTGCCCTGCAGTGGCCCCCCCACACACAGTACAATCTGTCCCGCAGTGGCCCCCCCACACAGTACAATCTGCCCTGCAGTGGCCCCCACAGACAGTACAATCTGCCAGGGGGCCACACGGTGGCTCAGTGGTTAGCACTGCAGCTTTGCAGCGCTGGAATCCTGGTGTTCGAAACCCAAGGGCATAAAACCATCTGCAAGGAGTTTGTATGTTCTCCCGGTGTTTGCATGGATTTGCATCCCATATTCCAAAGACATACTGATAGGGAAAAATGTACATTGTGAGCTCTATGTGGGGCTCACAATCTACATTAAAAAAAAAAAAAAAAAAAAAAGATAGTACAATCTGCCCTGCAGTGGCCCCCACAGACACTACAATCTGCCCTGCAGTGGCCCCCACAGACACTACAATCTGCCCCGCGATGGCCCCCCCATGGGATTATACCTCCACAGTATACTCCACAGTAGCCCCCTCCCCACAGAGCATGAAATGGTCCACAGTAGCCCCCTCCCCACACAGCATGAAGTGGTCCACAGTAGCCCCCTCCCCACACAGCATGAAGTGGTCCACAGTAGCCCCCTCCCCACACAGCATGAAATGGTCCACAGTAGACCCCTCCCCACACAGCATGAAATATTCCACAGTAGCCTCCTCCCCACACAGCATGAGATGGTCCTCAGTAGCCCCCTGCCCAGACAGCATGAAATATTCCACAGTAGCCCCCTCCCCACACAGCATGAGATGGTTCACAGTAGCCCCTTCCCCACACAGCATAAAATATTCCACAGTAGTTCCCCCTCCCTAACAGCACAAAATGGTCCAGAGCAGCCCCCTCCCCAGACAATACACATATACACTAACCTGAAGGGCCGCCGGGCGTCCTCTCTTTCTCCTATACACTACGGGCGCTGATGACTTACGTCATCATGTCCGCGCCGGTGCAGAGGTCACACTCTGTATAGTCAATGTAGGCCGTGCGTACCGCGCGGCCTACACTGAAAGCTTTCAGCTGGATGTGCATTTGCACATCCAGCTGAAAGCAGCGATCGCTCGCTAACGGGGAATCCTGTACCGGATTCCCCGTTACTGAGCGATCCGGGCGACCGCAACCGTGCCAGCATAGAGGGCTCTGCGTGCCCTCTCTGGCACGCGTGCCATAGGTTCGCCATCACTGGTATAGACTGAGCGCCCACAACCTGGAGATGGAGACGGGGCGACACAGGCAGACGTAAAAGCCACAGGAGAACAGACTGTGCCAGCACTATGACCAGGGGGCCCTAGAAGATGAGGCCCATTTCCTGCTACACTGCACCAAATACTCAGCTGTGAGGGCCGTCTACTTCCAAAGACTCTCTGCCCACATCCCAAACTTCATATCTGCAAACGAGAAGAGGAAACTCTACATCCTACTGGGAGAAGAAGAGGCCACTGTGGAGATCGCTGCCCAATACGTTTCCAGCTGTCACCAAACAAGAGGAAGATGAGACTCCACAGACTGTTATATGGAATGGGGGGGTGGGGGGCAAGCCATAAATAGGGAGGGGGCCCGATGGGGTAAGGAGTGCGGCGGATCATAGCCACCATGAGTTTGCTACATATAAGCGGCTCAGCCCTGCAAACAACCCACAAACGAAGTCGCAGGCACATGCTAGTATACCATATATAAGTGAAATATATACTTATATGAATACTATATATACTCATATATAGCCATACACTCACTCATATACATTATTATAGCACATACATTTATATACATTCATATATAAGATATATATATATATATATATATATATATATATATATATATATATATATATAAATATATAGATGTTGAAGAGCGTTGGGCTCAGGCTACAGCCTTGTCTGACCCCTCGGGCCTGTTGGAAGTATGCTGTCCTTTTCCCATTCACCTTCACACTGCACTGGTTTCCGGTGTAGGAGCTCTTGATGACGTCGTACGTTCTTCCTCCTATTCCACTCTCTAGGAGTTTCAGGAGTAGGCCTGGGTGCCATACTGAATCAAACGCCTTCTTAAAGTCTACGAAGCAGGCGAATATCTTGCCTCTTCTGGTGTTGTGGACGTGCGTCTTGATGAGGCTGTGCAGGGTGTAGATATGGTCTGTGGTGCGGTGGTTTGGCATGAACCCTGCTTGGCTCTTGCTGAGGACCCCGTGTTGTGTGAGGAAGGTGAGGATTCTGTTATTGATGATGCTGTTGAACAGTTTCCCCAGCGTGCTGCTGACGCAGATCCCTCTGTAGTTGTTGGGGTCATATTGGTCCCCATTCTTGTAGATGGGGGTTATGAGCCCTTTGTTCCAGTCTTCGGGGAAGTGTCCAGCATTGAGCACGAGGGTGAATAGCTTTGCCAGTGCCGCGTGTATTGCTGGAGAGCTGTATTTGATCATCTCTGGTAGGATGCCGTCAGGGCCACTGGCCTTTTTGCCTTTCAGCAGGACAATTCTTTCTTGTATGTCTTTTATGGCGATTGGCGAGTCCAGAGGGTTCTGGAAGTCTTTGATGACTTTCTCCATGTCCCTCAGTTTGGTGATTATCTGTTGCTGTTCTGGAGTTAGGTCTTCTTCTGGGATGTTTTTGTAGAGACCTCTGAAGTAGTTGAGCCAGATATTGCCATTTTGGATGTGGAGAGAGTTTTTCTTGGGCTTTGTGCCCATGTGGTGCCAGGTCTCCCAGAATGAGCTGTCCTGGAGGGAGTCCTCTAGTTGCTCTATTTTGTGGGAGAGGTACCTCTGTTTCTTCTCTCTGAGGGTTCCCTTGTATTGCTTGCATAATTTGTTGTAGGCTTCCCTCGACTCTCTGTTGTTGGGGTCTCTGTGTTTCTGGTTGGAGGCTGCCCTTAGAGAACGGCGTAGAGCCTTGCAGTCGCTGTCAAACCATTTGTGAGACTGTTTGTTAGTCGGTCTCTTGGGCTTTGTCTGTTTCAGGCCTGCTAGTTCTGCTGTGGTGTACAGGATGTTACTGAAGTCCTTCACTGCTCGGGTGACCCCTTGTTGGTCTGGCTGGTAGGAACTCATATAGAAGTTTGTGAGCAGTTCCTTGATTTCGGGTCGGTTAGCCGCATTGGTGTATTTGGTGGCCCGGTGACTGGCCCATTTAAAGAATGGTGGCAGGTTGTAGAGACCAATCTGGTGCGGCTGCTGTGTGAGTGGCTTGTCAGTGGATCTCATGTACAGCAGGATCTGGTTGTGGTCTGACAGGTGTGTCTCAGGGGTGACTATGAGAGCATCTATGTCTGACTGGTCTGCGTCTGTGATGACATAGTCCACCACGCTGTTGCCCACATGGGAGTTTAGTGTGAAGCGTCCCTGAGTGTCCCCTCTGGTACGCCCGTTCATTATGTACAGTCCCAGACTCCGGCACAGGTTCAGCAGCTGTCTCCCGCTCTTGTTGACGACTATGTCATAGCTATTTCTTCTTCTCTGTGCAGACTCCAGGTGGTGGACCTCGCCTACCGGGATGTGCAGGTTTCCATCAGAGGACAGGTAGTCTATCTCTGTTCCAGTCCTGGCGTTTAGGTCACCGCAGATCAGCACTCTGCCTTGGGACTGGAACTGGGCAGATTCCCTTTGTAGGACCTCATAGATGTCTGGGTTGTGGTAGGTGGACTCTGATGGGGGGATGTATACTGCACAGAGATAAATGTCGTGTTGGCCGTTGAGGATGGAGTTGCTTATTTTTATCCACATGTGGTTGTCACCGCGTTTGATGGCTTTCACATGTTCTTTAAGCTCCTCCTTGAACCATATTAGTATGCCTCCTGAGTGGCGGCCTAGTTTGGTAGTCTTGCTTTTCCGGGCAGCGACAGAGAATTCCTTGTAGCCCATGGGTGTTAGGGATTCATCTTCTGCCCGGGTCCATGTCTCTAGGAGGATTTGTATGTCTATGTTTTTTAGTCTGTCTATAAATTCTGGATCGTTTGGTTTGGATCCAAAGGCTGAGGCGTTCAGCCCTTGGATATTCCAGCTACTGATAGTCAGTGGTGTCATCTTTGGTGGGTATACCTTGTAATGAGCTGTCCTGCAGAGGACGGGCTGGGTTCCTGATTGGTGGCCATGTTATGGATCCCAGTCTGGATCAGTGTGTTGCACAGGGTGCTAAACATGATTTGATTTGATTATATATATATATATATATATATATATATACTATATATACTCACCTATATACATACACTGACACATTATTATAGCATACTGTGTATACACACACATACCTGTATACAAACATACAGTCCTCACACAGTATACAAGACACATACTTTAACCCTTAAGTACTATCATGGTGTCTGTCATAATGATATGTGTATGGTAGTGTTGTATGATAGACACCATTATAGTACTTAAGGGTTAAACAAATGTACACATATACATATTACATTTTACCAAAAAAAAAAAAATATACTCACATTGGTGAAGCAGAAAGTGGAATATCGCAGCAGGCTTGTCTGTGTCCCCACACCATACGATCTAAGCAATGACTCACTGCTGGGAGGGGGAAAGTCTGGGCTGCATAGAAAGCTCTTCATAAGATTGCAATGATATCTGCTGCAGCTGCTGCCCCTGGTGTCCTCAGTCCTCCTGAGGTATACTTTCCCTATATTAATAGGGAAAGTATACCACTGGCAGGATGCCCATCTGTGTGTGTCAGGGCCCTGGGAAACTGTCGGCAGCCAGCCATCTTTAATCATTACAGTGATTCCGGCAGCCTGGGGCACCAAGCTTACTGATCCGGCCCCTGCCACTATCAGTGCTCAGTTTGTCAATGCAAATACATTGGTTTAGGGGCCCGACCCGGCCACTGAAAATCCCGATCGGGCCCCTGATTTGGGGAAATGAGCACGGGGCCCACCGGGGGATTCCCCAGTTCCCCGGTGGGCTAGTCCGACCCTGATGATATACACTGAGGGCAGATATATAAAACGTATTATTTTGTCCCTATATACCATTTGTGAGTGTGTAGGACAGACTGAATTGACCCACTGCTGTACTGTATACCACTTTTGGTTTTTTTGGAGGTATACACTGAGGACAGATTTTTAAAACATATTCTTTGGCCCTATATACTGTTTGTGAACGTACAGGACAGATTGACTTGACCCACTGCTGTATTGTATACCACTTTTGGTTTTTTTGGAGGTATATACTGAGGACAGATATATAAAGTGTATTCTTTGGCCCTATATACCGTATGTGACTGTACAGGACTGATTGACTTGACCCATTGCTATATTGTATACCACTTTTGGCTTTTTTGGAGGTATACACTGAGGCTAGATATATAAAGCGTATTCTTTGGCCCTATATACCGTATGTGACTGTACAGGACTGATTGACTTGACCGACTGCTGGATTGTATACCACTTTTGGCTTTTTTGGAGGTATATAGTGAGGACAGATATATAAAGGGTATTCTTTGGCCCTATATACCATTTATGAGTGTAAAGGACAGATTGACTTGACCCACTGCTGGATTGTATACCACTTTTGGCTTTTTTGGAGGTATACACTGAGGACAGATATATAAAGGGTATTCTTTGTGAGTGTACAAATTTTATTTATAAAACGGGCTTTGGAGATATTTTGGCAGGTTGAATCGATATACTGAAGGTGTATACCTCCTCTTCCTTCAGTATAGCTCAAAAGAGCTGTTGTTTTTCACTTTTCCTGCCTAGCACAAGCTAAACTTTCTCTCTCACCCTGCTCACAATGTCTTTCCCTAGCTCTCCAAACTGCATCTAAGACGAATATGGCTGACACTATTCTTATAAATTTTCCTATTTTTTTTTTCTATGTCTATATTTTCCTGCTTCCTGTCCCACCTTCCCTGCAAAAAAAGCGCTAGGGAAGGTGGGAGGGGATACAAATTTTTAGTGCGTTTAGCGCGTGGTATTCAATTGGAATTGAATATCTCGAATACCTTACTATTCGATTGAACGGTATTCACTCATCAGTAATTTTTAGTTATTTTTTTTTACAAAAAAACAATTTTGAGAAAAATAAAGCACTAGAATTAGACTACAACTGTGTGAGTAATTTTTTTATTCATTTTTTTGCTGCTGCAATGTCAACTCTGCTATATCTGATATATAGCAGCGCTGTGTCAACTCTGCTGTACCTGAGATGTAGCAGAGCTGTGTCAACTCTGCTATATCTGAGATCGGACCACAATGGAGACTGCTGTGGACCGATCTTAGACTCCGCCTCCTCCGGCAGAACCAGCGTTGATTGGCCGAATGCTGTACATTGTATGGCATTCGGCCAATCAACGCTGGTCAATGCATTTCTATGAGAAAAAGCTTCCGCATAACGCAAGCTGACAGGGATCCCGACTAACATATAATGGGCTGCCACGAGATAGAACCCCAAAGAGCTGTTTGAGTAACATTCCTACCAAAATAAAGCTAATTCCAAGCTAATTTAGCCAGCCAATTACTTTTTCCGATTTTTTTCAATGCTTACGTTGTCGTAGTTCCTGTCTCACCTCCCCTGCACAGTTATTGGTGCAAAAAAAGCACCAGGGAAGGTGGGAGGGGATACAAATTTTTAGTGCGTTTGCCACGTGGTATTCGATTGGAATCGAATATCTCAAACAGCCTGATATTTGATTGAATACCAATTCGATCGAACACCGTGCGCTCATCTCTATTAATTATGTATTTATTTAATTAATTTGCATACTTATCTAGCACCATTATATTACGCATTGCTTTACAGAGACTTTGGCATCACTGGCCCAAGCAGGGCTCACAATCTAATGTTAGTATGTCTTTTGAGTGTGGTAGGAAACCGGAGTACCTAGAGGAATTTAAAGCAAACACGAGGCGAACATACAAACTCCTTGCAGATGTAGCTTACCGAAGCTGATGCCCCAGCTGGTCCCATAAATACATGCTTGTTAATAAATGAAGGAATTGTTGCAATATTGTGGAGATGCTCCTGTAAAACCCTTGCTGTGTGTGGACAAGAATTATTTTGCTGGAAAATTCCAGTTGGAAGGCCTGACATGAGAGGCTGCAGAATGTACTGTATGTATACAGGGGGTGGACAAAAAAATGGAAACACTTGACTTTTTTTAATCATAATTTTTGAACATGTTCAAATCAATCAAAACTTTACATATTTTAATGTTTTTTTTTTTATTTTATTTGATGGGGTTTTTTTAAACTACCTTTTTTTAAAAAAAGAAATTTAAGGAAATTGGTTATAACCTTCTAGAAATGGCAGACCTCTCAGACTTTCAAAGAGGCCAAATTGTTGGTGCTCGAATGGCAGGCGCTAGTGTAACAGAAAGTGCCCGAATGTTTGGCGTTTCAAGAGGTAATGTCTCAAAAGTAATGACTGCTTTTGAAAGAGAAGAGAAAATGTCCTCAGCCAAGCACAGGTCTGGTGGAAAGTCGAAGTTATCTGATAGAGACCGTCGGATTCTAAAGCGAATTGTTAGAGCGGATCACAAGACCACAGCTCCTAAAATCACTGCAGAGCTCAATAGACACGTACAGAACCCAGTTTCCACAGAAACTGTTCAAAGGGAGCTTCACAAATCTGGATTCCACGGAAGAGCTGCAATTAGAAAACCTCTGCTCTCAAAGACAAATGTTTCAAAGCATTTAGAGTGGTGTAGAAACCACCAGAAATGGTCCTCAAGCAGTGGCAAAATGTGATTTTCTCTGACGAATCATCGTTTACCCTTTTTCTGACCTCTGGCCGTGTTTACGTTTGGAGAATCATTTCATCCAGACTGCCTTCTCCCAACCGTCAAACATGGTGGGGGTTCAGTGATGATCTGGGGTGCTATTTCTTGGAAATCTGCTGGGCCAATGATTTCCCTTCACTGTTTCCAAACGGGGATGCCATCTTTCAACATGATAATACACCAATCCATAGAGCAAGAATTGTTAAAGAATGGCACGAGGAACATTCTAATGAAGTTCAGCATCTCATCTGGCCACCACAATCACCAGACCTGAACATTATTGAGCATTTATGGTCGATTTTAGAGATTCAAGTAAGATGTCGATTTCCACCACCATAGTCTCTAAAAGAAAGATTATGAATGATAATCTGTTTTCCCTTAGCCCAAACAGCAGCACAACTGGGGTATTCCTGCCCTTATGAGCTGTTAGGACAGGTGGAATTTTTAATTACCTAACAGCTTTTGACCCCTATAAGAGGCCGGAAGACCAACTCCCCCTTGTGTTAGTAACAAGTATGATATACAGAGAGCAATTTATGCCAAGAGCTACACACACATACACAAAATCTGTACAACAGTACCTCCTAGGGAGGGAGCCTTGTGCTGCTGTTTGGGCTAAGGGAAAACAGATTATCATTCATAATCTTTCTTTCCCCCTACGCCCAACAGCAGCACAACTGGGGATTTAGCAAGTATTGTTTCCCCTAGAGCGGGTCCTCCTGGCAGGCTGATGCCAAGACGGAGTGCCCAAATGCTGTAGTATCGGCCGTACGCCAGTCCAATCTGTAGTGTTTGGCAAAAGTCAGCTGTGAGCTCCACGAGGCTGCAGCACATATCTGGTCTAGAGAGAGGAACCGTGTCTCTGCCCATGATGTCGCCACTGCTCGGGTGGCATGGGCTCGTAAGAAATCTGGAACAGGAAGATTCTGGGCCCGAAGGGAACAGCTGATAGCTTCTCTGATCCATCTTGACAGGGTTACCTTTGATGCTTTAGCGTCTCTATTGTGGCCAAACACATTAACCAGAAGATTCTCTGATCTTCGGAATGGTGCTGTACGGTCTAGGTAAATACGTAGTGCTCTTACCAGATCCAGTGTGTGTAGCTTCTCCTCCTGCTCCGTAACAGGAGAGGGAAAGAAGCCCGGTAGGGTGATCACTTGGTTGGTGTTCTGAAGTGTTGGTACCTTTGGCAAAAATCCCGGAACGAACCTTAGCTGTACCCTGTCAGGGAAGAAGGTTATGAAAGGTTCGGAGGCCGCTAGGGCCTGCAATTCGCCAACCCTCTTGGCGGAGGTTATTGCCAGCAGGAAAGTCACCTTAAATGACAGGTACTTCCAGTCCACTTCAGATAATGGGTCGAAGGGGGGCGCACATAGCCCTTGTAGAACCGCGGCCAGGTCCCACCTGGGGACAGGGGGCCGTACCTGGGGGCGGAGCCTGGCAGCCCCCCTAAGGAACTGTTTGACAAGAGGATCTTGTGATAACCGTGTCTCCAGGAGAGCAGATAGAGCTGACACTTGAACCTTGAGGGTGGCAGGTGCTAGTCCTCTCTCCAGGCCGTTCTGTAAGAACTCTAGGACTGCATCTCTGTCTGGATCGCGGTGGCTGCCTGTACACCAATCTCGGAATATCCGGCCGATCCTTTGGTAGCTCTGATTGGTTGCCTCTGCTCTTGAATGGGCTAAGGTACTTAGCACTCCCTGGGACAATCCTCTGTCTGCGCGTATGGCGCAGTTAACCTCCAGGCAGTGAGGTTGAATTTGTCTAGGCCCAGGCCGACTGTTCAGTGACACCAGGTTCCTGACTGGTGGAAGCCTCCAGTAGTTCCCCCGACTCATAAGGATAAGGTCGGTGAACCATGCCCTTTTTGGCCAGAACGGCATGATCACTATTGCCGAAGTCTGGTCCTGCCTGAGTTTCGCCAATACCTTTGGGATCATCGGGATGGGAGGGAACACGTATGCCAGTTCGAACCTCCATGGTATTGACAGGGCATCCACAGCCAAAGGGTTGTCTTCCCGGTACAGGGAGCAAAACCTTTCTACTTTGGCATTGTGTTGGGTGGCCATCAGATCCACCTCGGGGAGACCCCACCTCCTGGTCAGGTAATGGAAGATGTCCTGATTCAAGGAACATTTGCCTGCGGTCAGGCGGCCTCTGTTGAGTTGATCCGCTAGGATTTTCAGGCGGCCCTGGATATGTACCGCGGCCAGCTGGGAGAGGTTCCATTCTGCCCAGGAGAAGATCAGGTTGGTGACTTTCAGGAGTGAGGGGGACCTGGTTCCTCCCTGCTTGTTGATATAGTGGACTGTCTTCAGATTGTCTGATCTTACTTTGACCGCTTTCCCTCGTAGAAGTGGTGCAAATGACAGAAGGGCTCGATGAACTGCGGTAAGCTCGCGCCAGTTGGATGAGTGCGTCCTCTCCCGCTGATTCCATGTACCTTGAACCGGGGTCTCCCCCAGATGAGCTCCCCAGCCTGTGAGGGAGGCATCTGTAGTCAACAGGGTCCAGGCGGGCTGGACCGAGGACTTCCCATCTCGCAGATGGGTCCACCAGGGCAAAGTTTGCCGGGTGCTGATGGTTAACTGGATTGGCTTCTGTAAACCTGAAGGACTGTGATTCCAGACTCTCAAGATCTCGTTCTGTAGAGGGCGCATATGCCATAGGGCCCAAGGAACTGCATCTAGGGTAGCGGACATCAATCCAAGGACCTTCATAGCCGTCCTGATGGTGACCTTCCGTGTAGAAGACAAATGATGTGCTGCCCGAGCAATTTTCCTTTTGCGAGGAGAGGGTAGAGAGACCGTCATGTTGAGAGAGTCTAGAATAAGTCCCAGGAACTGAACTCGTGTTGATGGCACCATTACTGACTTCTGCCAGTTTACCAGCTACCCCAGCTTGTCTAGTAGAGCTACGACGGTCTGCACCTGCGTGGTAAGAACCTCCTTTGAATGAGCCTTCAGAAGCCAGTCGTCCAGGTACGGGACTATGATTATGCCTTGAAGGCGCAGGGCGGCAGCGACCGGAGCTATGACCTTTGTGAAGGTGTGGGGGGCGAAGGATATGCCGAACGGGAGGGCTGCAAACTGGAAGTGCGCCTTTTTCCCTTCTATGTATACGGCAATCCTTAGGAACTTTCGGTGTGCCGGAAAGATGGGTACGTGGAGGTAGGCATCCTTCAGGTCCAGAGTGACGAAGTGATCTCCAGGGCGCATGAAAGGTAGCACTGACCTGATAGTCTCCATGTGAAACCGCAGCCTGCGGATAAAGCAATTCAGATACCTGAGATTAATGATCATACGCCACTCGCCTGTTGACTTGGGGACCAAGAAGACTGGAGAATAGATGCCTGTGCCTTGATCCACCTCCAGCGCGGCTTTTTCCACGTACTCCTGAATCAATTTCTCCAGATGAAGTTGTTTGGGGCCCTGAAGAGGGCGGGTTCTTACCATCTTCTCTGGCGGCTGGGAAACAAAATTAATTTTATAGCCTTCCTGGATCGTCTGGATGACCCAGGGGTCCCGAATATTCTGGCGCCAGGCATCCACATAGTGGGAAAGACGGCCGCCCACCCCGGGGGCGAGGAGAGGGGAGGTAGGGTGGAAGGATTAGAAGGAGGTGCCCTTACGTTTACGAGAGGAGCCCCGACCTCTACCTCTGCCGGATCGTCGCTGGCCTCTAGTTCCTCTTCTGGAGGTGCCTCTTTCTCGAAAGGAGGGACTCCGACCTTCAAGGGGCTGTGGCAAATTCTTGCCTTTGGAGTCGGCCAGAGATTCCATAATCCGGTCGAGCTCCCTCCCGAACAGCCGTCCCGGCTCAAAGGGGAGACCACGCAGGCTATTCTTGGAGGTGAGGTCAGCCTTCCAGGGCTTCAGCCACAAGGGCCAGCGAGCAGCAGTAGCCAGTGCCATAGATCTGGCGGCCAGACGGGTCTGAAAATGGGTCGCCTCCGTCAGATGATCCACCAGCAGAGAGATGTCCGACATTGTTGCCAGGAGGTCATCTCGATCCACTCCGGAATCTATGTCCTTGGCAAGTGACGAGAGCTCTGCCCGCAGACCAGTGGCCACCTCGTTCGCAACCATGCCCAGGGAGGCCTGGGCCGAGGAGGCCGAATAGACTCGTCTCAGTGATCCTTCCACCCGACGATCCATCGGATCCTTGAGACTCGACCCGTCCTCTGTCGGGAGGACAGTGCGTCTTGACAGCTTCGCCACAGCGACGTCAACCTTCGGCGGAGGACCCCACGCCTTTAGCTGACCCTCAGGGACCGGGAATAAGGTCTTAAATCGCTTGGATGGCGCAAAGGGTTTTTCCGGGTGCCTCCATTCGCTCTCCATCAGGCGAAGCATTTCCGAGGACGGTCTGAAGGTACGAGACCTTTGACTTGGGCCTTCACCACCTTCCCGGTCTCTGATCCTAAGTGTCTTGTGTCTTGAACACCCTGGACATCTTCTCTAAGGGGAAGATCTCCTTTTCCTCCTCAGAATCGGATGATGATTCCATGTCCCTAAGGCGCAGGTTCTCCAGGGGCGGAAGGGACAACTCGCAGTCCAGCCGTGGTCTTTTGGCTGAGGACTCCATCCTTTTCATGGAGTCCTGGATGAAGCCCTTCACCCAGGATACCATCTCCCGCATGGGGGTTGCCCCATACCGCGCATGCATACCGCGCATGCGCGGCGGACGAGTAGGGTGGCGGACCCGGGGAACCAAAAAACGGTTCCCAGGAGAAAGGGTCCTAGCCGCGCAGGGAAGCCCGGCTCCGGCGCGGCAGCACTCCAGGCGCACGCATGAGCCAGCGGGCTCCCCTGGCAGGGGAGGAAGCAGCAGAGGCTCAGAAGAGCAAAAAGAAAGGAAAAATATAGCAAAGTCTTCCGCTTGTCAGGTAAGAAGGAGGGGGGAGAGAGAGTAGCAGACCCCTATGAGAGGTCAGAACCCCTGCTCCCCCTACCACCTGTCCTGTCCCACAGGACAGAAAAAAAACACAAGGGAGGAGCATGTCTTCCAGCCTCTTATAGGGGTCAAAATCTGTTAGGTAATTAAAAATTCCACCTGTCCTAACAGCTCATTAGGGGCAGGAATACCCCAGTTGTGCTGCTATTGGGCGTAGGGGGAAAGAACTGGATGGTGCTTTAACTGAAGAATAGGCTAAAATTCCTTTGGAAACAATTCACAATTTGTATGAATCAATACCTCAGAGAATTGAGGCTGTATTTGCCGCAAAAGGTGGACCAACACCATATTAAAAGATATATTTTGATGATTTTTCAAGGTGTTTCCAGTTTTTTGTCCACCCCCTGTAACTAAGCTGTTAGTGGCCGTCAAGTAAATGAATGTATATTCAACAGAAAGAGGGGTGATTTAATATTTTATATTTTTACTATAAATCATATAAACTTTAGAAATTGCAGTACAATAAAGCACCTGTGTCAAATATACAGATATCAAAGACAAATAAGGTAATGATGGTGAAGATGCCAATAAACAGAATATACAGTAATCTAAATGCGCAAGCAGGTTCCCAGATGAGTCTCATAAACATATATAATAAGTAACACCCAGAGAATGGGTCAAAGACAACCAATGCTGTCAAACCCTGTAAAAAAAAATCTATTTATTTATGTATTAAAAAACAAAAAACAAAAAAACAACTGCCTTAGATGCCTATAGCAATCACAGTGCAGATTTCATTTTGTATTCTGCCCCTGAAAAATGAAAGTTGAGCTGTGACTGGTTGCTATGGGAAACTGAGACAGTTTTGCTTTTAGACGATTTCAGTAAGTCTTCATGACTTCTAGATTTTCACACAGCATAGAAGAGTTTACCCATGACAACAGTGTATTAATCTTGGAATTTTCATTTGGTAGTAATATAAATTCTGTTTGCTGGCAGGATTTGGAATGTGAGCCTAAAATTTTGATTAGGCATGAACAAACCTCAAGAGAGGCTGGTAAATAGTGGATACAAACTGCCATCACTTATTTTAAAGTGGTTATTCAGCTTCCAAAAAGTAGCTGCAAATACATCCACAGCAGTGCTAAATACTCACTGTTCCCTTGTGCACCATTTGCTTGACTTTATTTTACTTGTTGCTCCTTGTATCTGTTATTTACTTGCAATGAATCTGTGAACAGACTACATTTCCCATGATTCGCCTGCCTGTTTTGTACCCCCTTCCTCCATGCTACCGGGTCTGGTTTATGTCACAGTGTCGGTCTTGTGTCTCACTTCTTCATTCTGTGCAGCATAGCTCTCCTCCACATATCTGACTAGGCAAAAAAAATCACTCCATTAAAGGGATTCTATCATTAGAATCCCGTTTTAAGCTAAACCCACGTTGGAATAGCCTTTGGAGAGCCTACCTTTAGATGTCTTCTTCGCGCCAACGTTCATTTGATATCCCGGTTTTCATCCATATGCTAGTTTTCTCTCAGCACTGGGGGTGGTCCCCAGCACTCAAACAACACTGGGGACGTCCCCTGTGCTGCAAGAAAAGACTCCAGGCACGCCTTCTTCTTGTTCCTCTCCTCCATCTCTTCTTTCCTGTTCGGCCACAGGATAATGGCTAACTGCGTATGTCCGTCTGCCATTTTCCTGCGGCCTCTCCCATTCGACTACAGGAAAATGGCGACGGACATGCACAGCCGGCGCTTTATGAAGAAGATGTGATGGGACAAGGAAGAAGAGGAGGAGGGGAACAAGAAGCAGGCGGCACTGGATAGTTTTCTCGCAGCACTGGGGGGATGCCCCCATTGCTGTTTGAGCACAGAAAAAAGAGCGAGAGGGGGCCACACAGTGGCTTAGTGGTTAGCACTGCAGTCTTGCAGCACTGGAGTCCTGGTGTTCAAATCCTGCCAAGGGCAAAAAAACATCTGCAAGGAGTTTGTATGTTCTCCCCGTGTTTGCATGGATTTCCATCCCATATTCCAAAGACATACTGATAGAGAAAAAATGTGCATTGTGAGCTCTATGTGGGGCTCACAATCTACATTTAAAAAAAAAAAAAAAAAAAAAAAAAAAAAAGAGCGAGAAAAATAATTAGCATATCGACGAAAACCAGGATATCTAAGGATCAGCAGCGCAGAGAGGAGTTCTAAAGGTAGGGGAAGAATAGCCTTTCTTAAGGCTATTCCGACATGGGTTTAGCTTAAAACAGGATTCTAATGATAGAATCCCTTTAAGTGGATTCAATAGGCAAGGAGGCAATGTGTTGCTGTGACGTTGCCTTTGCAGGAATAGTGAACTTGTAACCAAAACAATACTGCTTTGGTTAATGACCTCAAAGTAAATTTGATAAATGGAATTTAAGCAAGATATATTAAGAAGCGTTTTGTATTGATGCATCCTGTTACTTGGCTCATATTTTTTTAAAAACTGGATAACTTCTTTAATGCTTTATAACCTGTTTCAAAGGAGGTTGCCTGCTTTTGTTTGTTACTTACACACAAGGCAGTTTTATTAAAAGAAGCAATGTCTTTTACAAAACTATCCCAGTTTGAGGATTTATAAGTACAACAGATTTGTTATTATGAAGAAAAATTGTGTCTGTATGCCTGGTTGAAAACTGAAGAAATTTGAAGCAGAATGTCACACCAACATGGCGTGGATATTGGGAAGTGATTTTTTTTTTTTTTTTTGTCCTATTTTGTTTTTGAGATAACTGTGTGGCAGTGGCAACTACAGAACTTGAAACAATTGCGCCATAATGTCAGCTATTCCTTTTGGGCAGCAGATGTTGCACCAACATAATGGTATTGGAAGAAACATTGGAAGAGTGTGGCAGTGGAGGTGAAAAGTATTTGAAGAATTTGAAGCAAATTTGTGGCACACTGGCAGTGTGTGTTGTTAAAAAGTAAAGTGGCTTAAAAAAATAAAAAAAAACATTAGCATATGTTTTTTTCTGAAATACATCAACACTGTGGCACCAACTTTAGCAACATCAGTGGCAGTACAATATGAAATATAATGTACCAGGAGATAATGTCCCGTAGCTTAGAAGTAGAAGGCGCTATCAGTAGTATACTAAATGGAACATGATGCTGGGAGACAAATGCAGTGGCAGAGTTATTCATTTGCATCAGTTGCAGGTGTGTGAAAATTCTCATGGGTTCATGGCTGATTAATTTTCACAAATGTTTTTTTTTTTTTTTAATAAAATTACATTTTTCTGTGGAACAGTTTGGTCTGACTAGGTATTATGTCACATGTAGCATTGAACACTCTTTCAACAATTACGCTTGAGTTTGGACAAGACAAAAAAAACCCTTGTCAACCTGGAATAGCCAATGTGTATCTGCTGGAGAAAGTGAATACTCTAGATACAATAGGTATGGGAGTATCATTTACCTGCAATGTGTCCAGTTGTGCATGTATACTGTCTGTTCTGATTTTAGCCCTGCATGCAAACTATGTGTTTGACTGATACTTTGGTACCATGCATTATAGTCACTGGCCTGCCTCGACAGCTGCTACCAACACCAGGACCACACCAGGAGGTATAAGAGGATCACTGCCTCAGGTTTAAAGGGTGAATACCAGGGAGCCTGCTTGGATATTGCACTTACCCTTCATTCACATCTGCATTTGGTAATCTGTTCGGGGAGTCCGCATGGGGAACCGCCAACTGGACTACCGAACGCACTGGCAAGCAGTGTGCAGTAAAAGCACACGGAACCCATAGACTTTAATGGGGTCCGTGTGCTTTCTGCACGCTGCCCACACGAATCATGCGGATATGAAAGTAGATCTACTTTTCTGTCCGCATGTTCTGTGTGGACACTGCGTGGAGAGCACACGACCCCATTATAGTCTATGGGGGTCTGTGTGCTTTCAATGCACACTGCTTGCCAATGCGTTTGGTATTCCGTTCGTGGGGTCCCCATGCGGACTCCTCAAATGGATTACCAATGCAGATGTGAACGAGGCCTTAGAGGTGACCCTAAGTCAAACCATTTTGATAGCACAGTTTAATGCACTTTACACAATTGTGGGAAAGTTGCTGTTTTAATTGTTGGGATGCGTCCTTCCAAGGAAAGGTGGAAATATCCAAAGACCTCCTAATTGATAAGTAGAGGTTAGGGTAACTAGAATATGCAACAGATTAAGAGAAGGTGTTAAGCATAGCCCTAAATGAATGTGATAGTTAGGCCTACGCTTGAAGCCAAAATTGAGACCTATCAATTGTGTGAGGAGAGACATTACAATATAATAACTCCATCTTTGAAGATTTGATATAGAGCTCAGATGCAATAGATAATTCATTACATTAAATAGGTTAGTCACTGAAGTATTGTAATGATGGCCAGAATGTCATCTAGTTTGCTTTATATTTTTAGATTCTACTATAACGTCAGCCATGTTGAAATCCTGTTGGTTTCCTCGAGTGATGGGGATGGTTTGTGGGATGCTATACAGTAGTTTAAGGTATGCCACGGTGCATGAGTAAGTAAGGAGCCCATGATCCCAGATCTCTAGAGAAGAGTGAAATGTTTGTTTTGGTACCGTGTTAGCCAGTGGTTATAAAATATAAAAACAAAAAAAAACTTTGCAAGTCTTCAGTAGGTGATACCTTTTTTAATGGCTAACTCATAATGATGACAGAATATGACGTTTCGAAGCTTTCCTCTGAGCTTCTTCTTCAGATATAACTAAAAGACACTTTCTAGAGGCTGCATATTTATGTACAACAGGACACAGGGCTAGAATTACAGGAGGGAGGGGGGAAGAGGCTTATTACTATATACTTATAACAACAAACAATCAATTGCCAGATCCCTCAGTTCTTATCTTAATGGCTGTCTTAATGATGTGTATAAAAAGACATAAACCCACGTGAGATGTTCATCCCATTGTCCAACGTCTGGAATAGGGTCATGGCCTTGTACTCATAAATCAGTCGCTGTTTCCTTGATTTAAAGTTCCCTTTTAAGATCAAGATTTTCATGTCATTAGTGATATTATGATCTTCCTGGCAAAAATGACTTGGCACGGGAAGATCAGTTCTCTGTTGTTTGATTGTATGGCGATGTGAATTAATTCTCATTCAGAGTTTCTGACCAGTCTCTCCAACATACAGATTTTCAGTGGAACATTTGGTGCAAATGATCAAATACACCACATTAGGTGTGTTACAGGTGAACGTACCTGGGATTTTATATTCCCTGTTAGAGTTTGGTATCTCTATCTTGTCAGTGGTCAGTATGTGGGGGCAGGTTTTGCACCTCTTCTGTCCACATGGAAATGTTCCTTTGTTAGTTGGAGGTGACAGTGAGCTGCTAATAATCATATTCCTGAGGTTTGGTGGCTGTCTGTAGCATAGGAGAGGGGGGTCAGAAAATATGGATTTTAGACGATTGTCTTTTTGCAGTAGTGGATGTAATTTGCGTGTGATTCCTCTCAGCGTCTCCAGGTGGGGGTTGTATGTGACAACCAGGGGTACCCGAGTGTTCTCCTGTTTGGTATTGTATTTTAATAGCTCCGATCTTGGTATCCTGGTGGCTCTGGTGATTTGGTTATCAACTGTTCTTGGATGGTAACCCTGCCTCAAGAATGTGTTTTTGAGGCCCCCAAGGTGTTCGTCCCTATCTGCAGGGTTTGAACATATGCGATGGTATCTGATGGCCTGGCTGTATACAATGGAGTTCTTTATGTGTTTAGGATGAAAACTATCCCATCTTAGGTACGTAGGGCGGTCAATTGGTTTCCGATACAGTGATGTCTCAATTTTGTTGTCCTGTATCTTGATGACTGCATCCAGGAAGTTTATTTCGGAGAAGGAGTGATTGAGCGTCAGGTTGATGGTGGGATGGAACTGGTTGAACTGTTCATGGAAGGTTTTCAGCTGTTCCTCAGACCCGGTCCAAATGATTAGGATATCATCAATGAAGCGATAGTAGGCCCGAGGCCTAATGGTGCAGGTGGATAGGAAGTCACTCTCAAGCTTGGCCATGAAGAGATTAGCGTACTGTGGCGCCATTTTGCTCCCCATTGCGGTGCCGGTCCGTTGTAAATAGATGCAGTCACCAAAGGAGAAGTAATTGTGAGTGAGGATGAATTTTGTCAGTTTCACCACCGATTCAGCGTTCATACCTCGCTTTTCCATGAAAAACTGGCAGGCATTTATACCGTCCTGGTGTGGGATGTTGGAGTACAGGGATTCTACATCCATGGTGGCTAGGATGGTTCCATCTGGAAGGGGACCTATAGTGGATAGTTTGTTTAATAGGTCTGTAGTATCCTGTAGGTAGCTGGCTGTATCCTTCACTAGGGGTTTCAGAGTGCCCTCCACCCATCCAGAGATTTGTTCAGTGAGAGTCCCAACACATGAGATGATCGGTCTCCCTGGGTTCCCAGGTTTGTGCAGTTTTGGAAGCATATAAAAAGTCCCTGTCCTAGGGCTTGCCGGTATGAGGCTGCTTAGGCTTATTGCTCCATCAGATAGGCCGGAGATAACCTTTTTTAGTTTTTTGGAGTACTCCACTGTGGGGTCTGAATCCAACTTGGAGTAGTAGTGTGTGTCATTCAGCTGTCTGTGTGCCTCCTGTATGTAGTCTGATGTGTTCATCATGACTATAGCGCCACCCTTGTCCGCTGGTTTAATGATGATGTCGTTATTATTTCTAAGAGATTTTATAGCCCTTCTTTCCTGGGCGCTGATGTTAGATGGCAGTGCTTTATTTGTATCCAGTATAGTGGATTTGACCATGTGTCTGAAACAGTCTATGTAATTATCCAAATCAAAATTTCGTCCAGTTGGAGGTGTCCAATCAGATGTCTCCTTTTTTGCTAAGATTGGAATCTCTGAAGGGGTAGGTTGAGTCTCCTCTGTGTCATCTGTGTCATGAAAATATTCCCTCAGGCGCAGTCTCCTGAAAAAATCCTCCATGTCGCTGCACAGTTCAATTTTATCCATGGTTTTAGAAGGACAAAATGAGAGTCCCCTGGAGAGTACCCCAAATTCTGCTTTGGTGGGTTCATAGGTGGAGAGATTGATAACACAGTTCTGTGTTTCCAAATCCACATGTGAGTGGTCCCGGTTGTTGTTAGATATATATTTTGCTTTGTGTGTATTCTTGTAGAATCCTGCAGCAAGTCTCAGTCTGTGGAGTTTCTTTCGCTTATTGAGGATCAGAGATTTCTGCAGTTTCTCATAGTATTGTAGTAATGTTATCCTGGAGCTCTCCTCGATATTGTTCCATTTTGTATCACCTACTGAAGACTTGCAAAGTTTTTTTTTGTTTTTATATTTTATAACCACTGGCTAACACGGTACCAAAACAAACATTTTCCTTTTACCAAATGGAGGATACCAGAATCTACCGGAAATTTAAGGACCTGAAAACACTTCTGAAGAAACGGGCACAGCTGGACAGCGACATCTTTTTCCTATCTAATTGCAGAAAAGAGAAATTAATTCCTAAAGGACTCAGGCTCACAAACCCCATCGCATCTACCTATAATACTCACTATGCACAAAACTTGTGTTATAGAACTTCAGAGAGACTGCGGAATCACCTCATACATCACTTCTACAGCATCAAGAGTAAAATCCAAATGGAGATTAAAACAAAATGGAACAATATCGAGGAGAGCTCCAGGATAACATTACTACAATACTATGAGAAACTGCAGAAATCTCTGATCCTCAATAAGCGAAAGAAACTCCACAGACTGAGACTTGCTGCAGGATTCTACAAGAATACACACAAAGCAAAATATATATCTAACAACAACCGGGACCACTCACACGTGGATTTGGAAACACAGAACTGTGTTATCAATCTCTCCACCTATGAACCCACCAAAGCAGAATTTGGGGTACTCTCCAGGGGACTCTCATTTTGTCCTTCTAAAACCATGGATAAAATTGAACTGTGCAGCGACATGGAGGATTTTTTCAGGAGACTGCGCCTGAGGGAATATTTTCATGACACAGATGACACAGAGGAGACTCAACCTACCCCTTCAGAGATTCCAATCTTAGCAAAAAAGGAGACATCTGATTGGACACCTCCAACTGGACGAAATTTTGATTTGGATAATTACATAGACTGTTTCAGACACATGGTCAAATCCACTATACTGGATACAAATAAAGCACTGCCATCTAACATCAGCGCCCAGGAAAGAAGGGCTATAAAATCTCTTAGAAATAATAACGACATCATCATTAAACCAGCGGACAAGGGTGGCGCTATAGTCATGATGAACACATCAGACTACATACAGGAGGCACACAGACAGCTGAATGACACACACTACTACTCCAAGTTGGATTCAGACCCCACAGTGGAGTACTCCAAAAAACTAAAAAAGGTTATCTCCGGCCTATCTGATGGAGCAATAAGCCTAAGCAGCCTCATACCGGCAAGCCCTAGGACAGGGACTTTTTATATGCTTCCAAAACTGCACAAACCTGGGAACCCAGGGAGACCGATCATCTCATGTGTTGGGACTCTCACTGAACAAATCTCTGGATGGGTGGAGGGCACTCTGAAACCCCTAGTGAAGGATACAGCCAGCTACCTACAGGATACTACAGACCTATTAAACAAACTATCCACTATAGGTCCCCTTCCAGATGGAACCATCCTAGCCACCATGGATGTAGAATCCCTGTACTCCAACATCCCACACCAGGACGGTATAAATGCCTGCCAGTTTTTCATGGAAAAGCGAGGTATGAACGCTGAATCGGTGGTGAAACTGACAAAATTCATCCTCACTCACAATTACTTCTCCTTTGGTGACTGCATCTATTTACAACGGACCGGCACCGCAATGGGGAGCAAAATGGCGCCACAGTACGCTAATCTCTTCATGGCCAAGCTTGAGAGTGACTTCCTATCCACCTGCACCATTAGGCCTCGGGCCTACTATCGCTTCATTGATGATATCCTAATCATTTGGACCGGGTCTGAGGAACAGCTGAAAACCTTCCATGAACAGTTCAACCAGTTCCATCCCACCATCAACCTGACGCTCAATCACTCCTTCTCCGAAATAAACTTCCTGGATGCAGTCATCAAGATACAGGACAACAAAATTGAGACATCACTGTATCGGAAACCAATTGACCGCCCTACGTACCTAAGATGGGATAGTTTTCATCCTAAACACATAAAGAACTCCATTGTATACAGCCAGGCCATCAGATACCATCGCATATGTTCAAACCCTGCAGATAGGGACGAACACCTTGGGGGCCTCAAAAACACATTCTTGAGGCAGGGTTACCATCCAAGAACAGTTGATAACCAAATCACCAGAGCCACCAGGATACCAAGATCGGAGCTATTAAAATACAATACCAAACAGGAGAACACTCGGGTACCCCTGGTTGTCACATACAACCCCCACCTGAAGACGCTGAGAGGAATCACACGCAAATTACATCCACTACTGCAAAAAGACAATCGTCTAAAATCCATATTTTCTGACCCCCCTCTCCTATGCTACAGACAGCCACCAAACCTCAGGAATATGATTATTAGCAGCTCACTGTCACCTCCAACTAACAAAGGAACATTTCCATGTGGACAGAAGAGGTGCAAAACCTGCCCGCACATACTGACCACTGACAAGATAGAGATACCAAACTCTAACAGGGAATATCAAATCCCAGGTACGTTCACCTGTAACACACCTAATGTGGTGTATTTGATCATTTGCACCAAATGTTCCACTGAAAATCTGTATGTTGGAGAGACTGGTCAGAAACTCCGAATGAGAATTAATTCACATCGCCATACAATCAAACAACAGAGAACTGATCTTCCCGTGCCAAGTCATTTTTGCCAGGAAGATCATAATATCACTAATGACATGAAAATCTTGATCTTAAAAGGGAACTTTAAATCAAGGAAACAGCGACTGATTTATGAGTACAAGGCCATGACCCTATTCCAGACGTTGGACAATGGGATGAACATCTCACGTGGGTTTATGTCTTTTTATACACATCATTAAGACAGCCATTAAGATAAGAACTGAGGGATCTGGCAATTGATTGTTTGTTGTTATAAGTATATAGTAATAAGCCTCTTCCCCCCTCCCTCCTGTAATTCTAGCCCTGTGTCCAGTTATAAATATGCAGCCTCTAGAAAGTGTCTTTTAGTTATATCTGAAGAAGAAGCTCAGAGGAAAGCTTCGAAACGTCATATTCTGTCATCATTATGAGTTAGCCATTAAAAAAGGTATCACCTACTGAAGACTTGCAAAGTTTTTTTTTGTTTTTATATTAGAGAAGAGTGAACATGTATTCCCAGAAGATACTTTCAAAGGTTTTTTTTCTGTCTAAGGGCAATATGATCATAGGTGTAGACGTTGCATTAGCCCAGGGGATTATATTTAAGACTTTCCTGATGTTATCTGCAACTTAGCAATCAGAAATGAAACCCACTTGGTTTCAGTAAACCTGGTTATGGAGAAAAGAGATAAGTTGCTTAGCTAGGATAGATGTAAGGATTTTTGGAACTAAATTGATGAGGGATATAGAGTGTCAAATGCTAGGGACAGAGGGGTCTTATTTTAGGTTTGATGACAATCGTAATCAATGCTTCCCGGAAATTGTGGCATTCTCTCTAAAATAATTATTTAGGAGCTTGGATTCCTGTATTTTTTATTTTTTTATTTTTGGTTAATGTAAATTGTGAGCCCCATATAGGGCTCACAATCTACATTTTGCTCTATCAGTATGTCTTTGGAGTATGAGAGGAAATCCAGACAAACACAGGGAGAACATACAAACTCCTTGCAGATGTTCTTGGCACTGAGCCACTGTGTTGCCCCAGACAGTTGCTATTTAACTTGTACAGGCACCACCTAAATAGAACGGCTGTCTTTAAATCCAGTTCATACTCACTGAAAACAATGTCATACTCTTACCCTGCGCAGTGAATATGTCTGCATGTAGCAGATGCGGGAAAGTAGAGGTATTACTTAAAATCCTGTCAATTCTAGAATGATGATGATGTTGGTTAGATCTTGTGATTGTAATAGGAAGTAACAGACTTACAGGGTGCCATTTTGTTCTCTCCAAATCACTTCCCATGCTAGCTAGGTGAAGTGGGAATGAAGAACCTGTACATCTCAGTGCAACAATGCGGAACCTGTCAAGCTTACAATTATAAACAAAATTCACCAAAAAAGTCACAGGACAAAATCAAATGATCACTTCCACACTCACCAATCACGCTAGGCTACAAGTATGGCTGGCACCAGTGGGCATTCTGTCAGTAATGATAAAGAGGCACAATCTATTAAATTAAGTGAGTGATGTGATTCAAAGAACATTTTTAGCTTCTAAACATAGAATGTTGGTGGTTCCAAATGGCGGGTGCTATGTCTGCATCTGTTATTCATAGTAAACAGAAAAGTGTAAAAACTCCACTGATTTACAATAAGGTTGGTTTAGTGTTATCATTTCATGTGAACATTTCTTTGTGAAGATTCCTCATTACAACTATCGATATACACAGTAAGATTGGACAGCTGTTTAACAAGGTTGAGGTACCACAAGTCCCAGGGCACAGTGGACTGAATTATAACTTTAGCAAGTCAACATGATTAACCCTTTTACTACTTATCTATCAGTTATCCGCTGCTCATTCGCATACCAGCTGTCCACCATCCTCACTTACAGTAAACATATACATAATTCATTACGTTTTATACACTGGTCTGCCAGTGTATTTTTTTAAGGAGAAATGACATCAGGAAATAACCTTTTGTTTAAATCACATTATTCATACCAACATCACTTCTCCTCTTTTTGGTCTCCGCAGTAGTCAACAACCCTCTTGTGAATCTACTGTATTGTTCCCTTTAGTAAAAGCCTATGCATCATCAGAAATAAAGAAAATGGCTGCTTGTTCACACCATGATACCAAGGCTGCATAAAGAATAAACACAAAAAATAATGTATAATGCCCCCTTCATTGGCCATACAATATAGTGCTTCTTTTATTGGCCCCCATATGCTGTTCCCATTAGAAGCATCATACAGTTATTACCATGCCTGTTTCAAGCTCCCATACAGTAATTTACCTTGTTTCCAGTCCACATACAGTAAGTGTTCCCATTACAGGCCCCCATACAGTAAGTGTCCCTATTACTAGTTCCCATAAAGATAGTGCCCATGTTATAGGCCCCTATACAGTAAATGCCCCCATTACAGGTCCCCATACAATCAGTGCTTACGTTATAGGCCCCAAACAGAGAGTGCTTCCCTTACAGACCCACCTTACCATAAGTTCCCATCTTAAAGGTCCCCATAAGTGTTGGCCAGAATGGGAAAATGAGGTCACTTCCTCTGTCAGATCAAGAACTATCACTCCTGGAAGATGAATATGGGCCTATTCACATGTCAGCCATGAAAGGTTAAGATGGGAGTAACTAACCCTTTTAATATTCCTTCTTATATCAATGGTTCTAATCCCTTCTTATTTCTATCATTATTTATACATTGAATTTTCAGGCTAATATTTTGGAAGTATAATTCACTTACGGTAATTTCTTGAGTTTATTTGAGAGTTACAGTAAAATCAGTATAGAAAATACATTCAACATTTTCTGTAGAAGATAGAATTAAACTAAGGAGGGAGAATGAAGAGAAGTGGTGGAGTCAGACATATGATGCCTTATTTGTCTTGTCACTCATCTCTCACAGAATGTTCTTGAAATGAAAATATGCGAATACTGTATCAGCTATTAAGTACGGAGAAGACTTTCATTCAGCTTTGATTGTTTTTAGTTTTCCATTTTTTAGAGCAGTTTCTTTTATTGACTCAGCTGTAAAACCACACGGGAATCTTGATGAGATTCATTGTTTTGTAGTTCGCTGGGAATTAATTTTATGTTATGTATGCATGCAGAAATGGCACAAATGTAGAAGCTCCTAGCCTAGAATTTAATTTACAGCATTCAGTTAGAATGTAAACCATATAGCTATTACTGAAGGATGAGCCAATGATTGAAGTTGAATTACATTGTCTTTCTCTGTTATGGATTCTTGGGGTAGCGCAATTTTCGAGTCTTGTTTCCGCAGAGATCACTATTTATTTGTTTCCAACTTGAATAAAGTCCAGAATCCGCCTGGTGAGCAACCACCATTTAAGTTTTAGTGGAGACCAGAAGCAAGAAAACAGAAATAAATATACAATCAGAAATTTCCCTTTATGACGTTCTATAATGCAAGACCACTGATTGTTTTACATTGGATTACTGTACAGTTTCCGATGTTAAGTCTACATCAAAACAAATCACCAAGGCAAATTGGTCAAGCAGGGAGACTTTATCTGTGAAGACTGCAGATATAAAAATGCAGTAGCTGAGGCTGCTGCAGAGGCTCCTGGATTTAGAAAAGCAAGTTATTCACTATATTGGCCCTTTAAAGGGCTTGTGCAGTTTTAGACAAATTTCAATAGAACAATATTATTGTTTGTATAGTTACATACCGTAGTTACATAGTAGATGAGGTTGGATGAAGACATCAGTTCATCAAGTCCAACCTATAACCTTACAGTCCCCTACAGTGTTGATCCAGAGGAAGGCAAAAAAAAAAACATGAGGCTTATGCCAATTGCCCAATTTCAGGAGAAAAAATTCCTTCTCCATTCTGGCAGTCAGTATAAAAACCCTGGATCAATGACTCCTTGAAATCTACAGTCCATAACCCATAATATTGTTCTCCTCAAGAAAAGCATCCAGGCCCTCTTTGAACTTGTTCAATGAATCCACCATCACCACTTCCTGGGGCAGAGAGTTTCATAGTCTCGCTGTTCTTACTGTGAAGAATCCCCGTTTATGTTCATAGTGAAACTTTCTCTCCTCCAGACGTAGTGGATGTCTGTCTGTCACTGTCACTGGCCTAAGAGTAAAAAGATCATTAGTAAGTTCTTTGTGTTGTCCCTTCATGTATTTGTACATTGTTATTAGATCTCCCCGTAGATGTCTTTTCTCTAAGCTGAATAACCCCTAGTTTGTTACTCTATCGTTGTATAATCAAAAGTTATACAATTTCCCAATAAATTTTCAGTTTTAAATTGGTTGTACAGGACAAACTGATAATTAACCGTATATAATTAACTAAACTCCTTCACCTAACTTCTAATTTACTTCAATTAAAAAAAATCTATAATTACCCATATCCCTGGAGCGGTCATGTGACCACCCCATGGACAATTTCTGATATTCCGGTGACGTTCCATTTCACTGCTTCCGAAACGGAATGTCACCATCACTCTTCCCCCTCCCCTACCCCCATCAATAAGTATTAATGGGGGTAGGGGAGGGGGAAGCTTTTCTGTGTCCAGGGAATGGGTCCACCTTGTCTTCCTGTCTTCTAGTAGTGGGCGGAACAGCTTAGCTAAGGAGACAGGGGAGGGTGAGAAGGGATTAGTAATGGGCAGGATCGCTAGTCAGTGAGAGAGGGAGTGGCTAGGCTTAGCGAGATGGAGGGTTTTGTAACAGAATGAGAGACGAAGGGGGGCTGAATGAGAGGGAACTAGTGTAGCAGCTACACAGGAAGCTGACACCAAGTAAACAAAGGGAGAGAATGCCAGCAGCAACAGAGACACCAGGAAATCACACCAAACACTACTAAAGGTATATGAGTGTACTTATTAACCCATATTACTAGCACTAACAGACCTTTCTTAAAAAAAAAAATATATATATATATATAATAATAATAATAATAATAATTATTATTATTATTATTATTATTATTATCCTATTAATATTATAAATGTGAAAGTTTGTGGGTTTGTGAGTTTGTGTGTGTTTGGATGTTTGGATGTTTGTTCCTCAATCACGCAAAAACCGCTCCACCGATTTGGCTGAAATTTTCCACAAACATAGTTAATACACCCGATTGCGCAATAGGCTACTTTTCGTCACAATAACGCACATACGTTTGTGCCAGGAACCCCACAAAACCCAAACTCACACCACCATCTCTGCAATCTCACACACTTTGGACCATAGCAAGCCACAAAATTCATATTGCCCTCTACAGCAGAGGTCAGCAACCCCACACAATCTCATATACATATACTTTACCACTTTGCCCCTCACCTTAACGATATTCCAGGAGGCGCTCTATAACGCTCCGGAGCAGCCATGTTTGCCGACCCCCACCGCTCTGACAATCCGCGACACCGCCCACCCATGTCAATACCCCTAGGCGGTCTAATAAATGCAAAAAAAAAGTTTAAAAAAAAGTAAAAAAAAATAAAAACAAATAAAAAGGATTAAAAATTCAAATCACCCCCCTTTCCCTAGAACACATATAAAAGTAGTTAAAAACTGTGAAACACATACATGTTAGGTATCCCCACGTCCGAAATCGTCCGCTCTACAAAGCTATACAAATATTTTTCCTGTTCGGTAAACGCCGTAGCGGGAAAAATGGTCAAAAGTGCCAAACCGCCGTTTTTTCACTGTTTTGATTCTGATAAAAATTTGAATAAAAAGTGATCAAAGCAATAACATTTCCCGAAAATGGTAGAACTACAAAGTACACCCGGTACCGTAAAAAAAGACGCCCTATGCATCCCCGTACACGGACGTATAAAAAAGTTACGCCTGTCAGAATATGGCGACTTTTCAAAAAAAAAATTTTTTTTAACATAGTTTTGGATTTTTTAAAGGGGTCAAAATGTAAATAAAACCATATTAATTTGGTATCCCCGGAATCGTAACGAAACACAGAATACAGAGGACATGTCAATTTGGTTGCACAGTGAACGCGGTAAAACCAAAGCCTGTAAGAAAGTCGCAGAAATGCATTTTTTCTTCAAATCCACCCCATTCTGAATTTTTTCCCTGCTTCCCAGTACATTATATAGAATAAATAATGGTAGCATCATGAAGAAAAATTTGTCCCAGAAAAATTAAGACCTCATATGGCTCTGGGAGCGGAGAAATAAAAAAGTTATGGGGTTTAGAAGGAGGGGAGTCAAAAACGAAAAACCAAAATCAAAAAATGCCATCGGCAGGAAAGGGTTAACTTCAAATACCTCTGTCCCAAAGTCACTATGTAAAGTTTCTCACAACACCGTATAGCAGCTCAAATACAAATTACATCCAACACAAAAGTCTCACGTATTCTCTGAATTACAGCAAAAACAAGATACAAAGTTACATTTCATATCCCATACCGTATACACACTACGAAAACCTTACCCGCGCCTGTATATACCCACTTCTACAATCACCGCAGACGAAGTCGCGGGTACCAGCTAGTTAATAATAAAATAATAAATTCTGTCTGGAAAACCCCTTTAATTCCTCAGAGTTGCTTTCCTTCATCCCTATTACTTTCTATTCCTATTCCTATTCATTCCTATTACTTTCAGTGGATATAAATCAGTCCAGGGTCATGTGATGTATGCACAGGTGCACAACTCGTTATAGTCACACCAGGGTAATCAGGCAGCTGTGCACCTGTTTTGGGTCTAACTACCACTAATTAGAGCGCTAAAAAGCTAAAAACATGTCTGACCTGCACTGTACCTAACTCAAAACTGACCTCAGTAAAAGGTCCAGACTATGGCTAGGTTCACAGCTGCACCTGGTCTACGTTTGGGGGTTCTGCCCCCGAATCTGCTAAAAAAAATGTGGAGAGATAAGTCCTGCAAGCGGAAATTTTCACTCCACATTTTTCCATCATTTACACAGAAACCTGGGTACTATTCCGTTGCTATGCCCAGTAGCCAGTACATCAATGACCCCCCCTCCATCTCCTCCTCCTTCCAGTGCTGCCCCCCAGCTCTCCTTACATCTACCCCGTACCCTCTCCCCGCCACATGACTAAGCCGATGCTGGCCCGATGATAGAGGCCGTGCTTGTGTGTAGTAGGCAGTACATCGATCGATGCCCTCATCCTCCTCTTCCTTCCAGTGCTGCCCCCCAGCTCTTCTTACATCTGCCCCGTACCCTCTCCCTGTAATAGGCCTCACCGTAAATCTTGAGCAATGAATGCTACTAGATAGCCGCCGGACGCTGCAGAAAGTTTGTCCCTCCGGCTCGCTGTAGCTCACCGTTCCTATAGTCGGCGTGTTTCTTGTCAGGGCCTGGATTGAGCCCCGGTGTCTTTCCTTTCGGTCTCGGTACTAGCGCTGAGGTGAGGCCTAGTCGTGTGGCGGGGAGAGGGTACGGGGAAGATGTAAGGAGAGCTGGGGGGCAGCACTGGCAGGAGGAGAAGGATGGGGGAGGGGGGTCATCGATGTACTGGTTACTGGGCACAAGCATCGGGCCAGCAGTCCTCAGATGTCATTGTAATTCCCGGGGAAGATGTAAGGAGAGCTGGGGGGCAGCACTGGCAGGAGGAGAAGGATGGGGGAGGGGGGTCATCGATGTACTGGTTACTGGGCACAAGCATCGGGCCAGCAGTCCTCGGATGTCATTGTAATTCCCGCTGCTGAACTGCTGTCCCGAACTGCGCTGCTGCTGGCCCGATAACGGAATAGTACCGAAACCTGTCAGACACCATTATAGTCTATGGGGCCATGGTTTTCCACGGGGAACCACTTTTTTAAGCAGATTAGATTGCTTGCTATGCTACAGGTAACTTTTCCATCCTTTTAGAAACCAAACACCACTTCTGTTCAACATAAAGCTGGAAAAATGCAATAAGTGACATTAAACAGTAAAAAGCATAACTATTGAATTAAATATATTTTACTACTATATTTTAGACTGAGATAATCGCAGATTGAAGTACCACTGTGTCAAATACAACGAAGACAATATAATTGTATCCACCTTTTCAAATGCTAGTTTAACCCGTTCCTGCTCTGTGCTGTACTATTACTTCATGTTGAGCATATCGTTAATGTTAAGCGCGGTAATAGTATGGCGCTGTAATGTCACAAAGGCATTAGGGTTCCGAGGGCTATGAAATAAATTTCCTGCACTCAATTTAATGCTTCCAAACTGTGAGATTTTATTTACATACGACAAAAATGATGTTTCGGTCTGATATAGACCTTCTTCAGTTAGTCTTTAAAAAATACAAAAGAAAGTACATTAATCAACATGGTGTCAATGGATCCATCATATGGAGACAATATACAAAATATAATACACAACATTAATAAATAATAACAACTATAGTAAGAAAATAGATAGTGTTGAGTTTATATCAAAGGTATAAGATGTAAATAGACCTATGAAGCTCCGGTCTATGGAGATATTTAATAAAGGGTATATAGAAACACCATATATTCAGAGAGCAATAACAGAATATTTACAAAAGGGACAATAAACATGATAACATAGCATGAGAAAGTACAAAATTGGTATATGCAGCCGTATGTAAAGCGAGGAATGGTGCCCAGCATAAGCATAAGCTGGGCACCTCAATATTCAACTACTCAAATCGAATATCGAACCCTATTATAGTCTATGGGGGGAAAAATGCTCGTTTCAGGGGTAGGCAACATTCGATCAAATTATACTTAACAAGTCCACGAGTGAGGGTCAGGCTGGATCCTCCGAGAAGTCTTCTCCGTGCAGCGTCCCCACTGCGTCTTCCGGCTCTGAATTCACTCTGCCAGGCATCGGGCCTGGGGAGAGCCGACTGCACATGACCGCACTACAATATAGGAACAATATAAGGTGACATAACTAATACAAAGGGGCAATAGGGGGCTTTAATAAAGGGGGTTATTATTTACAGTATAAGGGAGGGCAATAAGGGAAGTATGAATTTAAGAGGCAATAACAATATAAGCAGATATTGGGGCAGTATTAAAGGGGTTTTCCAGGAAATAATAAAGTTTGCATTTTTACTGCACTGGTTAAACTTTATTACTAACATACACACCTGGCCAACATAGATGCATTTGCCCCAACTCCACCCCCCCCTTCCCCAATCACACACACATTCTGAACCCCTAGCTACGCCTTTGGGCTGCAGCCATCTACATTCCATTGCTCGAGTATTCTATCATTAGATATAACACAGAGACAATATTCTCATTACAAATATTATCATATTTGTACTTTACCATCTGTAAAGAGCACAGAAAATATAACTATAATCTGTATTCTTATGGTAGGGAAGATATTCATATGACTGAAGTCCTAACTAAAGAAATTGATTAGATCATGAAAATATTGTTTTTCTTAACAGTATAATGAAATAAAACATGCTAGTGATTCCTTAGATGATAAGGAGATGGGATGGAAGTACAAACAATGTATGAAGAGCATCATTTTACTTTACTATTGTATTAATGTACTGTGCTATATAATCTTACTTTCCAGGTCCTTGGATTGCTGCTAATACTATCTGCATATATCATTATAAAACAATATAACAGCTCCATGACAATATAATCCAATTAATTGTATTGAAATGTGGAAAGGAGTTATTTTATTATTTGTCTAGTCATTGATTATTATCAGCCATATTTTCCTAAATATTTAAATAGAAATGTGCATGTTTTTTTTTTAATATTCATCCTGTCCTAGCATAAGGCACTGGACTGCATATGGATATTATTCTGACATATTTACCTGTAATGCTGTCCCAACTATCAAAGCACATTTCTCCAAATTTGTGTGGAGACAACATAGACCCAGGATGAAATAGGCACTGATACCTAGAAAGAAGTTGCTGGGAAACATTGTTTGACCTGATATCTAGCAATATTACAGAGCCATCTAGTTTAGATGTTGGTTGGATCTTACACACCCTATACCAAATCAGCAATGACATTGACTCATACAGGCCTCTTATGGCTCGGATGCTGGGACATTTATGGCTTTCTGAACCAGGGAAGGCTAAGACGTTATCTCTTGACCGCCCTTTTAGGAGGCTCATGTAACATGTGGAGATAGTCACCATGGCTGTTTCTGCAGCATCCTGAAATAAGCTGCTATTTCTATGTTCGTCCATTGTAAATGCAGGTTGTCTTGGTATGTGTAATTTCAGTGTTGTACTGTTTTCTCTGTTATTTTTCCCCCCTCTGCGGTTCAAATCAGTGCCTTGGTTCAGCCCTGGCCAATCACAGGCCACTGGGTGGGGTTGTAAAGAGACTCTAGTCTTCTAGTGTGAGCAGCCATCCTGCACAGTGCATAATGTGTTGTGCAGAGAGAGAATCCAAACAGGACTCTAAGGGCTAGTGCACATTGAGTTTTTTGCAGGCGGATTTTGATGCAGAATCCGCCTCAAAATCTGCCTGCAAAAATGGCTCTCATTGACTTTAATGGGAGCCACTCGCTTTTTTTTCCGTTAGCTAATAGCAGATAAAAGAAGTGAGAAGACTTATCTTGCTGCGGATTCCGCGACTGAATCAGCCATCTGCAGTTCATTTGGGCCTAATCAGGAGCGGTATACCGCAACGGAATGCCGATGCTGCATTGGCATCCCGTCATGGCTAGCCGCAAGGTGGAAAAGATTTCCTGACCATTTTGCCCCATATGAGCTAGCCCTTAAAGATTCAATGGATTGCAGAGCTGGTTTATTTCTTAAAAAAAAACATATGTATCATTGGCAGCTTTATCAGAAGCTCTGATGGAAGCCATTCCTGTGTCCAGGTCTTCAAGATTATGGTTAAGTCAGTTGGGAAGAGACATTAAAGATGTTGTTCCGAGGGAAGAGATGATGGAACAACTTTATTCACTTAAACTTGCTGCAGACTTTTCTTTTGACTTTCCCTTAGATATATTAAGAATAGCTGCAAAGAATCTAGCAGTTACCAGTGCGGCAAGAAGGGCCATATGGCTAAAGCCTTGGAAAGAAGAAGTTATATCAAAATATCATTTTGGGGAGAAATTGGAAGCTTTTCGTAGCTACTTAGAAGGTAAGAGGCCTGGACTTTCCTTAGACCAATAGAAGCTCTATCATTAGAATCCCTTTTTCTATAAAGACCATGTTGGAATAACCTTTATACAGGCTCAGTGGCATAACTAGGAATGGCGGGGCCCCGTGGTGAACTTTTGACATGGGCCCCCCAAACGACACCGACGTCGAAGACCTCGACCGGCCCCCTCCTCTGCACTCTATTATGCCCCATAGTGGCCCCTGCACACAGTATTATCCCCCATAGTGGCCCCTGCACACAGTATTATCCCCCGTAGTGGCCCTTGCACACAGTATTATGTCCCTTACTGGCCCCTGCACACAGTATTTTGTCCCCTACTGGCCCCTGCACACAGTATCATCCCCAATACTGTCCCCTGAACACAGTATTATACCCCATAGTGGACACCCATAAACAATTATTATACTCTGGGGTCTTTTCAGACCCCAGAGTATAATAATCGGAGACCCGGGGGAATAAAAACAAAAAAAATTACTGTTTCTTACCTGTCCCCGGCTCCTACACTGTCTTCTCCACTGCCATCCTTCTGAAATGACGTCAGACGTCACATGACCCGGGACGCAGGCCAGGTTCGTGTGACGTCAGACACGTCAGTAAAGACGTAGGAAGGAGGCCTGGCAAGATCGTGGAGAGGTAAGTAACAGTGTTTGTTACGTTCCCTTACCTCTCCCGGTCCACCGATCATTATACATCAGGGGTCTGCAAAGACCCCCGAGTATAATGATAGTATTTGTGGGGCCTGCGGTGTCACTTACCGATCCCGACCCAACCAGGATCGGCAAGTGAATAGGGCCCATAACGGCCTATTAAAAAAAACAACCCAAAAACACAGCGGTAGCAGCTGTCACTGGGTCCCCTAATGACCCGGGCCCTGTGGCAGCTGCCTCCGTTGCCTCTACGGTAGTTACGCCCCTGTACAGGCTATTCTCCTACCTTTATTATTCTGATCCACTCTGCCATTTCTGTGAATTTTCTTTTTCCTTCCAAATGCAAATGAGTCTTCAGAAAGCACAGGGGGCGTCCTCTGTGCTGTCTGAAGACTCTCCAGTGATGCCTCTGTCTTCTTTTCCCGAGCTCCTTTTCGCCGTGTCATCAGCTGACTGCATGCGTTCGTTTGGCCATTTTCCTGTGGCCTCTTACATGGGCGTCCGTTTGGTCACAGGAAAATTGCTGAACTGACATGCGCAGTCGATTCTGCCTTTATAAAGGTTATTCCGATTTGGTCTTTTATAGAAAAAGGGATTCTACTGATAGAATCCCTTTAAGATTTGCTTGCATTATCAAAGAAGATACAAATTGTTCCTGAAAAGAAAGAATAATAGATGAATTGGATTGGAGTAGACCTCATCAGAAATTTAGAACTACTGTGTCAGAAACATTAAAGAAAAAACATGAAGATGCTAGTGTTGGCAAACAGGATTTTTTACATCAGAAGTAGTCAAGTTGGAGGTTGCTTACAATTTTTTTTTTTTTTTTTTGTGTGCATGGTGCAGCCTCATCACAGACAAGTGAGTTCTGGATCTCTTAGAAAAAGGTTATGTAATTGAAATTCTTCACAAACCAAAACATCATTTTCTTATGAATGAGCAAGAAATTCCACGTTTTTCCTCTGATAAAAGAATTTTTGGCAGAAAATGAAGAAATCCCAGAAGAGGAACAATGTTATGGGTTTTATTCAAGAATTTTTCCAGTACCAAAGGTTGGCGGTTCTTGGAGATTAATCATAGATCTCAGATTCCTTAATCACTATGTGAAGGCAATTCACTGCAAGATGGAAACAATAAGAACAGTTACAGCAGCCTTACAAAGAGGACAAATCCTAGCATTCCTGGACCTGAAAGATGCATATCTGCATGTTCCTATCCATGTTCCAAATGTGCAATGAGCTTACAACTTGCACAGCAATATGTCTCTTCAAGCTGCTGCTCAAGCAGAGAATACATGCTGCAAGATGTACACTGGACCATATTGGTACGCATGGAGCACATCTTTCCTAATGGGGATTATTACAGCAAAACAAAAAATACAAGTAAATAAGCACAACTCAAATACATTTTTTTTTTGTTTTCTAAAGTCACTTAATTTTAAATCACACTTCAACCAAAAGCACACTAAGGAGGTGTTCACACTACCACCGCTGTCTGCCCAGGGATTTCCATCCTCAGCCCAGGAGATCCTGGGCAGAGCCGGTGGGTGTACTTGTAGATTATACATCTATGATCTACAAGTACACCCACCGGCTCTGCCCATTACATTACAGCATACAATGTCAATCATCTGCTTCTAAGGCCAACAGGATACTGTCTTTTATGAGGGTCAGTTCACTGGGAGTTTTTTGGCGAGGATTTTAATGCTGAATCTGCTTCAAAATCAGCCTCCAAAAAAGCCTCCCAATAGAGTTCTATTGGAAGGCTTTTTTTGGAGGCTGATTTTGAGGCGGACTCAAAATCCTTACCAAAAACACTGTGTGAACTGACCCTTAAAAGGAGTATGGACTCATGGGACAGGGAAGTAATAGGACTCGAAAAACGGAAACTCAATCCGCTTAAAAAGCAGTTACTTGTGGAAACCGTAGACTATAATGGAGTTTCTGCCTGAAAAAGCAGAGGGAAAAGTCCTGCTTGCTGGATGTTTCTCTCCAAATTTTTCAAGCGGAATGGGAAAAGGAAATCCCGAGCACTCCCTGAGCACAGATGTAAATCTAGACTAATGGAGTTAAATCTATGTAGCCTGGATAATAGGCATTTAAGAGGAGATATGATAGTCCTATATAAATATATCAATGGTCCATACAAGAAAAGTGTGGAAAAGCTGTTCCATGAAAAATTCCTGCCCTTTTTAGAGCAGAAGAGCATTGATAGTTATGGAAATGTATAGCATGTCATGATGTTTCCCATCCCCTGGTTGACTTTGATGGACATATGTCCTTTTTTAACCATTCTAAACTATGTAACTATGTAACACAAGTATTACGATCTATATAGCCTAAGCTGTAATTTTCATAAGAAATAGCTGCTGTTATAATTTTTTTTTCTTTTCACAAAGAATCACAAAATCATATGTTTCAAAAAGCATCACTTCATCAAAATGTTCTCTCTACATGGTCATGGTGCCCTTTGTTACTACAGCTGTTCACTATGTGTAATCACATTTAATTAGCTTCTTCCATATAAGTACAAAATCAAATTGTTCTCAGATTTGATTCTAAGTTTTTTTAGCTGCAGTATCTAAAATCATATATAAATACAAAAAACATCCTTATTCTATCTTGTCATCATGTTTTCACTAGAGATGAGCGAACAGTGTTCTATCGAATACATGTTCGATTGGATATCAGGGTGTTCGCCATGTTCGAATCGAATCGAACACCACGTGGTAAAGTGCGCCAAAATTCGATTCCCCTCCCACCTTCCCTGGCGCCTTTTTTGCACCAATAACAGCGCAGGGGAGGTGGGACAGGAACTACGACACTGGGGGCATTGAAAAAAATTGGAAAAAGTCATTGGCTGCCGAAATCAGGTGACCTCCATTTTAGACGAATAGTGGATTTCAAATCCGGGTCATATGAGAATGTGAACTTTGTGACTATGAGACAGGGATAGCTGTACAGGCAGGGATAGCTAGGGATAACCTTTATTTAGGGGGGAATGTTATTAAAAATAACTTTTTGGGGCTCTATCGGGTGTGTAATTGTGATTTTTGTGAGATAAACTTTTTCCCATAGGGATGCATTGGCCAGCGCTGATTGGCCGAATTCCGTACTCTGGCCAATCAGCGCTGGCCAATGCATTCTATTAGCTTGATGAAGCAGAGTGTGCACAAGGGTTCAAGCGCACCCTCGGCTCTGATGTAGCAGAGCCGAGGCTGCACAAGGGTTCAAGCGCACCCTCGGCTCTGATGTAGGAGAGCCGAGGGTGCACTTGAACCCTTGTGCACCCTCAGCTCTGCTACATCAGAGCCGAGGGTGCGCTTGAACCCTTGTGCACACTCTGCTTCATCAAGCTAATAGAATGCATTGGCCAGCGCTGATTGGCCAATGTATTCTATTAGCCTGATGAAGTAGAGCTGAATGTGTGTGCTAAGCACACACATTCAGCTCTACTTCATCGGGCTAATAGAATGCATTGGCCAGCGCTGATTGGCCAGAGTACGGAACTCGACCAATCAGCGCTGGCTCTGCTGGAGGAGGCGGAGTCTAAGATCGCTCCACACCAGTCTCCATTCAGGTCCGACCTTAGACTCCGCCTCCTCCGGCAGAGCCAGCGCTGATTGGCCGAAGGCTGGCCAATGCATTCCTATGCGAATGCAGAGACTTAGCAGTGCTGAGTCAGTTTTGCTCAACTACACATCTGATGCACACTCGGCACTGCTACATCAGATGTAGCAATCTGATGTAGCAGAGCCGAGGGTGCACTAGAACCCCTGTGCAAACTCAGTTCACACTAATAGAATGCATTGGCCAGCGCTGATTGGCCAATGCATTCTATTAGCCCGATGAAGTAGAGCTGAATGTGTGTGCTAAGCACACACATTCAGCACTGCTTCATCAAGCCAATACAATGCATTAGCCAGTGCTGATTGGCCAGAGTACGGAATTCGGCCAATCAGCGCTGGCTCTGCTGGAGGAGGCGGAGTCTAAGGTCGGACCTGAATGGAGACTGGTGTGGAGCGATCTTAGACTCCGCCTCCTCCAGCAGAGCCAGCGCTGATTGGTCGAGTTCCGTACTCTGGCCAATCAGCGCTGGCCAATGCATTCTATTAGCCCGATGAAGTAGAGCTGAATGTGTGTGCTTAGCACACACATTCAGAATGCATTGGCCAGCACTGATTGGCCAGAGTACGGAATTCGGCCAATCTGGCCAATGCATTCTATTAGTGTGAACTGAGTTTGCACAGGGGTTCTAGTGCACCCTCGGCTCTGCTACATCAGATTGCTACATCTGATGTAGCAGTGCCGAGTGTGCATCAGATGTGTAGTTGAGCAAAACTGACTCAGCACTGCTAAGTCTGCATTCGCATAGGAATGCATTGGCCAGCCTTCGGCCAATCAGCGCTGGCTCTGCCGGAGGAGGCGGAGTCTAAGGTCGGACCTGAATGGAGACTGGTGTGGAGCGATCTTAGACTCCGCCTCCTCCAGCAGAGCCAGCGCTGATTGGCCGAATTCCGTACTCTGGCCAATCAGCACTGGCTAATGCATTGTATTGGCTTGATGAAGCAGTGCTGAATGTGTGTGCTTAGCACACACATTCAGCTCTACTTCATCGGGCTAATAGAATGCATTGGCCAATCAGCGCTGGCCAATGCATTCTATTAGCGTGAACTGAGTTTGCACAGGGGTTCTAGTGCACCCTCGGCTCTGCTACATCAGATTGCTACATCTGATGTAGCAGTGCCGAGTGTGCATCAGATGTGTAGTTGAGCAAAACTGACTCAGCACTGCTAAGTCTGCATTCGCATAGGAATGCATTGGCCAGCCTTCGGCCAATCAGCGCTGGCTCTGCCGGAGGAGGCGGAGTCTAAGGTCGGACCTGAATGGAGACTGGTGTGGAGCTATCTTAGACTCCGCCTCCTCCAGCAGAGCCAGCGCTGATTGGTCGAGTTCCGTACTCTGGCCAATCAGCACTGGCCAATGCATTTCTATGGGGAAAAGTTAGCTTGCGAAAATCGCAAACTGACAGGGATTTCCATGAAATAAAGTGACTTTTATGCCCCCAGACATGCTTCCCCTGCTGTCCCAGTGTCATTCCAGGGTGTTGGTATCATTTCCTGGGGTGTCATAGTGGACTTGGTGACCCTCCAGACACGAATTTGGGTTTCCCCCTTAACGAGTTTATGTTCCCCATAGACTATAATGGGGTTCGAAACCCATTCGAACACTCGAACAGTGAGCGGCTGTTCGAATCGAATTTCGAACCTCGAACATTTTAGTGTTCGCTCATCTCTAGTTTTCACACTTCTGTCTTTAATATACTGTATAAGGCACATTATAACGTCTTTGTCCATGGAAAAAGAATGGCGTCATGCTCTCTTTTCGTCCATTTTGTGGACATTGGAGCCCCATTAAAATCTATAGGTCTGTGAAAATTATTGACAGCTCAAAAACGTCATGTGTGAATAACGTATCAACCACAGGCAGCACACCACCTGCAAATTATCTGTGTGAATAAGGCCTAATAAAATTAAAACTCACATTGGTAAGTTCCATTCCAAGAGCTTATTGAAATGATCAAGTACATAAGCTGAATGGCGCCGAAGAGCTCTAAAGAGGTAGAGCATAGAAAGTATTTTTTCATGGTTCAGGCTATTGGGATCATCTTCATGGATGCTGTACTGATCTATTAAATATGAATGACCATTAATTACTTAATCTTTCAATAAATTCCTAGTAATTCAATAGTGCAATATAGGGGTATACAGAGAAAAGTCGAAATTGCTCCGCCACCAAAAAAAAAGAAGAAAAAAAAAAGCACAGTGAAGGATACTGGTTGTAGAAAAAGAGGGGCATATGTTAATCAATATGGTCAAATCCCTTTCGTAGTATTTTTAGACATATTTCTAAATCTTTTGTGCAAAACTTTTACTTTCCGATTCGTTTACACCATTTTAAACTTGGTATGATTTATGCAAAATAATTTGCACCCTCTTTGTACTAGTGTTGAGCTAGCCATACGTTTCTGTTCCTTCTGGTTCACACAGTAAATGCTGTGCACTATAAATTATGGCATACAGTGGGGCAAAAAAGTATTTAGTCAGTCACCAATAGTGCAAGTTCCACCACTTAAAAAGATGAGAGGGGTCTGTAATTTACATCATAGGTAGACCTCAGCTATGAGAGACAAAATGAGAAAACAAATCCAGAAAATCACATTGTCTGATTTTGTAAGAATTTATTTGCAAATTATGGTGGAAAATAAGTATTTGGTCACCTACAAGCAATCAAGATTTCTGGCTCTCACAGACCTGTAACTTCTTTAAGAGTCTCCTCTTTCCTCCACTCATTACCTGTAGTAATGACACCTGTTTAAACTTGTTATCAGTATAAAGACACCTGTGCACACCCTCAAACAGTCAGACTCCAAACTCCACTATGGTGAAGACCAAAGAGCTGTCAAAGGACACCAGAAACAAAATTGTAGCCCTGCACCAGGCTGGGAAGACTGAATCTGCAATAGGAAACCAGCTTGGATTGAAGAAATCAACTGTGGGAGCAATAATTAGAAAATGGAAGACATACAAGACCACTGATAATCTCCCTCGATCTGGGGCTCCACGCAAAATCTCACCCTGTGGGGTCAAAATGATCACGAGAACGGTGAGCAAAAATCCCAGAACCATGCGGGGGGACCTAGTGAATGAACTGCAGAGAGCTGGGACCAATGTAACAAAGCCTACCATCAGTAACAGACTACGCCACCAGGGACTCAGATCCTGCAGTGCCAGACGTGTCCCACTGCTTAAGCCAGTACATGTCCGGGCCTGTCTGAAGTTTGCTAGAGAGCATTTGGATGATCCAGAAGAGTATTGGGAGAATGTTCTATGGTCTGATGAAACCAAACTGGAAATGTTTGGTAGAAACACCACTTTACGTGTTTGGAGGAAAAAGAATACTGAGTTGCATCGATCAAACACCATACCTACTGTAAAGCATGGGGGTGGAAACATCATGCTTTGGGGCTGTTTCTCTGCAAAGGGGCCAGGACGTCTGATCCGGGTACATGAAAGAATGAATGGGGCCATGTATCGTGAGATTTTGAGTGCAAACCTCCTTCCATCAGCAAGGGCATTGAAGATGAAACGTGGCTGGGTCTTTCAACATGACAATGATCCAAAGCACACCGCCAGGGCAACGAAGGAATGGCTTTGTAAGAAGCATTTCAAGGTCCTGGAGTGGCCTAGCCAGGAGATCTGCATGGAGGAATGGGCCAACATACCAACAATAGTGTGTGCCAACCTTGTGAAGACTTACAGAAAACGTTTGACCTCTGTCATTGCCAACAAAGGATATATAACAAAGTATTGAGATGAAATTTTGTTACTGACCAAATACTTATTTTCCACCATAATTTGCAAATAAATTCTTACAAAATCAGACAATGTGATTTTCTGGATTTGTTTTCTCATTTTGTCTCTCATAGTTGAGGTCTACCTATGATGTAAATTACAGACCCCTCTCATCTTTTTAAGTGGTGGAACTTGCACTATTGGTAACTGACTAAATACTTTTTTGCCCCACTGTAGATGTAGACAAAAGAGTATCACATGTCTATTCATAAATATACCTTATTGTATTTTCTCTTGATATTTTTAAAGGGGTATTCCCACCTCACATACTCATCAGTCTTTACTCCTGTAAAATCTTCTTTCTTCCTGGTTTCTTGCATCATTTGGTGGGCGGGGTTTCACATGCGACCTGTCGTTTAGCTCCGCTCCCAAATTTGTTTGTAGCTCCGCCCACCCTTATTGGACTATGAAGTACAGGCAGCAGCAACTCCATTCTGTGTTACATACAGAGGCTGCCTGTCTCTGCCATAATGAACACAATTGAATTAGCTAGCCTGATAACTGGGAGAACAGAAGAAATGAAAGCAGCTCCTCTCCCCTATCTGCTAACAGGACCTAGGTCACGTGGTGTAGACACAGGAATAGCTAGATACACAGACTCGCTCCCTGCACTTAGCCCCTCCTCCCTCCCCCCTATGAGCAGCAGATACATCACTTGACTCATGAGCAGCTAAGTCAGGGCTGTGGCCACAAAGAGTTGAATAAAGTAAGATAGTGGACAAACAAAGCAGTTTTGCTGAAGCAATGTATTTAGGAAAAGTCTTACATCCACATTACCAAGCAGTATAGATAGGATCCTTGTGATGGGACAACCCCTTTAAAGGGGCTCTATCAGCAAAATCATGCTGATAGAGCCCCACATATGCGTGAATAGCCTTTAAAAAGGCTATTCAGGCACCATAAAAGTTATATTAAACTACTCCCCCGTTTTAAAATAATAACCTAAAAAAGAATGTGCTCTACTTACGGAACGTGCACCTTGGGCGGGCATTCTGGGTGTGTCTTCATCTTCTTCCCTGTCTCTTCTTCCTCCGATGTCTTCGGGTCCCGTCCTCCTCCGGCGCTCGCGGACACTGATAAAAAAAAATAGCCTAGGCGTCTAAGCAGTAGCCGTAGTAGAAGCCGCGTGCTACTACGCATGCGCCCAAGCTATTTTTTTTTATCAGTGTCCGCGAGCAAGCGCCGGAGGAGGACGGGACCGGAGGACATCGGAGGAAGAAGAGGCGGGGAAAAAGATGAAGACACACCCTGAATGCCCGCCCACAGTGCACGTTCTGTAAATAGAGCACATTCTTTTTTAGGTTATTATTTTAAAACAGGGGGGTAGTGTAATATAACATTTAAGGTGCCTGAATAGCCTTTTTAAAGGCTATTCACGCATATGTGGGGATCTATCAGCATGATTTTGCTGATAGAGCCCCTTTAAGTAAATGCATTTGAAAGATAAAAAAATGCATAAATTGCAGCCATAGTGTGCTTACCTCTGCCTACACAAGTCCATCTGACAAGCAGAATAGTGAAACCCTTTCAACTACATTTTTATCCACAGCCTTTATTTGACTGTATTCCAACCAATGCTACCTTCTCATTTAAGGGTGCCTTCACACGGCGTAGCGCACCACTCCTTTAGACCAGTATACATGTGTCCGAGTGCGGCGCTTCAAAACAGAGCCCATTGATTTAACTGGTTAAGGACCAGGCCCAGAAGTGCGTTAAAGACCAGGCCTCTTTTTTCAAAACTGACATGTGTCACTTTAAATAGCAATAACTTTGAGTCGCTTTAATTTACACAAGTGATTTTGGGATTGTTTTCTCATAACACATTGTACTTCATGTTAGTGGTAAACACTAAATACTCAATATTTTTGTATTTATTTATAAAAAAAACTAGGAAATTTGGAAAAAATTGCAATTTTCAAAATGTGAAATTCTCTACTTTTCAGGCAGATAGTTATACCATCCAAATACATAAATAAATATTATCTCCCATATCTCTGCTTTATATTGCCATCATCTTTTGATTGTCTTTTAATTTATTTTGGATGTTGCAAGGCTTACAAGTGTAACAGCGATTTTCCAGATTTACAAGAAAATTCCCCAAACTAATTTTTTAGGGACCACTTCAGTTCTGAAAGGAATTATAAAGGCTTGTATAATAGAAACCCCCATAAATCACCCCATTTTCAAAACTACACCCCTCAAATTAGTCAAAACAGCATTTGGGATGTTTGTTAACCCTTTAAGCATGTCATAAGAATAAAAATAATATGGCGGTGAAAATTAGACATTTCATTTTTTTCACTAATACATTCATTTAGACCTAAAATTAACACATTCACAAAGGGTTGAAGGAGAAAATGCATCTCCGATTTTGTTATGCAATTTCTCCCGTACACAGAAATACCCCACATGTGGGTGTAAACTGATTTTTGGGCACACGGCAGTGAATGGAAGGGAAGGAGCGACACTGGGTGTGTGAACAGCAGATTTTACTGGAATAATTTTCAGGCGCCATGTCTCATTTGCAGTGCCCTTAGAGTACCAAAACAATGGAAACCCCCCAAAAAGTGACCCCATTTTAGAATCTACACCCCTCACAGAATTCATCAAGGGGTATAGTCAACATTTAGACCCTACAGTTGTTTCACAAATTTTACTAACATTGGGATGTGTAAATGAAAAATTACTAAAATGTCACTTTATCCCCAAAGTTTTCATTTTCAAAAGGGGTTAAAGGAGTAAAAGCCCCCCACAGTTTGTTAAACAATTTCTCCTGAACACGGCAATACCTCATATGTGGCCATAATCTGCTGTATGGGTACATGGCGGGGCTCAGAATGGAAAGAGCGCTATTTGGATTTTGGATGACAGATTTTGCTGGAATAATTTTTAGGTGCCATGTCGCATTAGCAGAGCCCCTAGAGAACCAATACAGTGGAAACCCCCCAAAAGTGACCCCATTTTGGAAACTGCACCCCCCACAGAACATATCAAAGGGTATAGTGAGCATTTTGACCCTACAGCTGTTTCACAGATTTTATTAACATTGGGGCATGAAAATGAAAATTTACTTTTTTTTCCAACAAACTGTCAATTTAGCCCCAAATTTTTCATTTTCACAAGAGGATAAAGGAGAAAAAGCCCCCCACAGTTTATTACAGAATTTCTCCTGAACACAGAAATGCCCCATATGTGGCCATAATCTGCTGTATGGGAACATGGCGGGGCTCAGAATGGAAAGAGCGCTATTTGGCTTTTGGATGGCAGATTTTGCTGGAATATTTCTCAGGTGCCATGTCGCATTTGCAGAGCCTCTAAAGTACCAATACAGTGGAAACCCCCTAAAAGTGACCCCCATTTTGGAAACTACACCCCTCATAGAATTTATCTAGGGGTTTGATGAGCATTTTGGCCTCACAGCTGATTCACAGATTTTATTAATAATGGGACGTAAAAATGAAAAATTACTTTTTTTCAATTTTTTCAAATTAATCGTCCATTTAGCGCCATATTTTTAATTTGCAAGTAGTTAAAGAATTAAAAGCCCCCCACAGTTTGTTACACAATTTCTTCTTAACACGGCAATACCCCATATGTGGCCATAATCTGCTGTATGGGTACATGGTGAGGCTCAGAATGGAAAGAGCGCTATTTGGCTTTTGGAAAGCAGATGTTGCTGGAATAGTTTTCTGGTGCCATGTCGCATTAGTGAGCCCCTAAAGTATCAATACAATGGAAACCCCTCAAAAGTGACCCCATTTTAGAAACTACACAGGTGACAGTAAACTGGAATTCACCAAGAAGTGACCCTATTTTTTAGGGACAATTTTAGGGTCTCTGCAAATGTGACGTGGTGTCCAAAAACAAAGAATATAAATCTGCACTCCAAAAGCACATATCGCTCCTTCACGCCTTGCTGTGTACCCAAATGGCGGTGTATGCCCACATGTATGACACTGGTGTACCCCGAATAACAGACTTAATGCCATATGTGGGTAAAAATGGCTGTTTGGGCACAGAAGGAAGGAGCGCTATTTTGGTTTTTAGAGCACAGTTTGGTTTTTGGACGTCACTTTTGTAAAGCCCCTGAATTGCCAATAATGTGGAATCCGCAGACATGTCACCCTATTTTGGACACTACCCCACTCATGGGATTTATCAAGTGGCGTAGTGAGCATTTTTAACCCTTGAGTGTTGCATTTATTTAGTTTCCAGAAATGAAATCGCAACTGATAATGAGAAGTTAAAAATGAAAATTTTCCAGAGATTCGCCATTTCAGTGCCAATATGTTGTGCCCGACTTATGTCAGCAGAGACACTCCAAAAACTGGTAGGGGGTATCCCGGGCACAACAGCTTTTAGAGCATTCATCTCTGATACAAGGTGGGCACAACATATTACGCACTGAAATGACGTATTCCTGGAAAAATGGTCATTTTCACCTCTCACAATCAGCTTCGTATTCATTTATGGATAATAAGTTATAGCAACACTTGGGGGTTAAAAATGCTTCAGGGGTGTAGTTTCCAAAATAAGGTCTCATATCAGGGGATTCCACTTTACTGGCGTTTCAGCTCTGCAAAAGTGTCATGGCATCCAAAAACCAAACCGTCTGTGCTCCAAAAACCCAATAACCTTCTTCCCTTCTGTGTCCGGCTGTGCCCTAATATCAGTTTATACCCACATATGACATTACGTCCGTTATCCCGGATAAACCAGTGTCATACATGTGTCATAAACTGCAGTTTGGGCGCACAGCAGGGCGCAGAAGGGAAGGAGCGCGATGCGGCTTTTGGAGTACAGATTTTGATGTTTGGTATCTGGACGCAATGCCATGTTTGTAGAGCCTGTAAGGTACCAGAAAAGTGGATTCCCCAAAGGAGTGACCCCATTTGAAAACTGCACCCCTCAAAGAATTTCTCAGGGAGTGTAGTAAGTATTAGTATCCCAGACGTGACTGCACAGCGGATGGCGAAGAGGGAATATATAAGCTGTGCGGAGGACATTGCAAACACCAAATTCCCTACTATGTCCCAGTAGCTCCTATGATTGGGGGAGTCACTCTGGGGGTCACTACTGGTGTCTTTTCGCTAATAAGCTGTAAATCTGGGGTGTCCACTGATATTCGCTCGCACCGCTTATATATTTCCTTCCCGCCGCAGCCAGTTGTGTTCTAATGATTTGGCGATTTTGGTGTTTTTTTGTCTTCACATTGGTAGAGGCTATAAATTCTTTATTTTTCTGGTGACGTGGCCATATAAGGGCTTGTTGTTTGCGGGATGAGATGCATTTTATAATGACACCATCTATGGGTGCCTACAACTTACTGAATACATTTTATTAACTCTTTCTTGCTGGATTTAGAAAAAAAAATATCAATTCCGGTATTGAGTTTTACCTTTTTAATTTTTTGCCATGCAGCGTACAGTATAAGTAACATGTGGCCTTTATTCTGCGGGTCAGTACGGTTACGGTGATACCTCATTTATGTTATTTTTTTATGCGATACTAATTCTGCAGAACAAAAACACATTTGGGGACATAAATCAATGTTTTTTGTATTGCCATCTTCTGAGAGGCGTAACATTTTTATTTTTCGGTTGACAGTGTTGGTTGAGGGCTTATTTTTTGCGGGACAATGTGTGCTTTTTATTGGCACTGTTGTGGGGTGCATATGACTTTTTGATCACTTTTTATAGCATATTTTGTAAGATGAGATGGTGAAAAATCATTACTTCTGGCGAGTTTTTTCCGTTTTTTTTTCCCGACATTCACCGTGTACATTAAATATTATTACACTTTTATTGTACAGATTGTTACAGACGCGGCGATACCAAATATGCATTGTTTTTATTAATTTTAAAAGTTTTTTTGAATATAATTCATTTTCTATAGAAAAAAAAGAGATTTTGGGGCTTTATAACTTTATTACTTTTTTATACACTTTATTTTATTTTTTCACTTTTTTTTTACTTTTTCATGTGTCCATTTAGGACACTTGAATCAGTTGATGCTTTGATGAAAGCACCAACTGATTCTGCACAATAGCAGACAGGACACGAGCAGGACATGAACCTGTTCGTGTCCTGTAAGCTGCAGAGGAAGTGAGACACATCGCTCACTTCCTCCACCGCCTGGCAGGATCACCAGGTATGTGGGGGCTCCGGTAGTCTGGGGTCACTGGCCAGACCCCAGACTACCTTTTACGGACATCGGCACCCCCCGATCTCGCCACGGGGGGGGGGGGTGCCGATCGGGTTAACCTGTCGGCGGATCCCTTTCGATCACGCCGTGATGTTTCACAGCGCGATCGAAAGGGTTAAAACATCCAGTCGGACTCAGTTCCGACTGGACGTTATGGAGGAAGGGGTTAGGTGTTAGTAACACCTAACCCCTGCTCCCTCCGCACCCCTCCCCCCCGCCAACAAGGTACCTAAAGGCCGGACGTATTTTGACAATAGTCCAGTCTTTAGGTACCAGCACATGAGGCCGTAAATTTACGTACGGCGGTCCTCATGTGGTTAAATGGGTGCCGATATAAGCGCGCTACCCATTGAAATCAATAGGTAAAAAAGCCTAAGGGTTAATGATGTGGTATGTCTGACACACTGTATTAAACATCTCTATAAACACTACAGAGCAGGGGGTAGGACTTATGATACTTGGACTTTGAGATATCAAAAAAGTGTAAGAGATGCCTCTCCCTCCCCAAGCAACATAGTAATTGGCTATCCTGTCTCTGTAGTAGGTATTTCATTGGTAGAATATGTGTATATGAGGGATAACAATATGTCTGGCCATTGTATGGCTTATATTCTGCACTTTTACCATCTTTCCACTGCAGGATAATTTTCAGTTCTCTCTGAAAATGTTAGGCCCTTGCACCAGCAGTGTTTTACTTTTTGGCCCTTGGAGTGAGTTCAGCCTTGCACCAGCAGTGTTTTACTTTTTGGTCTTTGGGGTGAGTAGAGCCTTGCGCCGGCAGTGTTTTTGGCCCTTGGGGTGATTTGAGCCATGCACCAGCAGTGTTTTATTTTTGGCCCTTGTAGTGAGTAGAACCTTGCACCAGCATTGGCTTTGGCCCTTGGGGATGAGTAGATCCTTACACCAGCAGTGTTTTTGGCCCTTGGGGTGAGTTGATCCTTGCACCAGCAGTGTTTTTGGCCCTTGGGGTGAGTTTAAAATTGCACCAGCAGTATTTTATTTTTGGCCCTTGTGGTGAGTAGAGCCTTGCACCAGCATTGGCTTTGGCCCTTGGGATGAGTAGATCCTTGCACCAGCAGTGTTTTTGGCCCTTGGGGTGAGTTGAACCTTGCACCAGCAGTGTTTTTGGCCCTTGGAGTGAGTTGAGCCTTGCACCAGCAGTGTTTTTGGCCCTTGGGGTGTGTTGAGCCTTGCACCAGCAGTGTTTTTGGCCCTTGGGGTGAGTTGAGCCTTGCACCAGTAAGTGTTTTTGACCCTTGGGGTGAGATGAGCCTTGCACCAGCAGTGTTTTACTTTTTGGCCCTTGGGGTGAGTTGAGCCATACACCAGCAGTGTTTTTGGCCCTTGGGGTGAGTAGAGCCTTGCACCAGCAGTATTTTTAGTCCTTGGGGTGAGTTGAGCCATGCACCCGCAATGTTTTTGGCCCTTGGGGTGAGTTGAGCCTTGCACCAGCAGTGTTTTGGCCCTTGGGGTGATTAGAGCCTTGCACCAGCAGTGTTTTACTTTTTGGCCCTTGGGGTGAGTTGAGGCTTGCACCTGCAGTGTTTTTGGCCCTTGGGGTGAGTAGAGCCTTGCACCAGCAGTGTTTTTGGCCCATGAGGTGAATTGAGCCTTGCACCAGCAGTGTTTTTGGTCCTTAGGGTGAGTTGAGCCATGCACCAGCAGTGTTATTGGCCCTTGGGGTGAGTTGAGCTTTGCACCAGCAGTGTTTTACTTTTTGGCCCTTGGGGTGAGTTGAGCCATACATCAGCAGTGTTTTACTTTTTGGCCCTTGGAGTGAGTAGAGCCTTGCACCAACAGTGTTTTTGGCCTTTGGGGTGAGCTGAGCCATGCACCAGTAGTGTTTTTGGCCCTTGGGTTGAGCAGAGCCTTGCAACAGCAGTGTTTTTGGCCCTTGGGTTGAGTAGAGCCTTGCAACAGCAGTGTTTTTGGCCCTTGGGGTGAGTTGAGCCTTGCACCAGCAGTGTTTTTGGCCCTTGGGGTGAGTAGAGCCTTGCACCAGCAGTGTTTTTGGCGCTTGGGGTGAGTTCAGCCATGCACCAACAGTGTTTTGGCCCTTGGGTTGAGTAGAGCCTTGCACCAGCAGTGTTTTTGGCCCATGAGGTGAGTTGAGCCATGCACCAGCAGTGTTTTTGGCCCCTAGGGTGAGTTGAGCCATGCACCAGCAGTGTTTTTGGCCCTTGGGGTGAGTTGAGCCTTGCACCAGCAGTGTTTTTGGCCCTTGGGGTGAGTTGAGCCTTGCACTAGCAGTGTTTTACTTTTTGGCCCTTGGTGTGAGTAGAGCTTTGCACCAGCAATATTTTACGTTTTGGCCCTTGAGGTGAGTTGAGCCTTGCACCTACAGTGTTTTACTTTTTGGGCCCTTTGGGTAAGTATAGCCTGGCACCATCAATGTCTTAAATTTTGGCCCTTGGGGTGAGTTGAGCATTACACCAGCAGTGTTTTAGTTTCTGGCCCTTGGGGTGAGTTGAGCCATGCACCAGCAGTGTTTTTGACCCCTTGGGGTGAGTTGAGCCATGCACCAGCAGTGTTTTTGGCTCTTGGGGTAAGTTGAGCCATGCACCAGCAGAGTTTTACTTTTTGGCCCTTGGGGTGAGTAGAGCCTTGCACCAGCAGTGTTTTTGGCCTTTGAGGTGAGTTGAGCCTCTATTCAGCAGAGTTTGGGTGAAACAGGGTGGATTGATCCTCTATCCAGCAGAGTTTGGGGGAATCAGGATAGATTGAGACTCTAACCAGCAGAGTTTGGGGGAATCAGGGTGGATTGAGCCTAGTAGGAGCAGCATTGTGCAATGCTTATGGTGGAGGAGTATGAGGAGGAGGAGGAGGAGGAGGAATTGTAGAGGTGAAAATTCATGTTGGGGTGCTTGACACTGGAGGACATGAAAATGATAGGTCTATCCAGTGGCTGTTCATTTTGATGAAAGTCAGCCGGTCAGCACTGTCAGCTGACAGCCGGCTGCGCTTATCCGTGATGATGCCACCGGCTGCACTGAAGACTCTTTCTAATAGCACGCCAGCGGCAGGGCGGGAAAGGACCTCCAAGGTGTACAGCGCAAGTTCCAGCCACAAATCCAACTTGGAGACCCAATAAGTGTACGGCGCAGAGGGATCGGAGAGGACAGGGCTGGGGTCGGCCAGGTACTCCCACAACATGCGCCTATACTTGTCTCTCCTGGTGACACTAGGCCACTCAGTGGTGGTAGTTTGGTGAGGGGGTGCCATTAATGTGTCCCAGACCTTGGAGAGTGTGCCCCTGGTGGGTGTGGACTGGATGGCAATTGTTATCCTCTTGGAGGAACTCTCCTCTCTGCCGCCAACGAGAGTTGATCGAAACATCTCCATCATATTCTGCACCAGTTGCTTGTGGCAATCATTAATGCGATTGGCCCTCCCTTCTACCGGAATAAAAGTAGAAATATTATTTTTATACCGGGGTTCGAGGATTGCAAAAGTGCAGTATTGGTTGCTCTCCAGGATTTTGACAATGCGTTTGTCACTTGAAAAGCACCCCAACATGAATTCAACCATGTGTGCCAGAGTGTTACTTGGCATGACTTCACTGCCCCCACCGGAATGGTCACTCTCCATTTCCTCCTCTTCCTCCTCCTCTATTTCGCCCCATCCGTGCTGCAGCAATGGGTCGCACTGAACTTCCTCGCTAGCCTCCTGTGTGACAATGAGATCATCTACCACTTTGTCATCCTCCTCTTCCGTCAATATACGCTGTGAAGCAGACAGGAGTGTGCACTGCCTATCCTGCTGGGATGGTTCTGCTCTTATGCCCGACTCCACAGCGTACAATGCGTTATCCCTGATGGCGATGAGGCATTCTCGCATCACACACAGGAGCGGGATTGTTACACTCACTAGTGCGTCCTCACAGCTGACCCTCTTGGTGGACTCCTCAAAGACACGCAAGATCTCGCATAAGTCTGCCATCCATGGCCACTCATGGTGCAGAAACTGCGGGAGCTGACTCTGAGGAACCCTTGGGTTTTGGAGATGGTACTCCATAAAGGGTCTCTGCTGCTCACACACTCTGCTCAACATGTGGTACGTCGAGTTCCAGCTTGTGGGGACGTTGCACAACAGTCGGTGTTCTGGCAGATGGAGGTGTTGCTGGAGTGTTTTGAGGCTAGCAGCGGCTACTGTAGACTTGCAAAAGTGGGCACACAAGCGCCATACTTTCACCAGTAGCTCGGCTAAATTGGGGTACGTTTTTAAAAACCGTTGCACCACTAAATTGAAAACGTGGGCCAGGCATGGAACATGTTGGAGGTTGGCAAGCTCCAGAGCAACTACCAGGTTCCGGCCGTTATCAGACACGACCATGCCTGCGCCCAGGTGCAGCGGCGAAAACCATATTGACGTCTCATCAAGGAAGGCATCCCTCACCTCGGAGGCAGTGTGCTGTCTGTCCCCCAAGCTGATGAGCTTCAGCACGGCCTGCTGACATCTCCCAATGCCAGTGCTGCAGCGTTTCCAGCAGGTAGCTGGGATTGATGCGACGGCGGAGGAGGAGGGTGGTGGTTCAGAGTCCCTGCCAGGAATGTTGGGCGGGGAGACGAGGTAGACAGTTTGTGACCCAGTCCCAGCCTTAACTACATTCACCCAGTGTGCCATTAGTGAAATGTAGCGTCCCTGTCCGCATGCACTTGTCCATGCGTCGGTGGTCAAGTGGACCTTTGTGCAAAGCGCGGAACTTAGGGCCTGCCTGATGTTGCGTGACAAGTGCTGGTGCAAGGTGGGGACGGCACACCAGGAGAAGTAGTGATGGCTAGGGATGGTATAGTGAGGCGCCATACTTGCCATCAGGTCACAGAAGGCCTGAGTTTCCACAAGCTGAAACAGCAACATCTCCTGGGCCAGGAGTTTTGAGATGTGCCCATTTAAGTCTTGTGCATGTAGGTGGGTAGTGCTGTACTTTTGCCTGCGCTCAAACATCTGGGAGATGGTGGGTTGGTGCGAAGAGGCGCCTGATGGAGCAGGAGAAGGAGCTGAGGCAGGAAAAGGGGAGGATGAGGGCGAAGTCCCCAAAGTGGTGGAGGCAGATGTGGAGGTGTCCTGGCTGGTGGTCTGGACTGCAGCGCCAGCACTGGCAACAGTGGGAAAGGCCGTGGCGGCAACGCTGAACGATGTTTGTCCTGCATTTGCTGTCTCCCACTGAGCCCTGTGCTTGCATTCTAAATAAAGGCGGATGGCAGTGGTCATAAGGTTGCTCTTTTCAGAGCCCCTACTTAGTTTCGAGTTGCAAACTGTGCAAACCGCATTATATTTGTCCTCCGCACATACATTGAAAAATGTCCACACCAACGAAGACGGTGGCCTCAATGGGGGAGTTTTTCTAGGCTGGCTAGAATAGGCTCCTCCTCCTGCACACTGCACATGGCAACAGGCTGCCCTGATGGCAACTGTGTCTCGTCATCGTCACTGAAGGCGGGTTGCTGGTCAACAGCAACTAAATCAACAGGAGATGGCAGATGCTCCAGTGTTTGGGCATCAGGACACAGAAGATCATGTGTTAGCTCCCGGGATTCGGGAAGTGGTGGGACAGAGAGAGGGACAGTGAAAGGACCCAAAAATAGCTCCTGGGAGGTGGGAAAGGTGGGATTACTCTGCTGGGAAGACTGGGCATGTTTTGAGGAAAGACGAAAAATGAAGTCCAGCGAGAAGCTCCAGTTCCTTAAAAACTTTGTTTATTGATAAATTCGAAAAACATGAGGATGATGATCAAGCAAGGCAGTAAATGATCTCCATAAGAAACGCTCTTGGCCAAGAGCGTTTCTTATGGAGACCATTTACTCCCTTCCTTGATTATCAACCTCATGTTTTTAGAATTTATCAATAAATCTTTATGTCACTAGCGGGGAAGGAGCCGAAGGAAAGATGGAGGAGACACAGTCTGTTGTGGAGTATGCATGAGTTCCAATGCTACTGTTACTGCCCACCACCATGTCTGTCGTCCCTCTGAAGTATATATACACAGTCTATTTCAGATCTGATATACTCTGATAAACTCTGATAAACTTCAGCTCTGATAAAAAACTGTTGTCTAGGATTTTGCAACTTAGCTCCAGTTCACCTTATTTCTGTACTAATTTTTTCCAATATAATATTAGTGTATTATAGGGTATATTGAAACAACTAAGGATAGGCAATTAATTTTGTCCAGTGTTCGGACGAAGTGATCCCCTGGTTCAGTCTGAATTTGTTCAGATAGAATCGGACAAGATACTATTATACTCTGGGGTCTCTTTAATGATAAGTCATCAATATTATATCAGTAGGGGCCCAACATTCACATCCCCACTGAACTGCTGTTGTTAGGACTCTCAAAAGCACAGGAGAGGTGAGTATGAGTATATACCTTTCCATTAACAACATGTATAGCGATCAGGGAACCAGGCTTTCCACAAGCGCTGTCATGGTGTTCCAGGACCATGCCCATCTCCAACTGGTCACCTCCGCACACCTCCTGGCCTGGTCATGGTCGCAACCCCTGCGACTGCTATTGTTGTGCCCTGGTCTACACCTATCCCTGCCTAATATAGATTTCTTTATAACACACACAGGACCTCCCATTAGAACATCTTAATCATCTTAATCTTAACATTTTAATAATTCTGGCACATCTAGCGCCAAAGCACAAAATAGTCAAGACTGCCGTTGTTGTTAATAAATCGGACTTATTAAGGTCTTGCTATCTGTTTCTAAACATAATATGGCAAACAGTTGTAGTTCTGCTCAGGATTTCTAAATTAGTCTGTGAAAGGTGAGCTGCAAAATGTGCAAGCCTTCATTTTTCTTTAAGAGTGTATTGTAAAAGTATTTGAATAAATTGAAATCTCTGTTAATATGAAACAAGAGAGGGCAAGACAGTATGTGAGACTTTGCAGCCTGTATTGCAGGAGAAGCACTAAATGAAGCATTGCCTACCGTCTGTCATCTCTTTTATCTGTAATGTTCGCTTTGCAATAAAATCACAGCAATAATCTGACTTCACTGTGTACATTTGTGGATGAATTGCCAATTGACATTAGAGGCAGAAAGATTTCCACATGACTCTCTCATGCCCTTATGTATTTTTTTTGCTTCTGTTCATAACACTGAAATGACTTGGTCGCTTACCAAATAACACCATTTCTGAGAAGCCAATTTGTAGTTCTGATGCAAAGTCATCACTTCTAAACAATTTGCTGAAAGGCAATATGTCAAGAAAGTAGGAAGAATCTCCTCTCAATGATTTTTAACATATTCACATCTGGTAGAAATAATGCAGCTTTTTACAATGCGTTGCATCCTTCTAACCCTAGCATACATTATGTGTATTTAGTTACAGTAGGTAAAAGCGTTTTGCATAGAGGGTATCATTTAACCACTTCCCATCACTTCCATTTTTTGTTTTTGCTTTTGCATAACTTTTTGTTTTGTTAACTGAATCGTATAAGGTCTTATTTTTTGCAGGAGAAATTGTCATTTGTAATGGTATTCACCATCACTGTAAAAATAACACATTACCTAATTATTATTAATTATTATTATTATTAATAATAATAATAATAATAATAATAATAATAATAACAACAATACATTTTATTTTTTAGAGCACCAACATATTTCGCAGCACTTTGCAATGTCTAAGGTTCAAGTACAGACAAAAAGATATATATTACACAGAAATGGTCAATTCACACAATGGGATTTAGGCCCTGCTCACAAAATCTTACAATCTATGAGGTAGAGGGGTTGACACAAGAGGTAGTAGGGGCGACATCAGAGGTAGTACTGCATATACAGTGGTCCAGACATTTCATTACAGAAAAAAAAGTTGCATGAGCCATCACCAGTCAGTGTAATTTAATGTGCAGATGGTGCCTGGACATATAAAGTTACAGTCTGATACATCATATTCTGTGGGGTAATGCGGGAGCGTGAAAAGAAGAGGGTTTGTTTTATAACAGCTATACCAAATTTATATTGTTTTTTTTTTTTTCATATCTATATACTAGTACATAGTTACATAGTTAGTACGTTTGAAAAAAGACCAATGTCCATCAAGATGAACCAGGGGATGGGAAAGGTCATGACATTCTATACATTTCTGTAAACATGAATGCTATTTTTCTCTAAAAGATTAAACCTTGTTTTTTTTTCCAGATGGAGGGAGTGTGCTCCTTTTTAATTCAAGACAGTATTTGCTGGCCTTAGAAGCAGCTGATTGACATTGCATGCTGTAATTTAGTCTATGATCTACAAGTACACTGAGGTCCTTCACCACCAGCACATTCAAGGCTTGAAGAAGCATTGTTATGCTGAGTTCACATGGAGTTTATTGGACCAGGTTTTGATGCGGAGGCCGCCTCAGAATCCGGTCCAAAAAACCCTTACCATGACTGGATGCCGGTGCAGTGTCCCGGCATCCAGTTGTGGCATTCTGCTCCGGATTAGGCCCGAATGAATGGATCTAGTTGGGAGGGAGTCTCACACTGCAGACACTGCGGCAGATTCAGCCACGGAATCCGCTTCAAGATAGAGCAGCTCGCTGTTTTTTTCCGCGAGAGGGAAAAAACGCTAGCAAAAAAAAGAAGTGGGCGGCTCCCATTGAAGTCAATGAGAGGCTTTTTTTTTAGCTGGATTTTGAGGCGGCCTATGCATCAAAATCCAGTCCAAAACAGTGTGAACTCAGCATAAGTGTGAAACTGGCCTATCTTGTACAATCACTCTGTATACTGTGAAGTTGTTTTTATCGACAATGGAATAGGACTGTTTTATGAATAAGATGCTCCATGGTGAGTGCTCCATTTTTTATTTTTTTTTTATTTTCTTTTCTTTTTTTTTAAAATGTAGATTGTGAGCCCCACATAGAGCTCACAATGTACATTGTTTCCCTATCAGTATGTCTTTGGAATACGGGATGGAAATCCATGCAAACATGGGGAGAACATACAAACTCCTTGGTTTTTTGCCCTTGGTGGGATTTGAACACCAGGGCCCCAGCGCTGCAAGGCTGCAGTGCTAACCACTGAGTCACCATGCGGCTGCTGTGCTCCATTTTTTTTGTCTTCTCACATGTGATTTATTTTCTTATACAGCGTGTTCAGCACCACCAGAGGGAGTATTTTTCTTGCCATGGTCCTGTTTTTCACTGATTAAGAAATCAATCAAATACAAATGTGCTTCATTAGCATTACCAAAGAAAAAACATTTGGTGTTGCCAAAGCAAAGAATGGTTGGGGGGGGGGGGGGGCTATGGGGTGTGTGGGTTGGGTTTGGTTTGAGTGTCCTTGGCGTCTCCTCATTCTTGTTTGGGACGTATGGGTGAGGATGGGTGTAGGGTAGGTGGGTGATGGGGAGGTCTTTATGGTCTTTGGGTGGTGGGTGGGGGGTTTAATAGTCCATGGGGGTGGGTGGTCTGGTAGTCCAAACGGTCTCATCTTCCTCTTGTTTGGTGACAGCTGGACACATATTTGGCAGTGATCTCCACAGTGGTCTCCTCTTCTCCCAGTAGGATGTAGAGTTTCCTCTTCTCATCTGTAGATGTGAAGTCTGGGATGTGGACAGAGAGTCTTTGGAAGTAGACGGCCCTCACAGCTGAGTATTTGGTGCAGTGTCGCAGGAAATGGGCCTCGTCTTCTAGGGCTCCTTGGTCGCAGTGTTGGCACAGTCTGTTCTCCCGTGGCTTGTATGGCTGCCTGTGTCACCACGTTTTAATCTCTAGGTTGTGGGCGCTCAGTCTGTATCTGCTCAGGGTTTGTCTGTGTTTCGGGTGGTGTATTTTCTCCAAGTAGGTGGCCATGATGTTGTCCCTTTGTAGGGACTGCTACATGGTGGGTTTTTTGAAGTTAATTCATTTTTCCATTCTTCGATGTACTGCTCTCTGTTTGCCTCTGTGCTTGCCTTTATTTGCGCCTTGGTCATCATCTGTTGGTGTTTTTGGTTTGGTGGTTGGCTGTTGTTTGGTTGGGGGGTGTCGGGTTTGTTCAGGTCTCTATGGCTTAGCCATGCTTGATCGTGGTAGGAGTCGGGGGTTGCTGCCCTGAATGTGTGCCTGGAACGCTAATGCCCTCTTCTGTATGGTGAGCCATAGGGGGAGCCTGCCTAGCTCTGCCCTGCAAGCTTTGTTGGAGGTGTTGGGGTGGACTTGGAGCAGGTATTTACAGAACTCCAGGTGGAAGGTCTCTGTTGGGCTAGAGTCCCATTTTGGCTGGTCTGGGTAGGGAGATGGGCCCCAAACCTCACTGCCGTAGAGAGGGATTGGAGCTATGACTGCATCAAATATCTTCAGCCAGACCCTCACCGGTGGTTTGAGGTGGTACAGTTGTCTTCTGATGGCGTAGAAGGTTCTGCAGGCTTTTGCTTTCAGGGTTTCTATTGCTGCTTTGAAGCTTCCTGATTGGTTGAGCTCCAGCCCCAGGTAGGTGTAGCTGTTGGTTTTCTCTAGTGTGGAGCCGTCCAGTTCGAAGTTAGGGGTGGGGGCATTGTTGTGGCCCTTCTTCTGGAGAACCATGATTTTGGTTTTCTTGTGGTTGATGGGGAAGACCCATGTTGTGCTGAATTTTTCCAGCACTGATAGGTTGTCTTGGAGGTCTTTCTGGGTGGGGGACACGAGCAACAGGTCATCGGCGTATAGCAGGAACTTCACCTCCCAGTCATTCAGGGTGAGGCCTGGTGTTGGTGAGGCCTCTAGGGCTGCAGCAAGTTCATTGATGTAGATGTTGAAAAGCGTTGGGCTCAGGCTACAGCCTTGTCTGACCCCTCGGGCCTGTTGGAAGTATGCTGTTCTTTTTCCGTTCACCTTCACACTGCACTGGTTTCTGGTGTAGGAGCTCTTGATGACATCATACGTTCTTCCTCCTATTCTTCTCTCTAGGAGTTTCAGGAGAAGGCTTAGGTGCCATACTGAGTCAAATGCCTTCTTAAAGTCCACGAAGCAGGTGAATACTTTGCCTCTTTTGGTGTTGTGGACATGCGTCTTGATGACGTTGTGCAGTGTGTAGATATGGTCCATGGAGCAGTGGTTTGACATGAACCCTGCTTGGCTCTTGCTGAGCACCCTGTGTTGTGTGAGGAAGGTAAGGATTCTGTTATTGATGACGCTGTTGAACAGTTTCCCCAGTGTGCTGCTGACGCAGATCCCTCTGTAAATGTTGGGGTCGTATTGGTCTCCATTTTTGTAGATGGGGGTTATGAGGCCTTTGTTCCAGTCTTGGGGGAAGTGTCCTACATTGAGGATGAGGGTGAAAAGCTTTGCCAGTGCCGCATGGATTGCTGGAGGCCTGTGTTTGATCATCTGTTAGGATGCCGTCGGGGCCGCTGGCCTTTCTGTTTTTCATCAGGGCGATTCTTTCTTGTATGTCTTTTGTGGTGATTGGTGAGTCCAGGGGATTCTGGAAATCCTTGATGACTTTCTCCATATCCCTCAGTTTGGTAATTATCTGTTGCTGTTCTGGTGTTAGGTCTTCTTCAGGGATGTTTTTGTAGAGACCTCTGAAGTAGTTGAGCTTGATGTTGCCTTTTTTGGATGTGGAGGGAGTTTTTCTTGGGTTTTGTGCCCATGTGGTGCCAGGTCTCCCAGAATGAGCTATCTTTGAGGGAGTCCTCTAGTTGCTCTATTTTGTGGGAGAGGTACCTCTGTTTCTTCTCTCTGAGGGTACTTTTATATCGCTTGCACAGATGGTTGTAGGCTTCTCTCGCCTCCTTGTTGTTGGAGTCTCTGTGTTTTTGGTTGTAGGCTGTCCTTAGTGAATGGCATAATGCTCTGCAGTTGCTGTCAAACCATTTGTGGGATGGTTTGTTTGTTTGTCTTATGGGTTTGGTTCGTTTCAGACCTGCTAGTTCTGCTGTAGTCTGTAGGATGTACTTGAGATCCTTCACAGCTCTGGTGACTCCATATTGGTCTGGCTGATAGGTGTTTGTGTGGAATTTTGTGAGTAGTGTATTGATTTTGGGTCGGTTGGCTGCGTTGGTGTATTCAATGGCCTGGTGATTGGCCCATTTGAATTGTCTTGGTAGGTTGTAGAGGCCGGTTTGTTGGGGCTCTTGTGTGGGTGTTTATCGGCAGTTATGTATGTATCGGCAGTTATGTATATGGGTCTAAGCTGTGCCACCTAGTGCTTTTCTTTTTACAGTTGAAATATTATATAACTTGCATGGTGAATGTCAGAGAAAAAAAATATCCCAGAAAAAAAGAGTCAGTAAAAAGAAATGATTTTTCGCCAACTTACCAAGCAAAATATGCTCTAAAAAGTGATCAAAAAGCCATACGTCCCCAAAACAAAACAGGTTGTCTCGCAAAAAATAAGCCCTCAACAAACTTGGCTGACCCCAAAATAAAAATGTTATGCATCTTAGAAGATTACAATGCAAAAATAATTGATTTATGTCCCCTAATGTTCTGTAAAATTAGTAATGCATGAAAAATTATGTAAATTACATACCATTGTAATCGTACTGACCAACAGAATACAGGTAATATGTTGACCAAAAATGGTGTAATTATCTCATACTGCAAAAAACAAGCCCTCATATGACTGCATCATCCAAAAAATAAAAATATAGCTTACAAAATGTGAAGACAAAAACCCCCAAATCACCAAATCATTAGAACAATAAATTTCTGTTTGGGCAACAGAAAGGAAGGAGCTCGATGTGTTTTTTTTTTTTTTAGAGCACAGACAGTTTGGTTTTTGGACACCATGACACTTTTGCAGAGTCCTGAAATGCCAGTAAAGTGAAATCCCATGACATGAGATCTCATTTTGGAAACTAGACCCCTAAAGGAATTTATTCAGTAAAACAGCAAACATTTTTTTACATTTTTCTTTTCATAGGTAAGGACAATATGGGTCAGATGCCCAGGAAAAGTGAAGAGCCAAAGATGTCTGTGCTGCAAACTTTTTTTTTTTTTAAATATGATTTTTATTGAAAAGAAGAAAACTTTTACAATATAATAGAAAAACAGTTACAAACATAAGAAGAATCGGCATAGGTCCAATCAGTAGGACAGGAATTGCAAGTTGGAACTTTGGGCTGCAACCCAAATACATGGATGACACAAACATGACCAAATAAACAGAGACCAAAGGACCAGATATACAAACTCAACAAAGACATCAATTCTACGAGAAGGAATGAAAAGAATGAAGAAGGGAACACAACCAGAGAGGAACAGGAAGGGAAAAGGGAAAAGAAAAAATAGGGGAGACGGAATAGGGACAGAAGAGAACGAGAAAACCAAACAATAACATAAACAACATAACCACATACCTGAATACAATACTGAAGAAACACAAGATACATCCAAAAAAAAAAAGAAAAGAAAATAAAGCCACCTGGGATAACAACATAGTAGGTAAATAGTGATCAAGGGGTCCCCATGGGAGCAGCCTGAGACCGAGGAGAAAGAACTCCCTTATTAGACTCCACATACGAAATCCAGAGGGACCACTGGGATCGAAACTTGGCGTAAGTATGGTTTTTGTTGGACAACAGATGTTCCAAGGTGCATGCCAAGTTCACATGGTGGAATAATTCAGCTATGGTCAAGCAGAGAGCAGACTTCCACTGACGAGCGATCATGGCCCGAGCTGCGAGCACAATCTGACCCAGAACGACCTGCATCTCCGAGGGAAAACCACCAACATCTAAGAAACAAAGGGCGAGACCAGGAGAAGGACTGATATCAAAACCGGCTATGGTGGACATGAAGTGAAATACCGCTATCCAGAAGGCTCGGACCGGAGGGCAATCCCACCACAAATGCAAGAAGGAACCTACTTGGCCGCACCCCCTCCAGCAGAGTCTGGAACAAGAAGAATCAATGTGCGCCATTTGGGTCGGGGTCCTATACCACCGCAGCATAATTTTCAAAGCCATTTCCCAATGAGACGCCCCCCTAGATACACGCTTAACAAACCCAGCTGCCGTATACCAGTCCGACAAAGGGATGGTTCTGGCAAGATCCGTTTCCCAACGGAGCAGGTGAAGAGGCTTGACCCGCTCCAGGGGGACAGAGAAAAAGCCATAAAACACAGATAACCCACCTCTAACAGGCGAGGACCTATTCCACAGCTTTAAAGCTAGTCTGGGAAAGGTCAATCTAGAAGGCTTGTAGGATTGAAAAAAATGACGCAACTGTAAATATTTAAAGAAGTCTGTTTTAGGGAGCTGAAACTCTTCTTGTAACATGGAGAACGACTTAAACCCATCATCAGAGTACAGATGGGCCACTTTATAGAGACCCCTAGAGACCCATCCACGGAGTCGTAGCTGGGGGAGAAAAGAGGTCAAATATAATAGAGGTAACTTCGACAAAGGGACCAGGTCTTCCCTAGAGGTATATGACAGAAAGTAACGCCAAGCAGACACTGAGGCCCTAATACTCAGCAAGGGAGGGGAAGTGATGGGGGGGCTCAAGTCCCTAGGACGTAAAATACTGAAAAGTGGGGCATCTAGAAGGCTTTCCTCAATTTCGGCCCAACGCCATTTAGAAGTCTCATCCCACCCAACCTTAAGTTGTTCAAGGATAGACGCCATATAATATTTTCTAACATCTGGGATACCCGCACCCCCATGGGACCAAGGGCGCGTCATCACCTTAAGTCGGACCCTGGACCTCTTACCCTCCCAAATGTAGTTGGAAAGGATAGACTGAAGCTTAGTAAAATATGAGTCAGGGAGGGGGATGGCGACTGTACGGAACATATACAAAATTAGAGGTAACACCATCATTTTGACAATGGCGATTCTGCTAGCCCAAGACAACATCGGTTGTGAGAAGGAGGCAAGGAGAGAAGTAATTTTGGTCTGAAGGGGGATATAATTGGCAGAGAACAGATCCGAACTAGGGGCCGTCAGGGAGATGCCAAGGTAAGCTATACGGGAATCATTCCATTGGTAGGGGAATTGAACACTAAGGTCCCGTCTCAACGAGGGAGAGATGATAACAGGCAAGATCTGTGATTTGGAGGAATTTACCTTATAGTACGAAACTTTACCAAATCTCTTTAGAACCTCCGTAGCAGCACTCAAGGAGGAACCAGGGGAAGTCAGGGCCAGTATAACATCATCAGCGTATAGGCAAATTTTATGCTGTTGGCAGCCCACAGTAATACCCTCAATAGTTTCCGCCGACCGAACGGACTCCGCCAGGGGCTCCATCACCAGCGCAAAGATAATAGGGGAAAGAGGACAACCCTGGCGGGTACCATTCGAGATCCGAAAGGGCTCTGACAGAAAGCCCGATGAGAGCACACGAGCTGACGGGTGGGAGTACAAAGCTAGGATAGCAGATTTAAAGACTGGCCCCATACCAAACTTATCCAAAAGGCTATCTAAGTAATCCCAGTGGACCCTATCAAAAGCCTTCTCAGCATTCAAAGCCAGAAGCAAAGAAGGCGTACCATCTCTTTCGGCTTTTTGAATAAGGTCTATGAACCTCCGTGTGCCGTCTGGAGCCTGCCTACCGAATACAAAACCTACCTGGTCAGGACTAACTAACTGGGGGAGAAGGAGGAGCAACTGCTCAGCAAGGATTTTAGTGTACAATTTAATATCTGTGTTCAGAAGGGAAATAGGTCTAAAATTAGCCGGGACAGTGGGAGATTTGCCGGGTTTAGGGATGGTCACTATAGTGGCCGACAACATTTCTCCCGGGAAGCATTGCTCCTCCGCCGCCTTCCTGAACACAGCTAAAAGATGAGGGGATAAAATATCTGCGTATTTCTTGTAATAGATCCCTGAGAAGCCGTCAGGGCCAGGAGATTTTAGTGGTTTCAGTGAGGCTATAGCTTCCGTAACCTCAAACAGGGTGATAGGCGAGGCCAGGGAGACAGACTGCGCAGGGGAAAGGCGGGGCAGGGCCACAGAGTCTAAGAATCTATCAATTTCCTCCTTAGATGGCTGGTATGTCTGGGGATCATCCCTAAGATTATATAGTGACTTATAATATAGGCGAAACTGCTCTGCAATAAGGCGGGGGTCAATTACTTTAGTACCCGAGTCATCCACAAGGTGAGCAATACGGGTTTTGGGGCGTGACTGTTTGATTTTTTTGGCTACTGTTATGCACATAGGCCTGACATTGAAAACGCTTAAAAGCTAAGTCCTGTTGGCAAGCCAGAAGGCCCTGCAATCGGAGTTGACATTGCCTAATCTCCGCAGAGACAATGGGGGTGGGGTTAAGCTTATTAATGGCGGAGAGGGAGGATAGGGAGCAAAGTGCAGCATCTATGTCTTTAGATCGTTCTTTTTTACCTCTCATGCACGCCTGAATAAGTATCCCTCGCATATATGCCTTATGGGCATTCCAGAGCACATGAGGATCAGACACGGAGGGAGAGTTGAGGGAAAAATATTCCCTCAGGGCCTCACGGAGGTGCTCACCATAGGAGGGATGATCTAGGATATACTCATTCAAGCGCCACTGGGTAGGCATGGCAGTGGAGAATTTCTCATGTAGAGAGAGGGACACCGGAGCATGATCAGTCCAAGTGATCAGCCCAATATCTGTAGATTCCGCCTGCATCAGCCCAATTTTGTCAGTAAGAAAAAAGTCAATACGAGAATAGGAGGAGGACGAAGAGGAGAAATAACTATAATCTCACTCCCCGCCATGTTGACAACGCCAGACGTCATAAAGGCCCTGGTCAATCAAAGAGGAGGATAATATAGGGGAGTGTCTCTTGGGGTTGGAAGAGTCTAGAGAATTATCTATTAAGCAATTAAAATCCCCACCAATGATCAACATACCAGTAGCAAAAGTTCGGATCTTGGAAAGCACAGATTTCCAATATTGCGCCTGGGAACGATTCGGGAGATAAACAGTTACCAAAGTATATTTAACATTGTTAATAAGGCAATTAAGCCCCAGAAACCGACCCCCGGGATCAACTAAAGTGGATTCAAGAGAAAAGGCCACTGAGTCCCGCACAGCAATAAGAACACCCCTACGCTTAGCATTGCAAGAAGCCTGATATATATGAGGGAAAGAGGAGTTAGAGAACTTAAGACTTTTGCCAGCACAAAAATGAGTCTCCTGGAGAAAAAGCACATCGCAGCGGAGGCGACGGGCCTCCCTCCAGACAGAGCTCCGCCTACAGGGGCTATTCAAACCCCTAACATTAAGTGAAGATATACGGAGTACCATAATGACAAACTAAAGAGAAATGGCGGAAAACCCAGGTGGCTACACAGAAAAACAAGGATGCATAAAGTATGTATGAACAGGCATAAAAACCATACGACATTCCAGGTATGAAACAAGAACAAAGAATGCAAACAAAATAGTATAGTGTCAAAAAACACCGAATAACCAAAAGTAATCAGCTGGGAGGGGAAACAGGTCAGTAACACTCAGCGAGAGTGAGTATTAGAAAGGCACACAGGTCACCTAAAACAAAGAATAAAGTCATAACATTAGGCAAGGCAAGTCAGTCCGCCGAGGCGGCTAGCAGATTCACTTACGACCGCCCACCACAGTCCATTCCTTAGTAAGATGAGAAGGCCGCACTGAGGATTCAGGAACAGATGAGAGAGAGTCAGCAGGGGCAAGCTTCCATTTACGGAGGAGGGACAAGCCCGCCTCCACATCAGGGACGGAATGGAAAACCCCATTGCAGGGAATCAGCAGCTTGGTAGGAAAGCCCCAACGATATCGTACGCCCCGGTCTCTGAGGATCTTGGTGATGGGAGCCAGTTCACGTCTGGCCTGCATAGTAGCTGCGGATAAATCGGGGAACAGGGAAATGGATGCAAACGGAGCTGGTAAGGTACCACATTTTCTGGCTTCCGCAAGAATCGAGTCCTTAACTTGATAGAAATGGACCCTCGTCAACACATCTCTCGGGACATCTACAGGAGCAGAGTTCGCTTTTGGAATACGATGGGTCCGATCCAGGGTGAGCTCCAGTTCAGTAAGTTGCGGGAGAATTTTCTTAAAGAGACGCTGGACATAGGCCACCAAGTCCTCCGATGCCACATCTTCGGGGATACCACGGATCTTAATATTATTGCGTCTAGACCGATCCTCAGCGTCAGCAGCTTTAATTTTGAGCCATCTGACCTCCGCTTCCAGGGTGTTATGAGCGTCAACCAGGTCATTATGAGCAGACGAAAATTCCTCCATTTTATTTTCAAGATGGTCAGTCCGCTCTCCCAAAGCATCGATATCCTGTCGCAATTTGCCCACCGCAGAGGAGACAGTCTTGTTAATCCCCGCCTGTAGCAGAACAAGCATCCCCTTCAATGTATCACACGTTACAGGGTCTGAAGAAGCTGGGAAATCAGAAATGTCCGAATGAACAAAATCAGAGGGAGTATCAGAGGCAGGTAGAGCATCAGCGACCCGTTTACACAACGGCTCCTTGCCAGATGGAGAACCCTGAGGAGACACAACAAAACTTCTCTTACCACCATCAACCAGCAGGGGAGGACGTTCAGCTGAAAGAGAGCCCTCTTCAGGTAAAGAATCCACCAATTCAGACCATGGATGCGACTTCGCTGGGGAGCGGGAACCTGACGGTGAGGAAGGCAAAGAGTGCGACATGGTGCTCGAGAAGAAGTCAGAAAGCTTCCTAGGGGTTTTGGAGGAGGATGGTTTCTTCCGAGGCATAATAGAAACAGCAGGGAAGGTCAGAGACGCAACTGAAGCTGGTAGTGCAGGAGGGTAGTTCTATACAGCAGGGGCAAAGTTCGCGGAGCAGTGCAGGAGGTCAGACAGCAGCAAATTCCAACAGGGCTGTGGGGGCCATATAACAAGAAGCCTAACAATCAGCTGAGAGCCGCCAGAGGTGACACTGTTAGCAATTTAATCGATCATGGTAAAACAAGTGGCCTGCAGTAGGGACACACTGGCAATTGTAAGTCCACGGGAGCCCAGTGTGAGGAGCCCCCCCTGGTGGTGGAGTAGGGGCTCTGCACTCACAAAGGGCTCAACCAGAATAGGCAGGGAGCAGGCCCAGTAATATGTAAAGTCCAGTCCAGGTGGAAGGTGAGGAGCCCCCCCTGATGGTGGTGTAGGGGCTCAGCACTCACTTAAAGTAATGGCACTCAAACAGGGGAGCAGGAGGCAATGTCCAGTAAAGTCCAGGGGGAGAGAGAGGAGCCCCCCTGATGGTAGTGTAGGGGCTCAACACTCTCTCAACCCCCCCCTGAAGCCACAAAACACAAGTGCGTCACAAAATGGCCGCCGTCACCGCCAGTTCCAATGCAGGAGTATACAGGTCATACAGCAGGTTCCACACAGGCCGGGAGCAGACGCAGGACACTGGAGGCAGCGTGCAGGGGGCCAGGAGAAACACCGCTCACCTCTACACACCAGCCGTAGCAGCAGTACAGGGAAGGAGGACGGGAGCCAGCCGCCGCGATCCACAGGAGGGAGCCGGAAGTGGAGAAGGCGCAGCAGGACAAGCCGGTGAGTAGGCCGCTGAGTAGGCCGCAAAGCCTCCGATGCCAACAGGTCCTGGGGGAGCAGGAGAAGACAGCCCAAGACGTTCCGCCAGGGTCCAAGGATATACCGCCGGGTGCCACCGACCTGAATCAGGTAAGTAAGGTCCGGATGCCGAAGGGAGAAGGCCCGCAGACGCCGGGAGCTCCAGCAGACGCGTCCTCTCTCCTTGCCGGCTAGCCACGCCCCCCCTGTGCTGCAAACTTTACAGAGTCAGGTCACAGCTGGAAGACGTGATCATGGTGGTGCAGTTCGAAGAGACAAGAAATGTCAACAATTACAATCAGAGACGACATCTGTGACTCACAACATTATTCCTGTAATGTATTTACTTAAATGGTCTTCACAAAACTGTGTAGAGCAAGTATCTTCCACTATACTGTCACTGTATAGTGTTAGTATTGGGGCTGGAGCATATTTGGACATGTTTGCCACCCAGTGCTGAAACCCTAGCTGTGGCTCTGGTCTCAGTTAAACACTCTTCAAAAACTGTGTGCCTTCAAAACAGGATCAATTCTTCAGGGTACACTTACACACAAGTTTTGAAGAAACCCAAGAAGGAGATTGCTCCAAATATTTTGGAGAACTAACTACAGATCTTCTGTGGATGTAGGCTTGTTCAAATCCTTCAGCATGTTAATGAAGTTTTTGGGGCATTTTTTAAAAGGTCTGTTAGTGCTTCTAATAGGTTAATAAATTCACTCAAACACCTTTAGAAGTGTTTTGAGTGATTTCTGGGTGTCTTGGGGGAGCTCCTGGCATCTTCTGCATTTGTTTACTAGGAACAGCTTCCTGCTATATAGCTTCCACACTACACTCCCTCCTTGTCTCTCCCGCCCGCTACTAGACCTTCTCAAATAACTCAGACCAGCCCCTGACCTCATTATACTTATCTCTCTTTCTTCCAGACTTCCTTCTGTAGGATGCTCCCTCCCTCTTTTCTGATTCTGCTGGCACATGCAATAGTCTCAGTGGTGCTCTGCCAATGATGCACCTCTACTGTGCAGGTGCAAGAGCTGCTCACACGCCTGCATAGTAGAGGTGGATTATTGGCTGTAGAGGACAAAGAAGTGCTCTGTAAGAGGGAGGAGCCATCTCGCAGGAGGAAGTCTGGTAGGAAGAGAGGTAAATATAATGGGGTGGATGGGGAAGGGGGGGGAGTAGTAGTATGTAAGTAATAAAGTATAAAGTATGTAATTTGGAAAGTAGGCGGGGGAGGGTGTTTAGATTAGTATAGGAATTAGCTTTTATTCTGGACAATCTCTTTAATGTAATTCCAGACAGACTTGATGATTCATTTGCATTTCTCCGTTCAGCCACCAAGTGTAAAGATTTAATTTGGTTCACTGGTCTTCTTGGCCTTTGGTCCACACATGGGAGCAGCAGTCAGTGGCTAAGCAGCAATGCTGTGTACACAAGAAGGATCATTGCTCAGCTACTGAATGGATGTCACGGTCACAAGCAGGTAGAAGGCAAAAAAAGAAAAGACCAAAGATCTGAACAGAGACTCTCTAGTAATTTTGTCAAACTCTATAATGATCTTGATAAATTAGATACATAAATTGTTACATAAAGTTGTAGTCTCTTAGATGAGTGAACTCAAAATTCAATGTATGTCAAAATTCCTTTTTTCAGATTGGCCATTTCTCAATTTGAAGTCTGAATCAATTTGTTATGGGGTGAAAGCGAAGATTGCCTTAAGAACTCTATATGACCTCCTTAATACAAACACTGGGGGATTCCATTCCCTTTTCCACTTTAAAAATGTGCATTTAAAAATGCTCATCCCTCCGCATTTTTCCACTCTTTTTGGGCAGAAACCCGGCAGACACCATTATAGTCTATGGGGTCCACGGGTTTCCAAGGGTAACTACTTTTTTAAGTGGACTTGGTTTCCGTTTGTGGGGTTTCCCAAATGGAAACTCAATTACAGGTGTATACCGATATTATCATTATACGATGAGCGTATAGTGGTATACACCAGCTCTACACAGATCTTTAAAGACAAGCTACATGAATACAGTACAAGAACAATGTAACTGCTTATAGGTGATGTTAGTCATTGTGATTGCTCACATTTCTTCTCTCTCCCAACTGGACCACCATGACCACTTCTTCAAGCTGTGACTTGTCTCGGTAAAGTCTGCAGCACAGACATTTTTGGCTCTTCCATTTTCTAGGCACCCGACCCATTTTGTCCTCACCTACACAATGTCCCAATCTTACTGCTACCCCTGTTATAACATTTGTAATATAAAAATCCTTATGAAATTAATAATACCCCCGCATGCCCCCTTTAAATAATAGTACCCCTCAATGAATAATGACCCTAAATAATAATGCCCTGTGCACCCCCTTAAATCATTAATGCCTAAGTGCTACCTAAAATTAAAGGGGTGGTCTGGGATAACTACTTTCTGAATATGAGGCTGGGGAAGGTGAAAAAAACATGCTCACCTGTCCCCCATGCTCTGGTGTTTCCCAGTGCAGTGCAGTCCAGTCCTCCTGCTCCAGGTTTTCTTCCAGCAGAAGTCCCTGTCGCATGAGGTTAATCAGCAGCCTTAGCGGCTTAAGGGACACAGAATGTCACAGTGTGGCAAGGACTTCTGCCAGAATAAAACACTGGAGTAGCAGGACCAGACTTCTCTGGGAGACACCAGAGCACTGGAGACAGATGAGCATAGTTTTATCTTTTTCACCTTCCCCAGCCTTATATTAAAAAAGTGGTTATCCCAGACAACCGCTTTAATTTTAGGTGGCACTCAGGCATTAATAATTTAAGGGGTACATATGACATTATTGATTATTGCCATTATTCATTGAGGGGCACTATTGTTTATTGAGGACAACACTTTAATTTTGACCAATTTCCCTATTATTAGTTATATTAGTTGTACCATCATAGTCTCCTTGCATAACTCATTACCCTGATGCCCTCTTACATAAATAATACTCCCCTAAATAAAACTTGTCCCCTGAACTCTGGTTTCTGCTCCCGTTGTCCATTTGCGTGCAGGCCATGCCTTTCCGGCTGTAAGTCCTTTGCCACATGTGACTTCTGAGGTCATTCAGTAGCCTGATTGGTGGCAAGAAAGGACCCAGTGATGTGTATGAATGACATCACCAAGTCCTTTCCAGCCACCACTGAGGTCACATGCAGGACTTATGGTGGGGAAGGCACAGGCAGCGGACATCAGAGCACTAGGGGCAGATAAGTATATTTTTTTGTTTGTTTCACCATTCCTGGCCTCCTCTGCAACTTGTCCTGTAAGGGGGTTACCCAGGGAATATTAAAGGGCTTGTCCAGGCAAAACTTTTAAAGTTTAGATAGGAGCAATGAAAAAAATAAAAAAATGCATACTCACCTGTCCCCGTTGCTACAGTGTCCTCCTGCGCCTCCTGGTTCTTCTGCTCTCCCGGGTCTCTTCTGTTATTGTGCTGAAGCTGCTGATTGGCTTCAGTGTTCACATGACCACTGAGGCCAATCAGTGGCTTCAGCACAACACCATTGGAGCAGATGACACATGAGGTGCACGAGGACACTGGAGCAATGGGGACAGATGAATATACTTTTTTTTCACTGCCCCCAGCTTATTTAATCTTTAAAACGATTTTCCATTTTTGTCTGGACCATGCCTTTAAAGCTTAGAAGTGCTTACTAGTAGAGATGAGCGAACACTAAAATGTTCGAGGTTCGAAATTCGATTCGAACAGCCGCTCACTGTTCGAGTGTTCGAATGGGTTTCGAACCCCATTATAGTCTATGGGGAACATAAACTCGTTAAGGGGGAAACCCAAATTCGTGTCTGGAGGGTCACCAAGTCCACTATGACACCCCAGGAAATGATACCAACACCCTGGAATGACACTGGGACAGCAGGGGAAGCATGTCTGGGGGCATAAAAGTCACTTTATTTCATGGAAATCCCTGTCAGTTTGCGATTTTCGCAAGCTAACTTTTCCCCATAGAAATGCATTGGCCAGTGCTGATTGGCCAGAGTACGGAACTCGACCAATCAGCGCTGGCTCTGCTGGAGGAGGCGGAGTCTAAGATCGCTCCACACCAGTCTCCATTCAGGTCCGACCTTAGACTCCGCCTCCTCCGGCAGAGCCAGCGCTGATTGGCCGAAGGCTGGCCAATGCATTCCTATGCGAATGCAGACTTAGCAGTGCTGAGTCAGTTTTGCTCAACTACACATCTGATGCACACTCGGCACTGCTACATCAGATGTAGCAATCTGATGTAGCAGAGCCGAGGGTGCACTAGAACCCCTGTGCAAACTCAGTTCACACTAATAGAATGCATTGGCCAGCGCTGATTGGCCAATGCATTCTATTAGCCCGATGAAGTAGAGCTGAATGTGTGTGCTAAGCACACACATTCAGCACTGCTTCATCAAGCCAATACAATGCATTAGCCAGTGCTGATTGGCCAGAGTACGGAATTCGGCCAATCAGCGCTGGCTCTGCTGGAGGAGGCGGAGTCTAAGGTCGGACCTGAATGGAGACTGGTGTGGAGCGATCTTAGACTCCGCCTCCTCCAGCAGAGCCAGCGCTGATTGGCCGAATTCCGTACTCTGGCCAATCAGCACTGGCTAATGCATTGTATTGGCGTGATGAAGCAGTGCTGAATGTGTGTGCTTAGCACACACATTCAGCTCTACTTCATCGGGCTAATAGAATGCATTGACCAGCGCTGATTGGCCGAATTCCGTACTCTGGCCAATCAGTGCTGGCCAATGCATTCTATTAGCTTGATGAAGCAGAGTGTGCACAAGGGTTCAAGCGCACCCTCGGCTCTGATGTAGCAGAGCCGAGGCTGCACAAGGGTTCAAGCGCACCCTCGGCTCTGATGTAGGAGAGCCGAGGGTGCACTTGAACCCTTGTGCAGCCTCGGCTCTGCTACATCAGAGCCGAGGGTGCGCTTGAACCCTTGTGCACACTCTGCTTCATCAAGCTAATAGAATGCATTGGCCAGCGCTGATTGGCCAATGTATTCTATTAGCCTGATGAAGTAGAGCTGAATGTGTGTGCTAAGCACACACATTCAGCTCTACTTCATCGGGCTAATAGAATGCATTGGCCAGCGCTGATTGGCCAGAGTACGGAACTCGACCAATCAGCGCTGGCTCTGCTGGAGGAGGCGGAGTCTAAGATCGCTCCACACCAGTCTCCATTCAGGTCCGACCTTAGACTCCGCCTCCTCCAGCAGAGCCAGCGCTGATTGGCCGAATTCCGTACTCTGGCCAATCAGCACTGGCTAATGCATTGTATTGGCTTGATGAAGCAGTGCTGAATGTGTGTGCTTAGCACACACATTCAGCTCTACTTCATCGGGCTAATAGAATGCATTGGCCAATCAGCGCTGGCCAATGCATTCTATTAGTGTGAACTGAGTTTGCACAGGGGTTCTAGTGCACCCTCGGCTCTGCTACATCAGATTGCTACATCTGATGTAGCAGTGCCGAGTGTGCATCAGATGTGTAGTTGAGCAAAACTGACTCAGCACTGCTAAGTCTCTGCATTCGCATAGGAATGCATTGGCCAGCCTTCGGCCAATCAGCGCTGGCTCTGCCGGAGGAGGCGGAGTCTAAGGTCGGACCTGAATGGAGACTGGTGTGGAGCGATCTTAGACTCCGCCTCCTCCAGCAGAGCCAGCGCTGATTGGTCGAGTTCCGTACTCTGGCCAATCAGCGCTGGCCAATGCATTCTATTAGCCCGATGAAGTAGAGCTGAATGTGTGTGCTTAGCACACACATTCAGCTCTACTTCATCAGGCTAATAGAATACATTGGCCAATCAGCGCTGGCCAATGCATTCTATTAGCTTGATGAAGCAGAGTGTGCACAAGGGTTCAAGCGCACCCTCGGCTCTGATGTAGCAGAGCTGAGGGTGCACAAGGGTTCAAGTGCACCCTCGGCTCTCCTACATCAGAGCCGAGGGTGCGCTTGAACCCTTGTGCAGCCTCGGCTCTGCTACATCAGAGCCGAGGGTGCGCTTGAACCCTTGTGCACACTCTGCTTCATCAAGCTAATAGAATGCATTGGCCAGCGCTGATTGGCCAGAGTACGGAATTCGGCCAATCAGCGCTGGCCAATGCATCCCTATGGGAAAAAGTTTATCTCACAAAAATCACAATTACACACCCGATAGAGCCCCAAAAAGTTATTTTTAATAACATTCCCCCCTAAATAAAGGTTATCCCTAGCTATCCCTGCCTGTACAGCTATCCCTGTCTCATAGTCACAAAGTTCACATTCTCATATGACCCGGATTTGAAATCCACTATTCGTCTAAAATGGAGGTCACCTGATTTCGGCAGCCAATGACTTTTTCCAATTTTTTTCAATGCCCCCAGTGTCGTAGTTCCTGTCCCACCTCCCCTGCGCTGTTATTGGTGCAAAAAAGGCGCCAGGGAAGGTGGGAGGGGAATCGAATTTTGGCGCACTTTACCACGTGGTGTTCGATTCGATTCGAACATGGCGAACACCCTGATATCCGATCGAACATGTGTTCGATAGAACACTGTTCGCTCATCTCTACTTACTAGTAAAGATGAGTGAGTAAAGGGCAGCACGGTGGCTCAGTGGTTAGCACTGTAGCCTTGCAGCGCTGGAGTCCTAGGTTCAAATTCTGCCAAGGGCAACATCTGCAAGGAGTTTGTATGTTCTCCCTGTGTTTGCGTGGGTGTACTCTGGTTTCCTACCAAAGACATACTGATAAGGAATGTAGATTGTGAGCCCTATATGGGACAATGTCTGACAATATCTGTAAAGTCATGCAGAATATGATAGCTTTGAATAAATAAATAAAATAAAGAAATATTCGATATCCATTTCGAGTAGCCCCTCAATATGCGACTATTTGACCAAATATCGAGTCCCAAATTCGACTCAGAAGAGTCACCAAGTCCACAATGACACCCCAAGAAATGATGCCAATGCAACTGGAACAGCAGGGGAGGCATACCTGGGTGCATCTAACACTCCTAAGTCCCACTTGCTCCTGTTAACCCCCAAGTGCAAGAATTACAAGTGGGTGGGAAAGAAACAGTCCTTAAGGTCCAGACAGACATTCAAAAGCCCCCCTCCCCCAGCACCCCAACCCTCCCCCTTGTATTAATAATGCCCCTAACAGCCCTTATCATTAATACAAGGGGGGGGTTATATAGGGACTGTTAGGGGCATTATTAATATAAGGAGGGGGGGTATTATTAATATGGGGCACTATTTAAAGAGGACCTTTCACCGATTTGGGCACAGGCAGTTCTATATACCGCTGGAAAGCCGACAGTGCGCTGTGTTCAGCGCATTGTCGGCTTTCCCGATCTGTGCCCCTGGTAAAGCGCTATCGGTGCCAGTACCATACCTCTTTATTATCAGAAGGGCGTTCCTGACAGTCTGTCAGTAACGTCTTTCTCCACAGCAGCGCCTATAGCGCTGTACAGTGTGAGCGGGGAGTAACACCCCTCCCCTCCTGGTAATACTCGTCTAGGGACGAGTACTGTGAGCAGAGGGAGGGGGTGTTCCTCCCCACTCACACTGTACAGCGCTATAGGCACTGCTGTGAATAACAGTGTTCCTGACTGACTGTCAGAAACGCCCTTCTGACTGTGAAGAGCTACGGTACCGGCACCAATAGCTCCTAACCGGGGGCACAGAATGGGAAAGCCGACAGTGCGCTGAATTCAGTGCACTGTCGGCTTTCCAGCGGTATATAAAACCGCATGTGCCCCAACTCATGAAAGGTCCTCTTTAAGAGGCTTTGTGTAGGTGAGGACAATATGGGTCAGGTGCCTGGAGAAGTGAGGAGTCAAAGATGTCTGTGTTGCAAACTTTACAGAGACAAATCACATGCTGGAAGAGGTGGTCATGGCGGTCCAGAGGGAAGAGATGGGAAATGTGAGCGATTAGTCAGGGACGTCTCCTCCAGTAAGTCACCACAAAATGTTACGCACTACTGTACCACTGTTACCGCTAGCAGCCCCCCACCCCACCCCATATACAGTCTGGCAGGGGGGTGCCTTTTTGTCATCCGCCTCAGACAGCAGAAAGGCTAGGTTCACCACTGTTCCCGGGGGACACGTGGGCGCTGGGTCATCCCTAGGTATATGCACTGTGCTATATCATGGGTAAGATTTATGCTTAGATCCGATTGCATGTTACTTACTATATTTGAATGTCATTCATATCCACTGCTGGCCTGTCTTTTCCTTTGACTACAGCTGCTAACTGTTCTATTATATGTATTGTCATATAAGGGATATGTCTATATACCGACTTTGCATACAGACTTTGTAATACTTTTCTACTCCCTTATGTACATATAGCCAGGCCAAAGATATATCCATATGGATCCTTATATGTACTTTTATATGACATCACGCTATTAGAATACTGCTTTCCCATCGTACATATAGTGAGGTGGGAGATGGTTCTGTATGGATAGATGCTAACGTCTGTGGATTAATAATGTGTTTAATCATACTTACCCATGTTACATTAGATACTTACCTTGGATGTCTAGTGCCCATCCTTGCTTGATGGTGTTGTGATATTGGTCACCAATTTTCTATTTTTTATTATTTATGCTGGTTGATGTATTTTCAATAAAATTTGTATTTTATCATATATACAGTTTGGTAATCCTTAGTTCGTTTTCTCCGTTTTTCATATATCTTGAACTTTAGGATATAAGAATTTGACCGCTTTAAGGGAGCTGTATGCTAATACGATGTTTCACAGGACTACCTGATTCCATGTTTGTGTATACACCTATGTAGACCTCATGATTGGCATACAAGGCATTTTTAAAACGTCCACATGGTCCTCAAGGTCATGTGATTCTATTTCTCTGCATTTTTCATGATTTCACATGGAAGCCAATATTTTAGTCAATTTGTGCTAATTGGATCACAAAACTTTGGATTCAGTTGTTGAGGAATTGGTCAAATCCAGTTCTGTGTGAAGCAATTTGCTTATCTTTATGGAATGGTTATTTTTACTTACACTTAATTCTTATTATAATTTGTTTCTGATCATAGTGTTGTTTGAAACCAGCACAGGTCTCTCTTTTTTTGTTTCTATTCAACAGTGATACTATGAAATCCTTTTTATACTCCAAGGAAGTGAAACAGGTTTTTGGTCTCCTAAAATTGTGATATTTTTTATTATCTGCAAATGCGGTAGTAATATCCTCTCAAGCTAATGCAGTTATACTTCATAGAGAACATTCTCATATACGCTGTATATTAGAATATTCATCTAAACAAAATCAAAATAGAGATGTAATTTCTAAGTTATTTAAAGTTTTTAATAATCAACTGGAGTCCGAATTCAGTAATATCATTGAATAACTGAACTATTTTGCATGATACTCCCCCATGCACATGACCACAGTGTTATTCCATATATTATCTGTAGAGATGAGCGAACACTAAAATGTTCGAGGTTCGAAATTCGATTCGAACAGCCGCTCAATGTTCGTGTGTTCGAATGGGTTTCGAACCCCATTATAGTCTATGGGGAACAGATACTCGTTAAGGGGGAAACCCAAATCCGTGTCTGGAGGGTCACCAAGTCCACTATGACACCCCAGGAAATGATGCCAACACCTCTGGAATGACACTGGGACAGCAAGGGAAGCATGTCTGGGGGGCATCTAACACACCAAAGACCCTCTATTACCCCAACATCACAGCCTAACAACTACACACTTTACACACTCAATACCACCTCTCTGACAGTAGGAAAACACCTTGAAACATGTGTATTTGGCACTTGCAGTGAGGAGAGCTTGTCACCAGCAGTGAATTTGGCCCTTGTAGTAAGTTGAGGTTGGCACCAACATTTGTTTTGAAAATCAGGGTGGATTGAGCCTCTAACCAGCAGAGTTTGGGCAAATTCATGGTGGAGGGAGCCTCTAAACACCCCAGTTTGGGCAAATTCATGGTGGAGGGAGCCTCTAAAAACCCCAGTTTGGACCAATTCATGGTGGAGGGAGCCTCTAACCAGCCCAGTGTGGGCAAATTCATGGTGGAGGGAGCCTCTAAAAAACCCAGTTTGGACCAATTCATGGTGGAGGGAGCCTCTAACCAGCCCAGTTTGGGCAAATTCATGGTGGAGGGAGCCTCTAAAAAACCCAGTTTGGACCAATTCATGGTGGAGGGAGCCTCTAACCAGCCCAGTTTGGGCAAATTCATGGTGGAGGGAGCCTCTAAAAAACCCAGTTTGGACCAATTCATGGTGGAGGGAGCCTCTAACCAGCCCAGTTTGGGCAAATTCATGGTGGAGGGAGCCTCTAAACAGCCCAGTTTGGGCAAATTCATGGTGGAGGGAGCCTCTAAACAGCCCAGTTTGGGCAAATTCATGGTGGAGGGAGCCTCTAACCAGCCCAGTTTGGACCAATTAATGGTGGAGGGAGCCTCTAACCAGCCCAGTTTGGGCAAATTCATGGTGGAGGGAGCCTCTAAACAGCCCAGTTTGGACCAATTCATGGTGGAGGGAGCCTCTAAAAAACCCAGTTTGGACCAATTCATGGTGGAGGGAGCCTCTAAACAGCCCAGTTTGGGCAAATTCATGGTGGAGGGAGCCTCTAACCAGCCCAGTTTGGACCAATTCATGGTGGAGGGAGCCTCTAACCAGCCCAGTTTGGGCAAATTCATGGTGGAGGGAGCCTCTAAACAGCCCAGTTTGGACCAATTCATGGTGGAGGGAGCCTCTAAAAAACCCAGTTTGGACCAATTCATGGTGGAGGGAGCCTCTAAACAGCCCAGTTTGGGCAAATTCATGGTGGAGGGAGCCTCTAACCAGCCCAGTTTGGACCAATTAATGGTGGAGGGAGCCTCTAAACAGCCAAGTTTTGGGAAATTCATGGTGGAGGGAGCCTCTAACCAGCCCAGTTTGGACCAATTCGTGGTGGAGGGAGCCTCTAAACAGCCCAGTTTGGGCAAATTCATGGTGGAGGGAGCCTCTAAAAAACCCAGTTTGGACCAATTCATGGTGGAGGGAGCCTCTAACCAGCCCAGTTTGGACCAATTAATGGTGGAGGGAGCCTCTAAACAGCCAAGTTTGGACCAATTCATGGTGGAGGGAGCCTCTAAAAACCCCAGTTTGGACCAATTCATGGTGGAGGGAGCCTCTAACCAGCCCAGTTTGGGCAAATTCATGGTGGAGGGAGCCTCTAAACAGCCCAGTTTGGGCAAATTCATGGTGGAGGGAGCCTCTAATCAGCCCAGTTTGGACCAATTAATGGTGGAGGGAGCCGCTAAACAGCCCAGTTTGGACCAATTCATGGTGGAGGGAGCCTCTAAAAACCCCAGTTTGGACCAATTCATGGTGGAGGGAGCCTCTAAAAAACCCAGTTTGGACCAATTCATGGTGGAGGGAGCCTCTAACCAGCCCAGTTTGGACCAATTAATGGTGGAGGGAGCCTCTAAACAGCCAAGTTTGGACCAATTCATGGTGGAGGGAGCCTCTAAAAACCCCAGTTTTGACCAATTCATGGTGGAGGGAGCCTCTAACCAGCCCAGTTTGGGCAAATTCATGGTGGAGGGAGCCTCTAAACAGCCCAGTTTGGGCAAATTCATGGTGGAGGGAGCCTCTAACCAGCCCAGTTTGGACCAATTAATGGTGGAGGGAGCCGCTAAACAGCCCAGTTTGGACCAATTCATGGTGGAGGGAGCCTCTAAAAACCCCAGTTTGGACCAATTCATGGTGGAGGGAGCCTCTAAAAAACCCAGTTTGGACCAATTCATGGTGGAGGGAGCCTCTAACCAGCCCAGTTTGGACCAATTAATGGTGGAGGGAGCCTCTAAACAGCCAAGTTTGGACCAATTCATGGTGGAGGGAGCCTCTAAAAACCCCAGTTTGGACCAATTCATGGTGGAGGGAGCCTCTAACCAGCCCAGTTTGGGCAAATTCATGGTGGAGGGAGCCTCTAAACAGCCCAGTTTGGGCAAATTCATGGTGGAGGGAGCCTCTAACCAGTCCAGTTTGGACCAATTAATGGTGGAGGGAGCCGCTAAACAGCCCAGTTTGGACCAATTCATGGTGGAGGGAGCCTCTAAAAACCCCAGTTTGGACCAATTCATGGTGGAGGGAGCCTCTAAACAGCCCATTTTGGGCAAATTCATGGTGGAGGGAGCCTCTAACCAGCAGAGTTGGTGGAAATCAGGGTGGAGGGAGCCTCTAACCAGCAGAGTTGGGGGAAATCAGGGTGGAGGGAGCCTAGTATTAGCAGAATTGTGCAACGCTTATGGTGGATGAGTATGAGGATGCGGAGGAATTGGAGAGGTTGAGTACAGACATGGAGTTTCATGTTGGGGTGCTTTACACAGGTGGGCACAAAAATGACGGCTCTACCCAGTGGTGGTTCATTTTTATCAAAGTGAGTCGGTCGGCACTCTCAGCTGACAGACGGGTGCGCTTGTCAGTGATGATGCCACCGGCTGCACTGAACACCCTCTCAGATAGGACGCTGGCGGCAGGACAGGACAGCACCTCCAAGGCATATAGGGCAAGTTCAAGCCACAGGTCCAACTTCGACACCCAATACGTGTAGGGCGCAGAGGGGTCGGAGAGGACAGGGCTGTGGTCGGAAAGGTATTCCCGCAACATGCGCCTATACTTCTCACGCCTGGTGACACTAGGACCCTCCGTGGCGGCACTTTGGCGAGGGGGTGCCATCAAGGTGTCCCAGACCTTAGACAGTGTGCCCCTCGTTTGTGTGGACCGGTGAGAACTTGGTTGCCTACTGGAGGAACTGCCCTCCCTGCCGCCAACGTCACATGCTGGAAACATCTCCATCATATTCTGCACCAATTGCCTGTGGCAAGCATTGATGCGATTGGCCCTCCCCTCTACCGGAATAAAAGACGAGATGTTGTTTTTATACCGGGGGTCAAGGATAGCAAAGATCCAGTACTGGTTGTCCTCCATGATTTTGACAATACGCTTGTCGGTTGTAAAGCACCCCAACATGAACTCAGCCATGTCTGCCACAGTGTTAGTTGGCATGACTCCTCTGGCCCCACCGGAAAGTTCAATCTCCATTTCCTCCTCATCCTCCATGTCTACCCATCCGCGCTGCAACAATGGGACGATTCGAAGTTGCCCGGAAGCCTCCTGTATCACCATCACATCATCGGACAACTCTTCTTCCTCCTCCTCCTCCTCCTCCTCCTCCATTAAACGCAGTGAAGCGGACAGATGTGTGGACCTACTCTCCAGCTGTGACGGATCGGATGCTATCCCTAACTCCTCTGTGTGATCTGAGTTATCCCTGATGTCAATCAGGGATTCTCTCAGAACACACAAGAGCGGGATTGTAAGGCTCACCATCGCATCCTCAGAGCTCACCCTCCTTGTGGACTCCTCAAAGACCCGTAGGATGTCACAATGGTCTCTCATCCATGGCCACTCATGGATGTGAAACTGAGGCAGCTGACTTTGTGGCACCCTAGGGTTTTGTAGCTGGTATTCCATCAAAGGTCTCTGCTGCTCAACCACTCTATTCAACATCTGAAACGTTGAGTTCCAGCGTGTGGGGACGTCGCACAAAAGCCGGTGTTGTGGCACATGCAGGCGTTGCTGGAGAGATTTTAAGCTAGCAGCGGCTACTGTCGACTTGCGAAAGTGGGCGCACATGCGCCGCACTTTCACCAGTAGCTCTGGAACATTGGGGTAGCTCTTTAGGAAACGTTGCACCACTAGGTTGAAGACGTGGGCCAGGCATGGAACATGTTGGAGTCCGGCAAGCTCCAGAGCTGCTACCAGGTTCCGGCCGTTATCACAAACGACCATGCCTGGGCCCAGGTGCAGCGGCTCAAACCATATTGCCGTCTCATCGAGGAGGGCATCCCTCACCTCGGAGGCAGTGTGCTGTCTGTCCCCCAAGCTGATCAGCTTCAGCACAGCCTGCTGACGTCTACCAACGCCAGTGCTGCAACGTTTCCAACTCGTAGCTGGGGTCAATCTAACAGCGGAGGAGGAGGCGGTGGCGGAGGAGGAGGCGGTGGCGGAGGAGGAGGCGGTAGAGGAGGAGGAGGAGGGGGGTGTTCTTCTCGTGTCCCTGCCAGGAATGTTAGGCGGGGAGACGAGGTACACCGGGCCAGTTTGGGAAGCAGTCCCAGCCTCAACTACATTCACCCAGTGTGCCGTCAGTGAAATGTAGCGTCCCTGTCCGCATGCACTTGTCCACGCGTCGGTGGTCAAGTGGACCTTTGTGCAAAGCGCGGAACTAAGGGCCCGCCTGATGTTGAGTGACACGTGCTGGTGCAAGGCGGGGACGGCACACCGGGAGAAGTAGTGACGGCTAGGGACGGCATAGCGAGGTGCCGCAGTTGCCATCAGGTCCAGGAAGGCGGGAGTTTCAACAAGCCGGAACGCCAACATCTCCTGGGCCAGCAGTTTAGCGATGTTGGCGTTCAAGGCTTGCACGTGTGGGTGGTTAGCAGTGTATTTCTGCCGCCGCTCCAATGTCTGAGAGATGGTGGGTTGTTGTAAAGAAACGCCTGATGGTGCCTTTGATGGTGCAGGAGAAGGAGATAAGACAGGACCAGGGGAGGATGAGGTAGAAGTCAACAAAGTGGCGGAGGCAGATGAAGTGGTGTCCTGGCTCGTCCTCTGGAGTGCATCGCCAGCACAGTCAGCAGTGGCAGTGGCAGAGGCAGAGGCAGTGGCAGAGGCAGTGGCAGTGGCGTGAACGGCAGGCGGCCTTTGTCCTGCCGTTGCTGCCTGCCACTGATTCCAGTGCTTGGATTCCAAATGACGGCGCATTGAAGTGGTGGACAGGTTGCTCTTCTCAGAGCCCCTAATCAATTTCGAGAGGCAAATTGTGCAGACAACACTATATCTGTCCTCGGCGCATTCCTTGAAAAAACTCCACACCTTCGAGAAACGTGCTCTCGAGGTGGGAGTTTTTCGGGACTGGGTACGAACTGGAACATCTTGGGAGATTCCGGGTGTGGCCTGGCTTCGCCTAAGCTGCTGACCTCTGCCTCTGCCTCTAGCTACCCTTTTTGGTGCTGCACCTGCCTCAACATCCACACTACTTTCCCCGCTTGACATCCCCCCTGTCCAGGTCGGGTCAGTGTCCTCATCATCCACCTCTTCCAACTCCTGTCTCATCTCCTCCTCCCGCACAATGCGCCGGTCAACTGGATGCCCTGACGGCAACTGCGTCACATCATCGTCGATGAGGGTGGGTTGCTGATCATCCACCACCAAATCGAACGGAGATGGAGGAGACTCTAGTGTTTGAGCATCTGGACACAGATGCTCCTCTGTTAGGTTCGTGGAATCGTGACGTGGAGAGGCAGGTTGAGGGACAATGAAAGGAGCGGAGAACAGCTCTGGGGAGCAGGGACAGTTTGGGTTATTGTTCTGTAAAGCTTCGGAATTTTGGGAGGAAGGAAGACAAGACTGTTGGGTAATAGGAGGAGAGGAGGCAGAGTCTGACTGGCTGCTGGACAATGTGCTGTAAGCGTTCTCTGACAGCCATTGCAAGACCTGTTCCTGGTTCTCGGGCCTACTAAGGTTTGTACCCTGCAGTTTAGTTAATGTGGCAAGCAACCCTGGCACTGTGGAGTGGCGCAATGCTTGCTGCCCCACAGGAGTAGGCACGGGACGCCCTGTGGCTTCACTGCTACCTTGCTCCCCAGAACCATTCCCCCGACCTCGCCCACGGCCTCGTCCACGTCCCTTTCCGGGAGCCTTGCGCATTTTTAATTCCTAGTTAGAAATTGTCACTGTATACCAGTAGTAAAAATTGTGGGTGCACGTAACCCCAATATATTCTTTGAATTACCAGTCAGAAACTGGCACTATATGGCAGTAGCAAGAAATGAGGGTATTTGTATTCCCAATATATTCTTTGAATTCCCAATCAGACAATGGCACTGTATACCAGTAGTAAAAATTGTGGGTGCACGTAACCCCAATATATTCTTTGAATTCCCAGTCAGACACTGGCACTATATGGCAGTAGCAAGAAATGAGGGTATTTGTATTCCCAATATATTCTTTGAATTCCCAGTCAGACAATGGCACTGTATACCAGTAGTAAAAATTGTGGGTGCACGTAACCCCAATATATTCTTTGAATTCCCAGTCAGACACTGGCACTATATGGCAGTAGCAAGAAATGAGGGTATTTGTATTCCCAATATATTCTTTGAATTCCCAGTCAGACAATGGCACTGTATACCAGTAGTAAAAATTGTGGGTGCACGTAACCCCAATATATTCTTTGAATTACCAGTCAGAAACTGGCACTATATGGCAGTAGCAAGAAATGAGGGTATTTGTATTCCCAATATATTCTTTGAATTCCCAGTCAGACAATGGCACTGTATACCAGTAGTAAAAATTGTGGGTGCACGTAACCCCAATATATTCTTTGAATTCCCAGTCAGACACTGGCACTATATGGCAGTAGCAAGAAATGAGGGTATTTGTATTCCCAATATATTCTTTGAATTCCCAGTCAGACAATGGCACTGTATACCAGTAGTAAAAATTGTGGGTGCACGTAACCCCAATATATTCTTTGAATTACCAGTCAGAAACTGGCACTATATGGCAGTAGCAAGAAATGAGGGTATTTGTATTCCCAATATATTCTTTGAATTCCTAGTCAGACAATGGAACTGTATACCAGTAGTAAAAATTGTGGGTGCACGTAACCCCAATATATTCTTTGAATTACCAGTCAGAAACTGGCACTATATGGCAGTAGCAAGAAATGAGGGTATTTGTATTCCCAATATATTCTTTGAATTCCCAGTCAGACAATGGAACTGTATACCAGTAGTAAAAATTGTGGGTGCACGTAACCCCAATATATTCTTTGAATTCCCAGTCAGACACTGGCACTATATGGCAGTAGCAAGAAATGAGGGTATTTGTATTCCCAATATATTCTTTGAATTCCCAGTCAGACAATGGCACTGTATACCAGTAGTAAAAATTGTGGGTGCACGTAACCCCAATATATTCTTTGAATTACCAGTCAGAAACTGGCACTATATGGCAGTAGCAAGAAATGAGGGTATTTGTATTCCCAATATATTCTTTGAATTCCCAGTCAGACAATGGCACTGTATACCAGTAGTAAAAATTGTGGGTGCACGTAACCCCAATATATTCTTTGAATTCCCAGTCAGACACTGGCACTATATGGCAGTAGCAAGAAATGAGGGTATTTGTATTCCCAATATATTCTTTGAATTCCCAGTCAGACAATGGCACTGTATACCAGTAGTAAAAATTGTGGGTGCACGTAACCCCAATATATTCTTTGAATTACCAGTCAGAAACTGGCACTATATGGCAGTAGCAAGAAATGAGGGTATTTGTATTCCCAATATATTCTTTGAATTCCCAGTCAGACAATGGCACTGTATACCAGTAGTAAAAATTGTGGGTGCACGTAACCCCAATATATTCTTTGAATTCCCAGTCAGACACTGGCACTATATGGCAGTAGCAAGAAATGAGGGTATTTATAACCCCAATATATTCTTTGAATTCCCAGTCAGACAATGGCACTGTATACCAGTAGTAAAAATTGTGGGTGCACGTAACCCCAATATATTCTTTGAATTCCCAGTCAGACACTGGCACTATATGGCAGTAGCAAGAAATGAGGGTATTTGTATTCCCAATATATTCTTTGAATTCCCAGTCAGACAATGGCACTGTATACCAGTAGTAAAAATTGTGGGTGCACGTAACCCCAATATATTCTTTGAATTACCAGTCAGAAACTGGCACTATATGGCAGTAGCAAGAAATGAGGGTATTTGTATTCCCAATATATTCTTTGAATTCCCAGTCAGACAATGGCACTGTATACCAGTAGTAAAAATTGTGGGTGCACGTAACCCCAATATATTCTTTGAATTCCCAGTCAGACACTGGCACTATATGGCAGTAGCAAGAAATGAGGGTATTTGTATTCCCAATATATTCTTTGAATTCCCAGTCAGACAATGGCACTGTATACCAGTAGTAAAAATTGTGGGTGCACGTAACCCCAATATATTCTTTGAATTACCAGTCAGAAACTGGCACTATATGGCAGTAGCAAGAAATGAGGGTATTTGTATTCCCAATATATTCTTTGAATTCCCAGTCAGACAATGGCACTGTATACCAGTAGTAAAAATTGTGGGTGCACGTAACCCCAATATATTCTTTGAATTCCCAGTCAGACACTGGCACTATATGGCAGTAGCAAGAAATGAGGGTATTTGTATTCCCAATATATTCTTTGAATTCCCAGTCAGACAATGGCACTGTATACCAGTAGTAAAAATTGTGGGTGCACGTAACCCCAATATATTCTTTGAATTACCAGTCAGAAACTGGCACTATATGGCAGTAGCAAGAAATGAGGGTATTTATAACCCCAATATATTCTTTGAATTCCCAGTCAGACAATGGCACTGTATACCAGTAGTAAAAATTGTGGGTGTATATAGCCCCAATTCTATTGCTAGGGGACTTGCAGGGTATTTCTGGGGTGAAGGTGGGGGGGCACACCGTTGGAACGGGTATCGGGGTATATATCGGGTATACGGGAATACACTGACAGTGTATTCCATTCAGGATCCTGGGAAAGCTGGGTTGCGGCGATTGAGCCCGTCAGTGCCACGTTACACTGACAAGCTTCTCCCTGGAATTTAGCTCTTACAAGAGCTGTTGTGGTTGTCTTCTCCTTCCTATCCTAGCCTGTCCCTGCCTACCCAGAATCTAAGCCCTAGCTAGCTGGACGGAAACCTCCGTCCTCGGTGAATTGCAAGCTCAGAATGACGCGAACCTGGGCGGCGCTGTTCTTTTAAATTAGAGGTCACATGTTTTCGGCAGCCAATGGGTTTTGCCTACTTTTCTCAACGTCACCGGTGTCGTAGTTCCTGTCCCACCTACCCTGCGCTGTTATTGGAGCAAAAAAGGCGCCAGGGAAGGTGGGAGGGGAATCGAGTAATGGCGCACTTTACCACGCGGTGTTCGATTCGATTCGAACATGCCGAACAGCCTAATATCCGATCGAACATGAGTTCGATAGAACACTGTTCGCTCATCTCTAATTATCTGCAATTACTGGTCTGCAATTGCTAATATATGGACCCATTTCTTTCCATGGCCTCAGACACACATCAGTAGCTTTTACATTGGACTGCAAGCATACAGTCCCTGACAAAAGTTATGTTATCCATGTTGTGGAATCAAAAGCTTATAAACTGACTTTATTGGAAGAGGAAGCTTGGCAGTCAAAACCAAAGAATCTTGATGAACTCTGGGAGGCTGTAAGACTGCATTCTGTGCTATTCCTAATGACTCCATCAATAAATTGTATGAATCATTGTTGAAACGCATGGAAGTTCATGGAAGTCACACAAAATATTAAATATGGCTCTAATAGTACCACAACTTCATTCACCAATGTTATGAAACATATCTTTGTTTTTGAACTGAATTATTAGTTTGAATTTCACATTACTTTATGTGGGTGCCAAAACTTTTGTCTTGCCAAAATCTGACCTTTCTGTGTTCATTAAATGATCAACATTTCAGTGGTGAAGCCAATTTATTTTCTTAACAAAAAAAAAACATTTGGGAGGGTTTCAGCTTTCATATCATTTCTAAAACCAATGGATGATGTAAGCCAATGGCTGGTCAGGTAATGGAGGGGGCGCACATCTCACCCAGACTACTAAGGTGGGTGAGATGAGAAAACTCCAGAAGGAATGTTTGTTCTCAACAGGCATCTTTTGTCTGCTGAGCAGTTTGGTAAATGCTCAGTACTGGGCTGGTAGGTAGGTTGGTAGTGGGACCTGTCATTCCACTCCCCTCCAGTCCACACTTTGGGGATGTTCCGGCAGCAACTCAGCTGCAGAGAGTCTGCTCATCAAGGGAACTTAAGAAGCCAGCTCCAGCAGCAGACTGGGGGCAGAGTTTGGCTGGAGAGCCAAAGAAAGAGGTCATATCTTTGGAGCTGTGTCCTGAGTGATTCAACTGGCTTTGAGATTTCTGTTATTCTAGGTGAGGTAACCTATTCTATGTTTAGTTAGAGCTTAGCTGGGCAGGTATATATTTTTGTATTGTTTCCTTTTGTTGCTGCACTACTCTTTTGAGTGAAAATAAAACTCTACCTTTGATTTGGACTGAAAGAAGCTGGACTTTTGTGTCTATGCCACCCCACCTAGCAACCCCAGACCCTGACAATGAATTTAAAGTCAGTTTATAAGCTTTTGATTCCACAACATGGATAAGTGACAGAACTTTTGTCATGGACTGTACATGTTTTTCGTTATTTTGCAAAAAAAATTTTTTGTTGCATTCACTATGGATTTATCTCATATATGTTATGATACATGGGCTTATACTAAGTGCCATGTGCACCTTTGGAAAGAGAGAGAAAGGCAGATATATAGGGTAGTATGAAAAGCACAAATGAAATATACTAAAACTAATGTCAGGTGGCTTACTTTGAAGTGGTGTGCAACAGTTAGGGTGCATTTACACGGTGGAAATGGTGCTGAATTTGGTGTGGAATCTGCCCCAGCGCTGAAAAAAAAGCCTCCCATTGACTTTAATTTGTGGCTTTTTTTTCAGCGCTGAATCTGATGCGAATTCCACACCAAATTCAGTGCCATTTTCCTCCGTGTGAATGCACCTTTAGGAAAAACTCAGTGGATTTGTGGAGTGGTATAGATAAAGATCAGTGATATTTAAAATATAGATGTCTGTGGGCACAAATGGAGTCCAATACCCTGCAAGACAAATGAAGCAAGTAACATACGTTATTTGGTTAGCTCAGAACTTCATCAAATTACAAGAGAAAAGCATATAAACAGGTCATAGCATGAATATAAATCATAACATGGTGCCAAAAATAAAAGGCAGTGTTAGTGGGGGATGTATGAATGAGGCTTGGATGGGACCTTAGTTTATGAACAGAATATAATGGAATACAAAAAGTTATAGAACAGAGGTAAGGTGTTTGGAAGAAGCTGAACCATGTCATCCACCATCCTCAGTTCCTGACACTCAGTCCCTCAAGGAAGTCTAGGCTTTTCTTAATCAACAAAAAATACGGGTGGGTCTAATTACAAGTTAAATCCTAAATGGCATGAATAGTGAGATTAAAACTTCAACACTTTATTGAAACTAATTAAAAATAAACATTGTCAGGGTCTGGGGTTGCTAGGTGGGGTGGCATAGACACACAAGTCCAGTTTGTTTAGTCCAAAACAAAAGTAGAGTTTATTTTCACTCACAAAAGGTAATGCAGCAACAAAGGAAACAATACAAAAATAAATACCTGCCAGGCTAGGCTCTAACTAAACATAAGAATAGGTTACCTCACCTATGATAGCAGAAATCAAAAGCCAGTTGAATCACTCAGGACACAGCTCCAAAAATATGACCTCTCTGTCAGCTCTCCAGCCAAACTCTGCCAAAGTGTTGCTGCTGGAGCTGGCTTCTTAAGCCTCTGTGATGAGGAGACTCTCTGCAGCTCAGTCGCTGCCAGAACATCCCCAAAGTGTGGATGACCAGCCATTGGCTTACAATATATATAGTGATATCACAACTGTGAAATATTAACTCTCTGAGCTAATTGTCCCCAGTGTGCGATGTTCATCCGCACCTTGCACACTACTGATGGCTCAGGAGTTAAATTCAATAACACACTCTTCACTGGCCAGATAGGCCAGCAAAGGCTGAAGAATTTTTTACACTCTGGTAAAAAATATATGCATACTTAGGAAGTGCATGCATAGAAGCATGAGGAGGCTAATACTCCAATTGACTCGACCTTCAAACACAAACTAGGTGAAAACTGGTCTGAAGCCAATGTATTGATGTTTTACTGTGCAAGGGTGCATTCACACTGAGTAAACGCTAGCTTATTTTGTAGAGTAAAATTACACTTGTAAATTTTGCTATCCCATTGCCTTCAATGATATTTTTTTACAAGTGTAAAAATACGCCTGTAAAAAATACGCCTGTAAAAAATACGCCTGTAAAAATACGCCTGTAAAATGTCATTGAAGTCAATGGGATAGCAAAATTTACAAGTGTAATTTTACTCTACAAAATAAGCTAGCGTTTACTCAGTGTGAATGCACCCCAAAAGAAATAAATATATTCAAGTCAAACAGTGTAGCTCTATTTATTCCCACACTTTATTATGTAGCCCAATTTCTATCTCAAAAGGTTATATTTCTTCTACAAAAATGAGTAGTTCCTAACAACAGACAGATCAATAAATAAGTAGTTTTTATTGTTTCCTTCAGATGTTGAGTAACATTGTAATGTTTCATAAACAATGTTCTCGCTACAAACCCCTATCCATTGCACAGATACAGTAGCCACTATGATCTGCTCATGGCTCGAATAGAAGGGGTCGAATAGAGACATGGTGCTCATATATCAATCAGTCCCTATTCGTAATTACACACTCGGTATTGCAAAGCACCATAACTGACACCGGCTACTGATATTGCAGCCATGTGCTCTCTTAGCTTATGCAATCCCTACTGATATATAAACAAACTCTCTACATGTTTTCCCTGCACTACACCCTGTACTAGGTTCATCAGGTGAGTGTAGCATTTAAGGTGGATGGTTAAAGACCTCAAAATTGATAAATACTGTGAAAACTGCAGTTCTAGGCACCCTAGTGGTGGACGCCGATATTTCTGATGTTAAGCCAGCGAGCGCCTCTATACAGTCCTATGAAAAAGTTTGGGCACCCCTATTAATTTTTATCACTTTTAGTTCTAAAAATTTTATATATCACCAAAAGGGCATACAAAGGCTGTACTCACTCCAAGGGCCAAAAGTACTGTATTTTAAAGGCTCTACTCACTCCAAGGATCAAAAATACTGCTTTCTAAAGGCTCTACTCATGCCAAGGGCCAAAAGCACTGTAGTTTAAAGGCTCCACTCACTCCAAGGGCCAAAAACACTGCTGGTTCAAGGCTCTACTCACTCCAAGGGCCAAAAACACTGCTTTCTAAAGGCTCTACTCATGCCAAGGGCCAAAAGCACTGTAGTTTAAAAGCTCCACTCACTCCAAGGGCCAAAAACACTGTATTGTAAAGGCTCTACTCACTCCAAGGGCCAAAAGCACTGCTTTTTAAAGGCTCTACTCACCCAAAGGGCCAACAAATCTCTGCTGGTGTAAGGCTGAACTAAGTTAAAGGGCCTAAAACTCTACACGTAGAAGACTGAAGTCACCTGAAGGGCCTCAATTTCTGCTGGTAGCTCAGCTTAAGGGCCTGTAACTTAATTTGGAAGGGCTTATGTTAAGGGCTAGAGAATTGAATTTTGGAAGGTCTTACCACATCACACACACACATCCACAATGACAGTTCAGGGTGGGGACTGAAGGATTTCCCACTGCCTATTCCATCTGTGGTTGTCATGGGGAACGTGATTTAAAGGGGTGCTTGTTAATGTTTGTTGAGCTTAAATTGAGGTTTGTGTCCATCCATTTGGGGAGTAAAGAAGGTTTCCATGTATTTTCCCACTTTGATAGAGGTTTTTTTGAATGTGGAAAGTGTGTAGTTGTTAGGCTGTGATAGTGGGGTAATAGAGGGACTTTGGTGTGTTAGATGCCCCCAAGCATGCTTCCCCTGCTGTCCCAGTTGCATTTTAGAGGTGTTGGCATCATTTGCTGAGGTGTGATAGTGGACTTGGTGACCCTCCTGAGTCGAATGGTGGGATGCCCTGAAACAAAGCATTTTCTCCCATAGACTATAATGGGGTTCGATATTCGTTCGAATAGTCGAATATTGAGATGCTATTTGGAATGAATAACAAACATCGAATATTTTACTGTTCGCTCATCTCTAGTCCTTCACTTCCCTGTACATGCCTGGCCAATAAAATCTTTGAAGAACCCTCTCCTGTGTTTTCTCTGCCCCTAGGTGTCCCCCAAGCACATGATTATGGGCCATATCAAGTACCATACAGCGGTATGGCTTTGGTTTAAGAAGCTGCTCCACAATTTCCCCATTACTTTTTGCAACCCGATACAAAAGGTCATTATTCATAGCAAAATGTGGGAATTGGTGGTCAGCATCAGGTTCCTGAAGTACATTGCTAACAACTGTCACATTATAATATTTAACAACGCCGTTCGATTGAATAGGTATTCGATCGAATATCAAGCCATTCTAGGTATTCGATTTCAATTGAATACCACGCGGAAAATGCAGTAAAAATTCGTATTCCCTCCCACCTTCCCTGGCGCATATTTTGCACCAATAACTGTGCAGGGGAGGTGGGACAGGAACTACAACAACGGAGGCATTACAAAAAATTTAAAAAAACCATTGGCTACCAAAAACATGTGACCTCCCATTTATAAGAATAGTCAGCGCTATCTTTGTCACATATGCAGTGAGAGATATGGAGAGAAAAAGCTGCTTCTAGGTATTAGCTTCTACTAGGCAGGGAAAAACGGAAGAAAAACAACAGGTCTTTTCAGAGCTATATACTGTAGGAAGAGGAGTCGATCTTTCCACGGAGTGTCCCCCCAAAACAGGGATACAGAGCAAATAGGTCTGGCTAAGTGCAAATACTTCCTATCCACCTGCACCACCAGGCCTCTGGCCTACTATCGCTTCATTGACGATATCATAATCATTTGGATTGGGTCTGAGCAACAGCTGAAAACCTTCCATGAACAATTCAACCAGTTCCATCCCACCATCAACCTGATGCTCAATTACTCTTTCTCTGAAATAAATTTCTTGGACACAGTCATCAAGATACAGGACAACAAAATTGAGACATCACTGTATTGGAAACCAATTGTCCCCCTTACCTACCTAAGATGGGACAGCTTTCATACTAAACACATAAAGAACTCCATTGTCTACGGCCAGGCTATCAGATACCATCGCATATGTTCAGACCCTGCAGATAGAGAAAAACACCTTTTGGGCCTCAAAAACACATTCTTGAGGTAGGGTTACCATCCAAGATTAATTGAAAACCAAATCACCAGGGCCACCAAAATACCAAGATCAGAGTTATTACCATGCAATACCAAACAGGAAAACAATCGGGTGCCCCTGGTCGTCACATATAACCCCCACCTGGAGATGCTGAGAGGAATTACACGCAAACTACATCCACTACTGCAAAAAGACGAGGAGGCGCCGGCACGAGACTGAATGGACACTGGCGGCGGACAATGGAGCAATGGGGACAGGTGAAGGCACTTTTTATTTTTTTATTTTACACCTCCCGCCAGGCAAATGGGTTGATCCAATTCCTGGACAAATCTTTAAAGGATTTATCCAACTTTATAATATTGATGGTCTGTCCTTAGGATAGGCCGTCAATATTACATCTGTGATGATACAACAGCCAGGACCTCTGCAGATCAGCTATTCCAGGACAGCGCGGCTATAGGTAATGGTAACATTTCTAGGAGCTGCGCTGTTCACTTTCCATACAGAGTGTAGCAGTAGGTTTAGGTAGTATGTTGTTGCACATTGTATGGCAGATGAGCAGCATGGCTCCCGAGATGGTATTACTTTTAGCTGCCCTGTCTCGGCATCGCTGGTCTGCAGGGTCCTGGTGGTGGGCCCCTAGAAACAATTCCACTGGTGGGCCCTAGACACCCCAGTCCGACCCTGCAGAAAGGGATGAATCTGTCACATGGGTTCGTGGCATCCTACAGAAATCATTGAACTGAGAAAACCATAAAAGACATTCTCTGAACTGATAAGAACATTGCAAACTGATGAATTGTTATTTGTATGTACCAATAACCAATAACTTTCTTCCACCCTCCCTCCTAGAATTCTATTCCTGAGTATCCCTTTGTACATAAATATGCATCCTTCAGAAATTGTTTTTAGATATACCTGAAGAAGCCGAGAGCTTTGAAATGTTGTAATCTGTCATCATTATTAGTTAGCCATTAAAAAAGGTGTCAACTACTGAAGACTCTCAAGTTTTTTGTTTTTTATGTTTCATAGAAGGTGATCAGATTAGTTTGACAGGACCAATTCCTCATAAACCCATGCTGATTGGGTGTTATAAGATTATTTACATTGAGATACTTCAGGATAGCATCTCTTAGAAAACCCTCAAATATCTTACCCACCACACAAGTCAAACTTCTGCCTATATTTTCCAGGCTCACTTTTACACCCCTTTTTGAAAATTGGCACCATAATTGCTATTCGCCAATCCTGTGAATCAGACCCAGTCATTACTGAATACTTAAATATTAGATACAAGGGTCTATCTATCATCATGCTTAATTCCCTCAGAACTGGGAACAGGGGAGTATTCCATCTGGACCGGGTGATTTCTCTATTTTCGTGTTTTGCAGGCGGCGCCGTACTTCCTCCTGGGTTAAACAGGTGACATTTAATTGTGAGTTAACATTGCCCCTAATCATGTTGCTGGCCATTGGATTTTCTTGTGTAAACACTGTAGAGAAGAAGACATTTAATACTTTTGCTTTTTCCTCATCCTCCTCCACCATTACACCCAGATTATTTTTGAGAGTGCCCACATTGTCAGTTTTTATTCTCTTATTATTTATGTAATTGAGAATAATTTTGGATTATTTTTACTTCCTTGGCAATTTTTCTCGTAAGCCTCAATCTTTGCCTCCTTTATTTATCTTTTGCACAATTTATTTTTCTCCTTATAGTTTGTTAATACTGTTTTTTAATACTTTTTTGTTTTAGTACTTTAAATGCTTTCTTTTTATTCCTCATTGTCTCAGTATGTCGGTTCAGTTCATCTGAGTCAGGTTCGTGCGAGAAAACCTGCCAATTCAGGGACCAATTTTATGAAAGTACCATGCAAAATTTGATAAATTTGGTGCAAATTATGGCAATGCAGAGTCCAGCATAACCGATAAATTCCTCCCACTATGTTAATAGATGTATTTAGCTACACATGGTATATTGAATGAAATCTAAAACAGCATATAGTTAATGAATGTGATGCCAGGCTCCAGCAGACTTCTACATTGTAGGACCATATGGGTCTGTAAGTACTAGAGATGAGCGAACAGTGTTCTATCGAACACATGTTCGATCGGATATCAGGGTGTTCGCCATGTTCGAATCGAATCGAACACCACGTGGTAAAGTGCGCCAAAATTCGATTCCCCTCCCACCTTCCCTGGCGCCTTTTTTGCACCAATAACAGCGCAGGGGAGGTGGGACAGGAACTACGACACTGGGGGCATTGAAAAAAATTGGAAAAAGTCATTGGCTGCCGAAATCAGGTGACCTCCATTTTAGACGAATAGTGGATTTCAAATCCGGGTCATATGAGAATGTGAACTTTGTGACTATGAGACAGGGATAGCTGTACAGGCAGGGATAGCTAGGGATAACCTTTATTTAGGGGGGAATGTTATTAAAAATAACTTTTTGGGGCTCTATCGGGTGTGTAATTGTGATTTTTGTGAGATAAACTTTTTCCCATAGGGATGCATTGGCCAGCGCTGATTGGCCGAATTCCGTACTCTGGCCAATCAGTGCTGGCCAATGCATTCTATTAGCTTGATGAAGCAGAGTGTGCACAAGGGTTCAAGCGCACCCTCGGCTCTGATGTAGCAGAGCCGAGGCTGCACAAGGGTTCAAGCGCACCCTCGGCTCTGATGTAGGAGAGCCGAGGGTGCACTTGAACCCTTGTGCACCCTCAGCTCTGCTACATCAGAGCCGAGGGTGCGCTTGAACCCTTGTGCACACTCTGCTTCATCAAGCTAATAGAATGCATTGGCCAGCGCTGATTGGCCAATGTATTCTATTAGCCTGATGAAGTAGAGCTGAATGTGTGTGCTAAGCACACACATTCAGCTCTACTTCATCGGGCTAATAGAATGCATTGGCCAGCGCTGATTGGCCAGAGTACGGAACTCGACCAATCAGCGCTGGCTCTGCTGGAGGAGGCGGAGTCTAAGATCGCTCCACACCAGTCTCCATTCAGGTCCGACCTTAGACTCCGCCTCCTCCGGCAGAGCCAGCGCTGATTGGCCGAATTCCGTACTCTGGCCAATCAGCACTGGCTAATGCATTGTATTGGCTTGATGAAGCAGTGCTGAATGTGTGTGCTTAGCACACACATTCAGCTCTACTTCATCGGGCTAATAGAATGCATTGGCCAGCGCTGATTGGCCGAATTCCGTACTCTGGCCAATCAGCACTGGCTAATGCATTGTATTGGCTTGATGAAGCAGTGCTGAATGTGTGTGCTTAGCACACACATTCAGCTCTACTTCATCGGGCTAATAGAATGCATTGGCCAATCAGCGCTGGCCAATGCATTCTATTAGCGTGAACTGAGTTTGCACAGGGGTTCTAGTGCACCCTCGGCTCTGCTACATCAGATTGCTACATCTGATGTAGCAGTGCCGAGTGTGCATCAGATGTGTAGTTGAGCAAAACTGACTCAGCACTGCTAAGTCTGCATTCGCATAGGAATGCATTGGCCAGCCTTCGGCCAATCAGCGCTGGCTCTGCCGGAGGAGGCGGAGTCTAAGGTCGGACCTGAATGGAGACTGGTGTGGAGCGATCTTAGACTCCGCCTCCTCCAGCAGAGCCAGCGCTGATTGGCCGAATTCCGTACTCTGGCCAATCAGCACTGGCTAATGCATTGTATTGGCTTGATGAAGCAGTGCTGAATGTGTGTGCTTAGCACACACATTCAGCTCTACTTCATCGGGCTAATAGAATGCATTGGCCAATCAGCGCTGGCCAATGCATTCTATTAGCGTGAACTGAGTTTGCACAGGGGTTCTAGTGCACCCTCGGCTCTGCTACATCAGATTGCTACATCTGATGTAGCAGTGCCGAGTGTGCATCAGATGTGTAGTTGAGCAAAACTGACTCAGCACTGCTAAGTCTGCATTCGCATAGGAATGCATTGGCCAGCCTTCGGCCAATCAGCGCTGGCTCTGCCGGAGGAGGCGGAGTCTAAGGTCGGACCTGAATGGAGACTGGTGTGGAGCTATCTTAGACTCCGCCTCCTCCAGCAGAGCCAGCGCTGATTGGTCGAGTTCCGTACTCTGGCCAATCAGCACTGGCCAATGCATTTCTATGGGGAAAAGTTAGCTTGCGAAAATCGCAAACTGACAGGGATTTCCATGAAATAAAGTGACTTTTATGCCCCCAGACATGCTTCCGCTGCTGTCCCAGTGTCATTCCAGGGTGTTGGTATCATTTCCTGGGGTGTCATAGTGGACTTGGTGACCCTCCAGACACGAATTTGGGTTTCCCCCTTAACGAGTTTATGTTCCCCATAGACTATAATGGGGTTCGAAACCCATTCGAACACTCGAACAGTGAGCGGCTGTTCGAATCGAATTTCGAACCTCGAACATTTTAGTGTTCGCTCATCTCTAGTAAGTACTATTTAATTAGTACATTCTACATGTTATAGACAGAGCAAAACACTCATGAGTTGAAGCTAGAACTGTAAGATCTTCACGGATGTAAACAAGTCTTTTTCGCAAAGAATTTATGTTCTGTTCTAAGATCAAATCTGATCGGAAGCACACTCTGCTTCAAGAACATCTTAACAATACAACAGCTTGCTCCATAATTTAAAGCCAATTGTGATTACAGCATAATTTTCTCTGAAATCGGAGTTGCTTTCTTTACAAGTGTTGAATCAATGGAACTGACAAACAGCAGCCTCTTATAGATCCTTATCGATAGAAATGCATTCTTCTTCACGAAAATATATAATAACTGTGAATTAATAGAGATGTGAAGGTATTGGCTTCTGAAACTTGGAAAGGGTTGAATAAAATGATACTGTTGAAAAAAATCCCCATGTAACACTTGTGCACCCATTAGACCAGGGATTTGACACAGTTTATTTTTTTCTATTTGTTTTCGGTTAGCAACAGAGAATGAGTTGATGAGGTTTGCACTTGAGAGAAGTAACTCTTTTCTCCTCTTATGCTAAGCGCACAAGGAAGTCCTGCAGTACAGAATCTGCACACAAGGAAAATGACAGTAAATTCGTATTATGGGATGACAATAGGCAGTAGGTTTTATGTGCACCTTTCGTCATGAGTGTGTGCCTCTGGAATCTTTTAATTTGTAAAATTCAAACAGATTACCTATACTTATGCTAAAAAAGACATTTCTACCACAATATCACAAAGGTTATGCAAGTTTAAGGCCTTATTCCATGAGTGCCATTTTTTAAAAAACACTTTTTTGATGGACTTTTTTCACGGGTGTCGAAAAAAAATGACATGTTCTAACTTTGCTCGTTTTGGTGGACATAGATAGAGCAATGTGAATAGATGCATAGACAGTTTTTGGTTTTAAAACAGTCATCACATGGGTACTACTCACTGTTATGTGAGTAAGCACTTTCAATGAGTTTCAGTAGACCGAAATGGCCATTATTTACAGAGAGATCCATGAAAAACGGCACTTTCACTTTTTTTTTGCACATTTTGATCACATTCATGTGTACAGAATGTACTGCAGTAAGGTCCTATTATATTGGGGGAGGAATTAGTGCTGGTGATTTTTATTCAGATGAATAGCACAATAATAAGAGTATTCTTAATTAGAGATTAATAATAGGAGATAGTTTGTACTTAAAGGGATTCTATCATTGGGAAAAGTCAAATTTAACTAAGCATATATTTGCATAGCCTTTAGAAAGGCTATTTCAGACATACCTTTAAATTTTTAATCCTCTCGGCCATTTTTGAATTAGTCCGCTTTTATTAATATGCTAATTAGTCACCACGGAGCACCGGAAGTTCACTGAGCACTGTGTGATATGTGTACACAGGGGAGGTGAGAGCAGGGAGGCTCTCATCATCATCAGCCTTCCTGCTCTCACCTCCCCTTGTGTACACATATCACACAGTGCTCAGAGAACTTCTGGTGCTTCGTGGTGGCTAATTAGCATATCAATAAAAGCAGACTAATTCAAAAATTGCCGAGAGGATTAACAAATTAAAGGTAGGTCTGGAATAGCCTTTCTAAAGGCTATGCAAATATATATAAGATCGCAGCATATTACAGCTCTGTATGCCATGAGTAAGGGTCTATCCCGAAACGCATAGGGTTCTGCTACTCCTCTTGCTGCACACAGATTTTTTAATGTAGTAACTACGAGTCAATAAAAGTTAAGTTTTATTTTATAAGGATACCTGACTGCAGTGCTGGATTTTCTTCAAATTTGCCTCCATACATCTCAGGTGTAGCAGAGCTCAGTGCACGGCCAGCTCTGCTACACCTGTGCACTCACCACTGCTACATCTGAGATTGGACCACAATGAAGACTGCTGTGGACCGATCTCAGACTTCGCCTCCTCCAGCAGAACCAGCGTTGATTGGCCGAATTCTGTACTCTGTATGGCATTCGGCCAATCAACGCTGGTCAATTCATTCCTATGGGAAAAAGTCAGCTCCCGCATATCACAAGTTGACAGGGATCCCGACGAGATAGTGGCGTAATACAGGTACTTGGGCATGTTAGATGCCCCC